>NC_142688.1:84172500-84478750 GCF_056320005.1 Nelumbo lutea | reverse complement strand
CAACATAATCAACTCCATACACTTGAATGAATCCCTTTGCCACTAAGCGAGCTTTATACCTTTCCACTGTTCCATCAGCCTTATGCTTGACTGTGAACACCCATTTACATCCAACTGGAACCTTTCCCTTGGGAAGATCAACAAGTTCCCATGTGCCATTTTTGTGAAGGGCATTAACTTCTTCCCTCATGGCATTTGTCCATTCAAGAACTGAAAGAGCTTCTGCCACATTTTTAGGGATAGGGACACTGTCAATAAAGGTAAGGAAGGCACGGAATGAGGGTGAAGTATTCTCATAGGAGACAAAGTTGGAAATGGGATGTTTTGTGGTGCACAATCTAACACCCTTCCTGTGAGCAATAGGACGGTCAAGATCATTAGTAGTAGAGGAATCATTTTCAATAGATTCAAGGACATCATTGGGAGCTAAAATACCTGAGTGAGAATGATCCTCCCTCGAGGAGTCTGGTGGCACTGGAGTTACAGCTTCCGGATTCTCTACAGCTCTTGGATTTGGCTGGCCTTTGCGACGACGAGAAAAAACACGAAAAGGTGGAGGATCAGGGAGAGAGAGAAGCTGAACTAGTTTCTCCTCATGTTTACACTCCCCCTGAGGAGAAACAGGATAGAAGGGTTCATCTTCAAAGAAAGAAACATCCATGGAGACATAGAATTTATGAGAAACATGATCAAAAACACGGTAGCCCTTTTGAGTGAAGGAGTAACCAAGAAATATGCAAGGTATAGCACGAGAGTCCAATTTCCCACGGGTGGGAGACAGATTTTGGACAAAACACCGACAACCAAAGACACGAGGAGGAATAGAAAGAAGGGGAGCCTTAGGAAAGAGAAGCTGATGTGGGGCTTTGTACTCTAACCGACGAGAGGGCATACAGTTTATAAGGTAAGTGGAACAAAGAACAGCTTCAAGTCAAAACCGTTTGGGAACATTCATATGAAGTAGTAGACCTCGAGCCACTTCAAGGAGATGTCGGTTCTTCCGTTCGGCCACACCATTTTGTTGTGGTGTGCGGGCACAAGAGCTACGGTGAAGGGAACCATGCGAAGCAAAAAATTCCGTGAGGTCACTATGAAAAAATTCTTTTGCATTATCTGATTGGAAAATTTGGATTTCAGTTTGAAATTGAGTGAAGACCATCCGCTGGAAATCTTGAATGATTTTTGGTACTTCTTCCTTGGTTCGCATGGGGTATACCCACATAAATCTAGAATAATCATCAATGAGGGTAATGAAATACTTGTAGCCACTCTCAGATGGTAAAGTAACAGAGCCCCACACATCAGAATGAACAATGTGAAATGGAGATTCAGATTTACTATGCCTTTGAAGAAAATGAGTTCTACAATGTTTACTCAACTAACACGTTTGACAAGAAAAGTCAGAGACAGACATTGACTTAAACAGTTCTGGGAATACAACTTTCAAAGACTCAAAAAACACATGACCAAGACAACAATGCCATAAATAGACTTTTTTCTTACAGGACTGACTCATAGACTCTGTAACATGAAGACCAGCCTTATTCTCCAGCATGTAAAGTCCATCAGCCATACGACCCCTACCAATCGTCCTCCCTGAGGCTAGATCCTGAATCACACAATGAGAAAGGAAAAAAGTCACTGAGCAATTCAAGGAATTAGTAACACTACTAACAGAGAACAAATTAATGGAAAAGTTTGGAACATGAAGAACATCAGAGAGGGTAAGGCCAAGAGGAAGAGAGATAGTTCCTTGACCAGCTATGGAAGAGTATGATCCATCGGCTAGTCACACCTTGTCTCTTCCAGAAAGAGGGTGATAGGTTTGAAAGTAAGAGGACGTACCAGTCATATGTTTTGATGCTCCAGAATCAATGACCCATGGAGAGTCACGGGTGTGAGAAGCAACATGAAAGGCAGTGGCAGGGTTACCTGACGTAGATGCAAATGAGGTTGAAGGAGGAGTATCCATCTGACGAATTGCTCTACCATAGAGCTCTAAATGGTCATGGAAGGAATTCATAATGTCCTCCCTCGGGTCAAGTCCAGTGAGATGTGTCTGAGTCACAGTAGAAATGGTAGGCTAATGCTCCCGGGTAGCCATGTTGGCCATGTGATGTTTCTTTGTATTTTGCTGCCCGTACTTCTTATTCACCTCTGAACTATGCTTCTTAGTCAAATCTTGAGACCATTTTGGTTTTCCATGAAGATCCGAACAGGTATCTTTGGTGTGTCGGGGTTTCTGGCAATGAGTGCACCACAATTTTTCCTTATCTTCTGTTTTTTTCTGGAGATCTCCTTTCCGGGAAGAAGATCCCCCACTAGTAGATACACCCCCTTTTGCAACTAACACAACAGCATCCCCACCAGGGTTGTTCATCAAATTTCTCCTACTTTCTTCTGATTGTACAAGAGCATAGACTTCCTGAACAGAAAGGAGATCCTTAGAGCTGAGAATTTGAACTCTGATAGATTCATACATAGGATTCAGACCATGTAAGAATGCAAACACCCTTTGCTGGGAGACAATCTGTTTGTACTTCTTAGCATCCTCATCACACTTCCAATCCACACTCTGGTAGTGATCCAACTCCTTCCAGGCAGATGTTAAGTCAGAGTAAAAGACCGATAAACACCTCTCCCCCTGTCTACAAGTAGAAGATGCTGCCTGCAGTTGATAAATTTTGGCATAGTGTCTCAATTCTGAATATGTAGACTTTGCTTGTTCCCATATTTCATTCGCAGTTTCAGCCCACATGAAATCCTTCCTGATTTGAGGTTGCATGGAAACCAAGAGCCAGGACATAACAATACTGTTCTCCTGATTCCATCTATCATATTCAGCACTCCTGGAGGATGGTTCTTTTATCCTCCCATTAATGTAGCCTATCTTCCCTCTTGCAGTGATGTATAACTTGATCCCTCTTGACCACTCTAGGTAATTTAAACCATCAAGAGGGACAACAGCCATAGGAAGGGATAGGTCACCCCCACCCATTCCATTCGGCATTGAGGAAACTCCAGATGAGGTTGAATCTTCACTACTCATGATTCCTGGTTTAAAAAAAAACAACCAAAGGAGTACTTCCGTACACAGCTATTATAGAAACAGGTCCTTCTGACCTATGGAACAGGTCTGTATAACCTACGGTCTTGTAGGAATCCAAGAAGAGAACACTGCAGTTGCAGTACACAATCAGGTCTGTATGACCTACAGTTGTATAGATGTCATATGACCCTCCAACAGAATAGAAAAAACAGGTGAAGATCACCACACTCCTAATCGGCAGGTCTGGTAGCCGAACAGTCAATGACTGAGATCAATACAAAAATCTGTTTTAGGACATCAACAGTCCATCGAAGGGGTAAAGGACTACAAAACAAAGTTGAATACAACTACTTTGTTAAAAAAACACAGTCCCTCAATAGTCCATCAATCGGCTGAATAGTCAATCAATAAACAACCAATCCGTAGGGCAGCCGAACAATAAATGAACAGTACCTCTTTTAACTTCAGATGATAGCCTCTCTGTAAGCCAAAAAACTCCCTCTACGAACCTCAGATGATAGCCTCTCTACAGTCGAATCGACAATGAATACCACTTCTGGGCTGGAAGATGAAAAGTGTCTACAACTTCTGGGTCGAACTGAATACAACTGATTAGCAGTTCGATGGATACAGCCTTGGGAGATGAAAGGACTATCTGCTACTGTTTGCTTGACACCACCCTTCAAGCATGGACGACTTGCTCTGATACCATGTTGAGCAAGAGCGAGAGCAAGTGAGAGACAAGAGGAGAGAAGAGAGGGAGAGAGGAGAGGAGTGCTGAGAGGACTGAAAGCCCCTATTGAACTTAGGGGGCGAAAGAATGATCTATTATTATTTATACTAGTACAGCCGAACAATGAAATCAAAGAGGAAATTACAACAGTACCCTTATGGCACTAAACCTGAATACATAAACATAAACAACTGACAACTAAGAAGCAGAGTTGGTTTTCGAAGACCCCTCTTAATACATGTATGGAGAGGATGATGCAGCACAAAAGGAAGCTAATAAGTTCTATGCAAGTTGGGACCATTCCAAGACAAATAAGAAGCAGAGTTGGCACCACCAACCCAACTTAGTAAAGATTTACCAATATAGCATCATCACAAAATTTCTATCTTAGTTCATTTTTACCAAGTTGGCGCCATCGCAAAGTTTCTATCTTAGTTCGTAATTACCAAGTTAGTGTTATAGCGAGATTTCAAATTTGTATTCAATTAGGACTTTCGTTTTGAAGAGCTTTAGTAGGATTCTATTATAGTGTGTTTTCTTAGATTAGGATTGCTCAATTAAGACTTTATTTTTGAGGAGTTTTAATAGGATTCTATTATGGAGTGTTTTCATAGATTAGGAAACTTTCTTTTAGGAGCTATAAGGGTGTATGCCTATATAAAGAGTGGTTAGGGAAGGCTAAGACATTTTTTTATATTGAATTTTCTCTTAATTAATCAGTGAAGAATTCTTCTTCCCGGTAGTTCGACTTTTGCTCTTTTCTTTGAAGCTTTTCTCAACGTGTTTTGTTTCCGTACTACGCCAATTTATCTTTGATCACCAACATCCGATTTGAACCCAATCACCAAAGACAAAGATTGATTTAATCTTAATCCAGGATAAGACTAGGTCTTCCGTAGGGGCAAAACCCATTGCTTTGTTTTTCTTTTCAAAAGGGCGTAGTTTCAATAGGGTTTTGAGTGTAGGTTCGCAAAAAACCCTAACTCAACTTCTTTCCAACTCAACGAGGGTGATTTTGAATACACAAAGGCCAGCTTCTAGTTTCTGAATGGAATGTCATAGGAACACAAAACCCCGAGTTTTAATTATCCTACTTTTGGTTTCCAATGAGGGGAAGAGGTCAAGCAAAAGGTATTCAAGACGGGGGTTCACTTTGGGAGGAAAAAAGCACTCCAATAGTTGGATGAAAGATTTCCAACCTCCGGTGGCTGGCTCTTCTGGGATACAAATGTTCCTTACCTTGTCTAATTTTTCCCATCTACTAAGACGAACGAATCTCCCCCATTTATTTTCTTTAAGTTGTAGGCACAGGATTCTTCCTTTGTTAACTCTCTTGTGGTCTGCTAACTGTCTTCACTTGTTTTCCAAAGCCTCCTAAGTGTAAGTTCTGGTCCAAAGAACGTCCTCTTGAGACAGGACTATTTGTGTCCAAGCTCCCTTACCTCTTTCCATTAATGCGAAATCGTCTTCATGGTTGAGGCGTCATTCTATTACAAAGGATTTTGATCCAACTGCCGCAAATCTCCTTTCCATGATCATCGACCTAGCAACTCCAAGGATTGTGAAGAGAGACTACCATGGTTTATAGGTATCTGCTTTCTGCATTAATGTTTATAGGTATCTGTATTTGGATATCTTAGCTTCTCTTTTCATGCTCGAATGAACAGGGGTCGGTGCTGGCTTGGATATCTCCCAATCGAAAGAAATTTTTCCCCTTCTTAAGCGAAGAACGAACAAAGGTTGATGCTGGTTTGGAGTCACACACCACTTGTAACCCTAGATTTCCTTCTCAATGCCTATTCGAACAATGATTCTCCCTATTATTCTTGTTCATCAAAAAAGCTATTCTTCCCCCTAGGTGTTATAGCAAAAACCAGGTTGGCCACCCTAATTTTACCATCGCCCCCTTTTTACTATTACAGATTACAACATTTCCCAAAATAAAGAGGATTTGTCCCTGTTTTGCTAGGACATCTGCCAGCCCATTTGCTGTTCTTTTTACCCATCCAAAGCTAGTGTTACAATTTTTGCGAGGAAGTCAATTTCCCTAAAGGCAATTTTATATTTCCAAGGATCTGAATTGATTTGAAATAACCAATAAGGAGTCTGATTCCACTTCAAGCTCTCTAACAACCAGCTGTGTTGCCAGTCTTAGTCCTTGTAAAAGAGACATTATCTCAGCCTTAACCGAATATCCAACTCCAATTGGCCTAGAGAATAAGGCCACTACTACACCTTGATGGTTTCTGAAGACTCCCCCTAGACCCGCCCTCCCCGGATTACTAAAGGAGCTCCCATCATAATTTAGTTTCAGTTTGTTTGGCCTTAGAGGTTTCCATTCCATTATCACTACTGCTCTGTGTATATCTGCTTGTACAACTTTGGAGGTGTAAAACGGGCCTGTGCAAAGTGCAATCCATGTCATGCTGGCCCACAGGCCGTCCTGAGTCATGCCACCCTCCCCATGGATAATTTGGGGGGTTGGCCCACAGCCCAAGCCCATGCGGACCCATGTCGTGTCATGCCACGCTATAGGCCTAGGCTGGGTGGGCTGCAAGCCGAGCCGATCTGGGCCATAGGATGGGCTTTGGCATGGGCCGAACAGAGCCAGACTATTTTTTTTTACATTTTTTATTTTTTTCTTTGCTAAGTAAAACTAAAATATTTAACTTTCCTTTGGGAACTATTTGAAAAAATAAGAAATCTAACAAAGAAATGAAAAAAAAAAAAAAACTTAACCAAATAAGAAGTGAATAGCAAATTAGAAGAAAAATAGGAATTTTATTTCATTTAAATTTGAATGATACAAAGCAAACAATGGTTGGATGAATGAAATATGAATATTGGAAAGTGGAACAAATTAATAAAATATAAAAAATACAATATAGTTACAAATTGAAAATAAAAAATTGTTATTAAAAAATATCGAATAAATTAAATAAAATTAAAACAAAATTTACAATAATTTGAAAAAATGCCATACAACTATTGGGAGGGGTATTTTAGTCATTGTAAATTTTTTATCACTTTACCCAAAATGCCCCCCAAACTAGCTGTTAGGGGCATTTGTGTCATTCTTTCTCCCCCCAAAACCAAAATACATAAATATCCCCTATATAGTTGTTTGTAGCTATTGGGGGTATTTCTGTAAAAAAACAAACCCTATATAGCTATGGGCCTGCAGGTTGGGCCGTGTTGGCACAGCACGCACAGTACGGCCCAAACCGGCTTGTGTACCATCATGCTTTGTCGTGCCGGCCTGTGGACCTGGAACCCTAGGCCCAACACGGCCCAGACCATCGTGTTGGGCCTGGCACAACCTGTGTGCAGATCTGATCCTTATGGATTCAATCACTTCCTCCACTGATCTACTCTTTTCATGGAAGATTCTTTGGTTTCTCTTTTCCCAAATGGTCCATACCAAGGCTTCTCTTGTTATTCTCCATAAACATCTTCCATTTTTCTTTTGTTGCCTCAAGGAACTGGAGTTGAATAGGCTAGCCCCTAGGTATTTTTCCTCACACTTTAGGAGTTTAAGCAGCAACTTCTTGTTACTCCTATGGATGCCCTTTCTGAAAACACCCCTGATTTAGAGTAAGTTATTTTCTGCCCCGAGAGCTCCTCAATTTTTTTTGAAAATATATTGGATCTTTTTTATTTGCTTGGGGACTGCTTGACACATTACTAGACAGTCGCCTGCAAATAGTGGGTGTGATATTGGAGTTCCCCTTCTACAAAGCTTGAATCCGTTGAGGCCATTCTCCATTTCAGCTTTATGAAACAAGCAGGACAAGATTTGCATTCCCAGAATAAATAGGTATGGCAATAGGGGATCCCCTTGTCTAATTCCATTTTCCAAACTGAAGAATTCTTTTTGTGTTCCATTAATTTTGATTGAAAATTTGGGGGTTCATATACACCAATTTATCATTTTGCACCACTTATCTGGGAACCCCATCTCCCTCAAGACTTCAATAATAAAATCTTTCCTCATTCTTTCATAAGCATTAGAAATGTCCATTTGTATCAGCAGCCATCCCTTGCCCTTTTTCATTTTTCTCATCTTATTTGTGATTTCATTGGCAATGATTACATTATCTGTGCATTGTCTGCCTTTGATAAAAGCTGATTGATTTGAGGCTACCAACTTATCCAATAAGTTCTACATTCTCATCACTAGGCATTTTGCTAGGATTCTGTAAATTACATTACAGACACTGATGGGCCAGAATTGGGTGATCTTTTTGGTTAGTTTAACTTTTGGGATAAACACCAGGTTTGTAGAATTGATCTCTTCAGAGAAGCTTCCAGATTCAAAAAATTCCCTGACTAGTTTACACATCATGTTTCACAAGGGGCCAAAATTTCTGATAAAAAAAAATGGGGGAAATCTGTCAGGTCCAGGGGTTGAGTGGGTTATCGTAGACTTCACTATTAATTCAATCTCCTTCTCTGTTGTAGACTTCACTATTAATTCAATCTCCTCCTCTGTTGGTGGAATAAGTAGTGAGCTGGATTCCTCATCAGACAGTTTGGAGTACACTAGCCCTTCTATTTCTACATCCCCTGCATAAGGGAAATCACTAACATTCTTGAGTTGTCTCTTGAAAGCCTCAGCCATTTCCTCAACCTTCATTAACTCTCCTTCCTCTGATTTCAAAAATTCTAGGGAGTTTCTCCTTCTATTGAATTTGGGGATTTGATAAAATATTTAGTGTTTCAGTCACCCTCCCGTAACCATAGCTCCCTAGATTTAAATTTCCAAGGTACCTCTTCTCTCAGCAACCATCTTTCATATCCCCTTCTCAGAAGTTCTTTTTTCCTATTGGCTTCATTAGTTCCCTCCTCTTCCAATTTCCTGATTTCTTCTTCAATCTGTATAACTTGTCTTGGATTTTCTCGATCTCTCGTGTTCCAGGTTTTGATTGAGTTCTTGCATTTTCTCAGCTTCATTGGGATAGAGGATTCACGGTTAGCATTCCATTGTTCCTTAATGATCTCTCTACATCCACTCTCATCTGCCCAAATAGGTAAGAAGTGGAATTATTTAGGGCCTGTGTTTTTGTTGGGGTTGGTATTTAGAATTAAGAGGGTATGGTCAGAGAATAAGGTTGGCATAGCGGTTATTTGGGCTTCAGGGAAATAGCTGAACCACCCCAGAGATGCCAGGCCTCTATCCAGTTTTTCTTTAACCTTCTTTCTTCCCCCTTTGTGATTAGACCATGTGTACTGGGAGCCTATAGAGGGTACTTCTAGAAGAGAGTGATTCATGACCAGTGAGTTAAGCAGTTTAGAAGTCTGAGGGCACCTTTCTTATGACCACAGTAATCCTCTGAGTCCACTAAGTCATTTAAATCACCAATTAAAAGCCATTCATTATGGATTCTCACAGATTCATCTAGTTCTTTCCAAATTTTAGCCCTTCATGTTTTTCATGATGACCATAACAAAAGCAAATAGCCCATGCTGGATCGGTAGGGGAGTGTTGAATTTGTAGTTTAATCCATCTACCAGACGAGTCAATGCTTTAATTGATAGATCTGTTTTCCAACAACAAAATAGTCCCCCCAATCTCCCCTTTGCAGGAACATAGCATGATTTTGTATAACCTAATTTAAGGGCTACACAATTGGATTTCTTATAGGTTAGTTTAGTTTCCGAGAGGAAAATTATCGCTGGGTTCATATTTCTGATATGTTTCCTAAGGAAACGGACAGTGTGAGGGTTGTTAATCCCCCAGGTGCTCCACACAAGAAATAATATGGCTGAAGTTGCTGAATTGAATGACTTATTGTATTATCTTTTAGTGGACAACATAATTAAATAATAAAATATTCAAGGGTAAAATAATCAACGCAACTCTAGCTTCAGCTCTTAAGGAGTTCATAACCTCCTTAAAATCTTATTCACTTAAAGCAATAAGTCTTTTCGTTCATCGACTTCAGCTATTATCAAACAGCTCCTTGGTGACATTTAGGCATGGTGTTGGATGTATCTAGTAAAAGCCTAAAACTGTCTTCCACAAGTTTTGCAGATTCTGCTATGCTGCTCTCCCTTCCACAAGGTTCTAGAATTTTGCTAGTTAGATAGTGTGAAATTGAGAAATTCAGGCCTCCTTATTCCACATTTTTCCTGAATTCAACATTTGATGGGCTCAGTATTCATTTAAATTCCATGGAACTAGGGAGGTATGGAATTCAGCTCCATTTCCACCTAGACATTATCTCACCCTTGCCAGGACAAGTATACTTAACTGGTCCAAGGCCAACCTACCTTTTATGTAGTTTGGAATTTTTCAAACCATTTTCACATTTTATGTAGGTGGAAATGGTTTAATTTTCAAACTACATAGATTATCAACTCCAAGCATGTCTAGGTGAAATTGAGCCTACAGACACACAACCCCACCCACAAAACCATCTCATAGACCTATAGATTCACAACCTATATAGTATCCAATAGATTGGATTTTCAGGACCAACCAATCAAATCAAATTGGTCTAACAAATCCATGTAGGACCTTTTTAATGGTTGCCCTTGTCCTGTTCTGATGGTAATTTCAGTACCCTAATATCAAACACCATAAATTATATAAAAGTTCATAACATGAAACGAAAATGAAACAGTAAAATATACAAATTCATACCGCAAGCTGCAAAATCTCATTGCGTTTCCTTTCACCACCACTAAACCCTTCATTAACATTTCGGTTCAGGAAGTCAATCTTCATATTCACAACATCAAGCTTGCGACTTATTACCTCATAGAACTGCAAGAACAAGATGGAGTCTTAAAGAAAGAGGATACATCAATTCGAACAAATTTTGTTAAGATAGAAAGCAAATAAATTGAATACATAAATGTTAATGTTCCTGAGTAGTTTAGTCAAATCACCACCCACCAAATTCAAAACTACTATGGCCAAGCCCATCATATAAATGAGGATAGGTTATCATAGCAGTCATGCCTTTCAATGATTGAAGTGTTCAACCAAGAGGATTGAGGACACCTTAGGCCAAAGATCAGCAAAGAGGGATGATCATAATCAATCCTATGGCTTTTTCACTCAAAGTTTTACCATGTCATTCTAATTATTTAAAGGAATGCACTGGACACAACCATTTTGATCATTTTCGGAAAGAATATAACCTAGGCAAGACAACGAAAACTACTTATCCTTGTTATCATCATAATATGGTTAAGAATACCATACCTTAGGCACTAAACAGCAAAATCCAATGCCACAAAATGAAATTACAATAGACTAGCCAAATTAACAGCTGTTGTTTTTTCAGTCAAACTAAAGAATTGAACAAAACAACTTATTAAAAAGAGGAAAAGGGAGAAAAAAAAAAGCACCCCTATCATTAGGATCAATACCTCTGAAACATTCATCAATGAAAAATGATGCTTCAATAAAAGGATACAAATATTAGGTTTCCAGTAGGGTGAAGTACAAAAATTGGAGAAACACTACCAAAACCCACTACTAGAAATAATAATAAAAAAAAAAAAAGAAAAGATGCCACAAATGGATCATACCTCAATAGGTCCAAGCTCTTTGCGACCAAGTTTTCGCATTCGAGCATTGTATGCCATATTCAGAAAGTCCATGTTGCTTACACCTGGGATCTCAATTGGGGATTGGAAGCTCATGAAAAGCCCAGAAAGAGACCTTTCTTCAGGATCCATGTCCAGCAGATTTTCTCCTTTAAAAATAACACTGCCTCCAGTAACCTCATAATCTGGATGGCCAACAAGAACCTGCAACAAATATGGACCAGACTCCACCTTTTAGGCAAGGAAGTGCAAACTAGCAAAAATAACTTTGGGTTGTGTTTGGAGTCAGGAGGTGCAACTGGAAACTCAAATAGAAGTGCAAAACCAATGGATTTTAAAATGCCCTCCCCCTGGACTTGACAGTCTGCTAAGAAGATGGGAAATTTTTCAGTAAGTCCCCTGCACCTCCTCCTCTATCTTTACAAATTACAAATAGTAGTATTTCTAGAACCGAACAGGGAAAACTGGGGAGTAGCAGATGAGCATCTCCTCTTTCTTTTATTTCTGTTCCCCTCCAATAGTCTAAGTTGGTTTTGGCATAATGATTTTTTTATCATTGTGTTTCAGCAATGGGCCCCCTTCCCCAACACAACCACCAAAAGAAATTATGCAATATTTCTGCCAAAACCATGTTTGGTAAGGAGCATGTGCTGACTAAGCACTTAAAAGTGCTTTAGTTTTCTATTAAAAAAATGGAATACAACAAATCAGATATTTTTAAGCATTTTAATGTGCCACATATAGAAGGCAATGTGGCAACACCCCAAATTATAAAAACATCCAAAGGGTGTTTCTGATAATAGCCCCTTGCAGAAAAATCTATTCACTGCCTTTGCATTGGAATTTTTACATAAACGAGGATCAACAAACACAATGTTTGCCTGATTATGCTAAAATCCTGGTGTAACAAGTCATTCAAATGCAACTGCCAACAAAAGTATGGATGCTAAAAGCCGTCTGATGGCATTTGGCATTGTGGTCATTTTAAAGTTAAGATTAAGCATAATTAGCAATACATCCCCCTCCCCCGATTAAGCCACCACTTCTGCCAGAAGAGTGTTTAGTAGAGACATATGTTAAGTGTTCAAGCATTTAGTAGAACCCGGCAACTAAGAAAAGTGTTCTGCTTTCATTTTTGTAATGTGTCAATTCATAGGGATATTGCAGCAACACCCCTAGGTGTTTCTGATCATCACCCAGTGTTTTAAAAGCACAAGGTGCAAAAAATGCACAAGGGCCATTTTGTGCCTGAGGCGCACGCCTTTCTGAGGCAAGAAGCACAATTTTAAAAAATGCAAAAAATAAAATAAAAAATGCAAAAAAATTAAAAAAAAACAAAAGATTATAAAACATAATATTAATAAAAATATTAACTTAAGTTTTAAAATAAATGTTTTAAAAAACCTATTATCTAAAATTAAAATACATATATATAATATGTAAGGCATATTCAAATGAGAATTTAAAAATGAAATCAAACATTGTCAAGCATATAAAACCCACAATCTCTTTTTTTTTCTCAATTGCATCAAGTAGCTAATGTGATATATTACATTCCTAATTCTATGAGCCGCCTTTGTGCCACGCCTCTCGAGGCAAGCCCAAACAAGTCCATGTTAGGGTCTTAAATTCTTAGATTTCTTGCCGAAGCTTCAAGAACCCCCTATTTGGTAAAGTTGTCCATTCATTCATTTTAATAAAATATCTTCTTAAAAGCAATTTAAACTATAAAATTATTACTTTTGTGTGAAATCTAAGAATTTAAGACCCAAACATGGACTTGTTTGGGCTGGCCTCGAGAGGCATGGCACGGGGGTCCAAGGGCAAAGCCCCCGGCCTAGCGGCCAAACTCAAAAAAAGGGAAAAAGCGGCAAATTTTCAAAAGGTGCACACCTGGGGCAAAGGGGCAAGGCGCACCAGGTGTGCGCCTTTTGAATGGGCTGTGCCTAGGACTTGGGCGAGGCGCCTACCCTAAAATGCACCTAGCGCGCCTTTTAAATCACTATCGTCACCACAACCGTTGTGTTGGCATTTTTGCATACATGGGCATCAAGCACGCCTTTTAAATCACTGTCATCTCCACAACCATTGTGTTGGCATTTTTGCATACATGGGCATCAACAAGCACCATCTTTGGTTGCTTATGCTAAACATTAATACGATAAGCCCTTTAAATGTAACTATGCCAAACACCGTCTTAGGTAACTAGAAGGAAATCAATATTCAATTAATTTACAATTGAGCATATTAAGTCCCATCTGCAAGGGTACAAGAACGAACAGAAACCTCAAAAGGACAAGAACACTGACCTTAGAAAATGTGCTCTTCCCTGAACCATTCTTCCCCATGATTGCATGTATCTACTAAAGAAAATAGTAGCAATGTTAGAATTAAGAAAGCAAAGGTCTCCACTGCGATGAAAACCAAAATAAGCAATTGAAATATCTCATTTCTGAAAAATTTAAATCTAACATCAAATGAAAATGTTTCAACTCAAAACGTGTTGATATGTGAGATAAGTATTGGAAGATTGGATTTAAAGGTGTTGGGTGTGGGTCCAGCCCATATGAGGGGCCGACCCCATCTTTTCGTGCTCCTAAAAAGGAGTCGTATTGTGGAAGCCAAAAAGGCTCCCACCTTTTTTGATCCGGTGTGCTTCCATTTCGTAACCATTGAAGTGAGAAAGATAGAAGAAAAACAGAGGGAACCAAGGGTTTTTCTGGGTTTTGAGTTTTGTGAAGAAGAGAAGAAAGAGTTGGATTCTATTCCATTCAAGGCCAAGCTCGGATGTGTTTTCAAGCCTGTTCTTGATGTAATTAAGTGTTGTTCAAAGAATCAATAATCTCACTCCAGTTCAGATTGGTTGTCTCTCCTTTTCTTTTTCTCAGTTTCATATTTACAACAACTTGGTGAGATCCAAACATTTGTTTTCGTCGAATCCACCTTATACTTGGTGATGTCAATGTTGTACTTGTGAGCCAAGAATTATTTTTTGATGTTTATAAACCTGTAGTTGTAACTAGAGAGGACTATTGTACCCATTAATTTCTGAATTAGTGGAAGACTTTTACGGAGCATAGGTCCCGTGGTTTTTCCCCAATTTTGGGGTTTTTCACATAAAAATTCTGGTGTTCTATCGTGTGGTGACTGTTATTTGTATTTTTTGTTACTTGGCTGAATTGTTTATCTGTTGTCATTGTTGTTGACAAACCCATTTTAACACACAAACTTAGGGGAAAGTTTCTTGTTATCCTGGGATTGCTTTTCACATTCATTTTTGCTATTGTAGTGTATCTTCCCCAATAGTGATATCAAAGTTGGTTAGCTTGAATTAATTGTTTGTGTTGATATAAATGGAGGAATTCTCACATGTTATGATAGAATTGACCTTATCGAACTATGTCATCTGAAAACCCAAAATGGAGGACATTCTTTATTGCAAGAATTTGTACCTACCCATAAGAGGTGATGAAGCAAAGCCAAGTGACAAGTCAAGTGATGAATGGGAATTATTCATAGGAAAAATGTAGGCCAAATCTGACAATGGATTGACCATAGTATTTTTCACTATGTTGCACAAGAAACTATGACTGATGTTTTATGGAAAAATTTAAGTCTATGTATCAAAGGAAAACAGGTTTAAATAAGTTGCCTTTATTAGGAAAATTGCACACTTAAGATATAAAGATGGGACTAATATGTCTAAAGATTTGAGTGACTTTCAAGCTTTGATAAATCAATTGACTACTATGAAATTGAATCTGGATGATGAAGTCTAGGCCTTGTTCTTACTTAGTCCCTTGTCTGACAGTTAGGAAACTTTGGTGGTTTCAATCAGCAACTCAGCCCCTAATGGACACAGTCAAAGATGCCTTGTTGAATGAAGAGTCCAAGAGGAAAGAACAAGGAACTTACTCAGAATCCCAAGCTCTTGTGACAAAAAAGAAAGAAAGATAGGGAAGAAGTAAGAGTAGAGGTCCCCGCAACAAATATGACAAAATCTAGAGGAAAATCCAGGTCCAAGAAAAATATTATCTGTCATCACTGTAATTTACAAGAATTAATGCAGGATTTAGAAAATAGAACAAGCCAAAGGAAAAGATGAAGGTAATAAAGAAAAAAGAGATACTACAGCAATTGCAACCGAGGGTGATGTCATTATTGTTTGTGATGATAACTATGTGAACTTTAGTTTAGAAACTTTAGTTTAGAAGAGATCAAGGAGGCTGTATTTTCTATGGATAGAACAAAAGCCCTGGGGTCGGATGGGTTCACTATGGGTTTTTATCAGGACTGTTGGGACATTTTGAAAGATGAATTGTCAATCCGGGTGTGAATTCCACATTTATAGCCTTAATTCCAAAAAAGAAAGATGCTTCCCACCCGAAGGATTTTAGGCCAATTAGCTTGGTTAATAGTTTGTATAAGATCATTGCAAAAGTGTTGCCTTTAAGGCTGAAGAAGGTTTTGCCAGATATTGTTGCACACTACCAAGGAGCTTTTGTGAATGGAAAACAAATCACTGATCAGATTTTAATTGCTAATGAGAGTGTGGAGAACTTTAAGAGGGATAAGAAGAAGGGAGTGGTTTGTAAGTTGGACTTGGAAAAGGCTTATGACTTGGTGGATTGGGAATTTTTTAGGAAAGTTTTGACTAAATTCAGGTTCGGGGCTAGATGGTGTAAGTGGATCATGGGTTGTGTCTGGAATTGTCATTACTCAGTGCTAGTGAATAGGACAGTGGTAGACTTCTTTCCAGCCAATAGGGATATAAGACAAGGAGACCCCCTTTCTCCTTTCTTGTTCATTCTAATTGCGGAGGTTTTGGGGAAATTGATTCACAGAGCAGATTCTAGGGGACTCATTAGAGGTTGGAGAGTTGAGAGGGCGGAAACCCCTCTTACTCACTTGCAGTTTGTTGACGATACGATTCTGTCTTATGAAGGCGGTAATGTGAGCTTTATTAGGAATTTGAAGTGGGTGATACAACTGTTTGAGCAAATATCCAACTTGAAACTTAACCTTGGGAAAAGTTGTGTTGTGGGGGTGAATTTGGAGGAGGGAGAGATCATGGAGAGTGCTGAAGTATTGGGGTGTGAAGTCTCGGGTTGGCCTTTGAACTACTTAGGGTTTCCTTTAGGGAATAATCCCATGAGAGAGAGCATTTGGAACCCGGTGGTGGAAAGGTTCGAAAAAAGACTGGTGTCTTGGAAAAAGAACTACCTCTCTCTTGGTGGGAGAATTACTCTTATTAAGGCCATGCTTGCTAATTTACCTATCTTTTTCCTGTTGGTGTTTAAAATCCCAGTGAAGGTTGCTAATAGATTGGAGAAGTTAATGAGAGGTTTCCTGTGGGAACCGGGAGAGGAAAAGAGGGATCATAGAGTGAGCTGGGAGATAGTTTGTAGGAGTAAGACTTGTGGTGGCTTGGGGCTTGGGAATATTAGGAGAAGGAATATGACTCTGTTGGGAAAGTGGTTGTGGAGATTCCCAGTGGAGAAGGAGAAGCTTTGGGGTAGAATAGTGGCAAGTATTCATGGGCTGGAGCATAATGGATGCGACACTGGAATCAGAGCTAGGACCACAGGCAATTCTCCTTGGAAAGCCATTCATGACCTACTTCCAGTTTTCTCCCCTAATATCAGGTATGATTTGAATTCCGGTAACTCCATAAAATTTTGGGAACAAACCTGGGTGGGGAGTGCCCCTCTAAAGGATCGGTTTCCTTCTTTGTTTGCTCTTTCTAATTTGAAAAATGAGCCAATCTCGTCTTTTACCACCCCGTCCTCTTCCGTTTCTAGGATTGGGTGGAACTTGGGTCTAAGAAGAGATTTGAGGGACTCAGACTTTGACACTATTTTGAGCCTTATTGCAACTCTTGATAACGTTGTCTTAGACCCCACTAGGGCGGACTCTAGAATTTGGACACCTCCCAATGGCATTTTTACTTGTGTTTCTTTCTTCAAAGCCTTAAGTCAGTCCACCAGTCCTACCTTCCCTCCTTTTCTTACTGATGAGGTTTGGTGTAGAGCAATACCTCCTAGGGTTGGTAGTTTTTGTTGGGAAGCCTATCTGGAAAGAATCAACACTAGTGATTTACTCCAAAAGAAGAGACCCAATACTTGTTTGTCACCTCAGTGGTGTGTTCTCTGTAAAGCGGATGGAGAGACTGGTCTTCACCTACTGGTGTCTTGCCATTTTGCGAGGTCAATTTGAGAATGGGCTTTGTCCCTATTTGGTTGTTGCTGGAAACCCCCATCAGACTTGCAAGGCCTTTTTTCCCCTTCTTTTTTTAGGTGGCGGATAAAAAGGGGAAGGACAATGCGGAAAGGACTAAGGGCTGCAGAATGTTGGACACTTTGGGAAGAAAGAAACTCCAGGATATTCTCAGAAACTCGGAGAGGAGTAGCAGATCTAAAGGCTATCATTCATATTAGGGCGGTACAGTGGCTGAAATCTTTGGAGCTTTTCACAGATTACACCGTGGATGACATGTTGAGGAAGTGGGGTGAAATTGCAAGTTGCACACAAACTAAGTCAGTAATGAGTGTGGCTTGAACCCCTCCACCTAGTGGATTCGTGAAACTAAACTTTGATGGGTGTAGTAGGGGAAATCCGGGACAATCAAGGATTGGGGGTGTTTTTAGAGATGGAAATGGGGTCATTTCTGCCATGTTCTCAGGCCCAATTGGAGTTGGTGACTCCCTTAGAGCTGAGATCTTTGCAGTTATGGAAAGAGTCCAAAAAGCTAAGGAGTTGAACATCAGGAAACTCTTAATTGAAGGGGATTCAGACGTGATGATAGGGTGGCTGCTTAAAGATCACAATGGCTTATGGAAGTACAATAATGAGAGAAGGAAATTCAAGTGGCTGGTGTGGGAGATGGAAGTTAAGATACGTCGGGTTAAAAGATCGTCTAATTCCCTAACTGACGGTTTAGCTAAACAAGGGGCAAAAAGGGATTCACTTTTGTGGGCCAAGCTGTAACTTTAGTGTGTTTTCTTTCTTTTCTCTTTCTTTTTTCCTTTTCTTGAGGTTTTTTGTTGCTCTTGGAAGATAAGCGTATTTGTCTTCCTTTTGTAAATCTTCTATTGATGAATTAATGAAAGTGTTACTGATAAAAAAAAAGATAACTATGTGAACTTTGCATGCCTAGACAGTGATTGGGTTATAGATTCGGATGTTTCCTTCCATGTTACTCCCCATGGTGAATTTTTCATATCTTATACTGCAGGTGATTTTAGACACGTGTTGTATGGGGAATGTTGGTGCATCCGAGATTGTTGGCATGAGAGATATTTGTCTAGATAGCAATACCGGTTGTAAATTGCTTTTGAAAAATGTTAGACATGTTCCTGATGTCCGCTTAAATCTTATTTCCACTAGCAAGTTAGATGATGAACCTTAAATGATGGAAAATGGAAGCTCAGTCGGGGTTCACTCATTGTGGCAAAGGGAAAGAAGCACAATACCATTTATGTGATGCAAGGTTGAACAAAAGAGAGGTGAATGCAGTTCATGATTCATCCATTAAGCTCTAGCACTGGAGGCTTGGACATTTGAGGAAAAAAAGGGCTTCAGATACTTTCTAGAGAAAATCTTCTTCCTGATGTGAAAGGTTTGCCTCTTAAAACTTGTGTACATTGCTTAATTGGCAAACAGAGTAGAATTGCATTTCATAAATTTCCTCCATCTAAAAGGCATCATGTTTTAGATTTAGTTCACACTAATATTTGTCATATGAAAGATAGATCACTTGGTGGTGCATTATATTTTGTAACATTCATTGATGACCACTCCAAAAAAGTGTAGACCTTTGCTTTGAAATCTAAGAATCAAGTATTGAATGTTTTCAAGTATTTTCATGCCAAAGTTGAAAGAAAAACAAGGAAAAAGTTAAAGTGAAGTTAAAGTGCATCCGAGCTGATAATGGTGATGAATATAGGGGTCCTTTTGAAGAATGTTGTAGAATCCATGGTATCAGGCTTGAGAAAAGTGTACCTAAGACTCCTTAACACAATGGAGTAGCAAATGTATGCTCTCTCATGCTAAGTTACCCAACTCTTTTTGGGGTGAGGCTATGAAAACTGTAATTGACCTTATCAATCTTTCTCTTTGAATGGAGATACTCCAGAGAGAGTTTGGATAGGGAAAGGCATATCATATAGTCATTTGAAAGAGTTTTGTTGTAGGGAATTTGTTCATATTCCTAGAGATGAAAGATCCAAGCTTGATGACAAGGCCAAACAGTGCATTTTCTTAGGCTAATGGGCATGAAGAGTTTAGGTACAGGTTATGGGATCCAGTGGACAAGAAAGTGATCAAAAGCAAAAATGTTGTATTTCTTGAGGATCAAACAATTGAAGATATAGAGAAAATTGAGAAACCAAAATCCTCTGTTGATGTTCTAGTTAACTTGGATCTAATTTTCCTACCTACAGTTTATAGTGATTACGGGGAAGCTATACCAAATGAACAAAATGATGTAGTTAATGATGAAATTCTTGTAAATAAAAATACAGAGGAAGTATAGGATAAACAAGTAACTCCAGCTTCTTCACCACAAGTTCAACCTAGAAAATCCACCAGAGAGAGAAGATCTTCCCCTAGGTATCCTCCACATGAGTACGTGATGTTGACAGGTGGAGGAAAGCCAGAGACTTATCAAGAGTATATGTCACTTGGCAAAAAAAATGAGTGGCTGAAAGCAATGCAAGAGGAATTAAAATCTTTGCATAAGAATTATACCCATGACTTGGTGAAATTACCAAAGGGGAAAAGAGCACTCAAAAATAAATGGGTTTACAAATAGAAATCTGATGAGTAGCTTATAACTAAAATACAAGAAAATGTTGGTTGTGAAGGGCTTTAGTCAAAAAAAAGTGTCGACTTTGAAGAAATATTTTCTCCTGTTGTGAGAATTTCCTATATTTGAATTGTACTTGGACTAGCTACAAGTCTAAATTTAGAAATTGAACAGCTTCATGTGAAGACTACCTTCCTTTATGGTGATTTGGAAGAAGGAAATTGTATGGAGCAACCAGAGGGATTCAAAGAGAAAGGCAAAGAACATTTTGTGTGCATATTAAAGAAAAGCTTGTATGGGTTTAAACAAGCACCAAAGCAATGGTACAATAAATTTGACTCCTTCATGGTTGATCATGGGTACACCAGGACCACTTCAAATCATTGTGTATTTGTAAAGAAATTTTCTAATGGTGATTTCATTATTCTCTTACTTTATGTTGATGGTATGTTGATAGTTGATCATGATTCTAACAAGATTGATAGGTTGAAAAAGAAGCTTAGAATTTTTTGCAATGAAGGACTTTGGGACTGGCTAAACAAATTATTGGTATGAAGATCTCTCGAGACACACAAAATGGGAAGTTATGGTTATCCCAAGAAAAATATGTTGAAAAGGTTCTTGAAAGATTCAACATGAGTAATGCAAAACTAGTTACTACTCCACTTGTAGGTCATTTCAAGTTCAACACTAAACAATGTCCTACAAGTGAGAAAGATAAAGAAGAAATGAAGAAAGTGTCTTACACATCAACAGTTGGAAGTTTAATGTATGCTATGGTATGCATGAGGCCAGACATTGCTCATGTTGTTGGTATAGTTGGCCGGTTTCTATCTAACCCCGACAAAGAATATTGGACATTAGTAAAATGGATACTCAGATATCTTAGAGGTACTTCTCAGATATGCTTATGCTTCATGAATGGTAAAGTCATGTTGGATGGGTATACAAATGCAGACATGGCTAGTGATGTTGACTACCGAAAGTCCACTTCAGAATATTTAATAACTTTTGCAAGAAGAGCAATTTCATGGCAATCCAAACTTCAAATGTATGTTGCATTGTCCACCATAGAAGTAGAACACATTGTAGCTACAAAAGCTTGTAAGAAGATCCTATGATTAAAGTAGTTCTTACAAGAATTAGGCATGAAGCAAGAAAGATATATTCTCTATTGTGATAGTCAAAGTGCTATCCATCTCTCTAAAAATCCAACTCTTCACTCAAGATCCAAACTCATTGATGTAAGGAACCATTGGATTCGAGATGTATTGGATATGAAGTTGTTGAATATTGAAAAAATCCATACTAATGAGAATGGTGTAGATATGTTAACAAAGTTCTTGCCTATAGACAAATTTGAATTTTACAAAGAAGTTAGAAGTTTGGTAAAGTGCCCCATATGAGCTGGAGAGGGAGAATTGTTGGGTGTGAGCCCAATCCATATGAGGGGCCCACCCCCCCCTTTTCATACTCCCAAAAAGGAGCCGTATTGTGGAAACCAAAAAGGCTCCCACCTTTTTTGATTTTGTGTGCTTCCATTTCGTAACCACCGAAGTGAGAAAGAGAGAAGAAAAGCAGAGGGAACATAGGGTTTTTGAGTTTTGTGAAGAAGAGAAGAAAGAGTTGGTTTCTATTCCATTCAAGGCCAAGCTCGAATATGTTTTGAAGCCCATTCTTGATGTGATTAAGTGTTGTTCAAAGAGTTAAGAATCTCACTATAGTTCAAATTGGTTATCTTTCCCTTTCTTTTTCTTAGTTTCATATTTATAGCAACTTGATGAAATCCAAACATTTGTTTTTATTGAATCCACATTATACTTGGTGATGTTAATGTTGTACTTGTGAGTCAAGGATTATTTTCTTAATATTTGTAAACCTGTGGGCCCGTGGGGTTTTCCACTTAAAAATTCCGATATTCTATTGTGTGGTGGAAAGTTTATCTACTGTCATTTAACACACAAACTTAGTGGAAAGTTTCTTGTTGTCCTACCATAGTATATGTAATCGTTCTCCATCCACTATATCGATATGTATGTATGTGGTAAATCAATACTTTTTCGCAAAAAAAAAAACAAAAAAAATCACGAATTTGGCGGAAGTAGTGCTAAAATAGTCTCTCGATTGGCGAAAACCAACTCTTGATGACATGAGCAGTAAATAAGCATGTGAGAACAGTTAACATCATAGTCCATGGTCTGTGAATCTGATTACCTCTCCCTCGCGGATTACGAGGTTTACGCCTTTGAGAATTTGTGCTTTTGATTCTGCTATGACAGCAGTCAGGTCCCTGACCTCAAGCAGAACCCTCGGAGAGTCTCCTTCCTCCGTTCTGCCTCTGCCGGAAGAAGTCGTCGGGGAATGGGAATCGACGGTAAGGCTCGCGGTCGGGGTGAGAGTTAGACGGGACTGGTTGAAACGGCAGCGTTGAGAGGACACACGGAGAGAATTAAGAGTGATTACTGAGAATGAAACAGGATTTTCCGCCGGCGAATTTCTCAAGGAAGTGAGACGAGAAGGGGAAGGAGGAGGAAGATGAAGGAGAGACATTATTCTTACTGGAATTCTGGAAGCACAGCTAAAAAAGAAAAGGAGAGAAATTGGGTGGTCTTCCCTCCCAGAAGTCCATTCCAGATATAAGAAACTTCTTAAAAATGCTTGTTTTGTACGGAATCTGCTCCTCACAAATAGGCGCCTCACATGCACATCCGGCATGCATTTGGGAGAATCTTCCGTGAATATTCATTTATAAACAGGATGTATTTGTGAGGCGCCAGTTGTGAGGAGCAGATTCGGTCCCCACGTTATTCCAACTGAATTTTCAACGTTGCATTAGGTATTATGGTCGATATGAACAACTTTGGGGCATTTTTATTAATAAAAATGATTTTTTAAATAGGATAATTTAAAAAAATATATCAAAAATATAATAAAAATATTGTTCATCTCATTCCTCCTTCAAACAAATCTCTCTCTTTCCTCTTTCTCATGACTATGAAAGAATTTTATTGCCACTTCCTAAACCCTTGGCCCTCCTTTCGGATCCACCTCCATGCCCAAAATTATCGGAACCCTCTGCTTTAAATACTTTGAAGATTTAGTTATTTCAATCAGTGCCTTGGACCGGAAGTAAAAGGCTTCGGATTCTATCAAAGCATTAACCGCAAGTTGGTTCTTCAGGCGGAGAAAACCGTCTGAATCTATAAGAAGGTAAAGATTTTCTACTCTGTGAGAAGCTTCCAAATTTGCTTGTATAACCAGCAGTAGCTTGCTGCTGTTCCGAATTCCTAGCCATTGATTCTTTCTTCGATTCGTCGAAGAAGCTCCCAACCTGTATCCACAATTCCAACATCTGGTGAGTGGTGAAAGTGTCTGGTTCTCGTGGTTGTCGAGATTCCTTCGATCAGATGGGCTTTTCTTCAAGGAATGGAGGTTAGACAGTTTACAGATGAGATTGTATTAGAGCTTGGGTTTTCCAGCTAGGTTTTTCTTGCCCAACTTAACGTGAACGGACAATTCCGCATCTTTCACTTGGTGGAAAACAAGATCTTGGAAGCAATATCCTCCGACTTCTGCCATGTCACAAGGCGAGGAAGCATACTTGCTTCGTTGGTGTGACTCACAATGGGTGTTCCACCTGGATGGTTCCATATGGCAAAGCCAAAACATCGTTAGAAGAATTGAGAACCGCCATAGGCGCAGTTCCACAAGTTTGGACAACCTCTACGTCATCTTTGCAAAGAATGGCAATGATCTTAATTTGGTGAGTAGCCAGGGACTCGAGTTGGCATCTCCGACTTCTGCCATGTCACAAGGCGAGGAAGCATACTTGCTTCGTTGGTGTGACTCACAATGGGTGTTCCACCTGGATGGTTCCATATGGCAAAGCCAAAACATCGTTAGAAGAATTGAGAACCGCCATAGGCGCAGTTCCACAAGTTTGGACAACCTCTACGTCATCTTTGCAAAGAATGGCAATGATCTTAATTTGGTGAGTAGCCAGGGACTCGAGTTGGCATCTCCACTCGTGCAAGCTGGTTTGAGAATGGACTCGTTCTTGTAGCCAGGGAACTCATTAGACGTCCATAGTTTGTTAAGCCTGGAAGGTGGACAAATTGTTCATAAGCCAAACAGGCAAATGAGGGAGAAGGAGATAAATTGCTAAGACGCTAACAACGAAACAAAGAGGAGGCGGTAGCCAACCACAAGAATTATTGATGTGGTGTTTCATGTGTTATTCAACAGAAGAATAATTCATTGCATCTCAAAAGAAGAGGAGGAGGAGGTGGGTTAGGAAAAGTTGCACTATTCTAAAAATTATGTTAAAAAATATTATTTTTATTGATAATAAGACCCAAAAATTGACTTTATCAGTTATAATATATCTCTCATGAAATAAAGTACATAGTACCCATATTATCAAATGCAAGGCTGATGGAATGGGCTTTACCCTAACTGAAGCCGAATTTAGACAGAAACGTTAAGCCCGTAAAGAGATAGATAAATGGATATGTGCAATATAAGCATAGGCTGCTGGGGCCTACTTTCTAGCCCAAGAAATTTGGTGCAAATCTACCCGTAAAGAGATTTCAAAATTATCATGGATAGTCTTTTCAAAAAAAAATGAAAAAAATGAAAAAAAAATGAAATTCAGAGAGGCCAATTCAAACGCAAATTGGCTTTCAAACTTAGGATATAGAGGTTTGGTACTCAATATTAGGGCCCATTTGGTTTGCAGGAATAAGGGTGGAATTAGATCATAATGGGTCATTTCAATTCTAATTGTTTGGTTGGATGAAATCAGAATTTCATTCCCATTTTCCATTGTAGAAATGGCCATTCCCTCCCTTTTCCTTGGGAATGAAATCCCATTCCAGCTGATTTCAATTCTCATTTTAGTTCTGATACCAAATAGATTATAAGAATAAACCATTCTGGTTCCAATTTTAAGGAATTTCGATTTCAATTCCACCTATAAACCAAATGGACTCTTAATAATTTAATAGTTAGACATGAATTAGAATAGATTAGTGATGGTTTGGATTTCTTAAAACTCTTACAATCAAAATTTCTAAATGCTCAATTTGGAAAGAGTACAAATATAAATACATACAAAATAACATAAAATGCAAGATTTTGTGAAAAAATAATACAAATACATATACCCAAAATACAAAATTTTACATTTTATATTATTTTGTATTTGTATTTGTACTATTTCCAAACTGAGCCAAAACAACGATTCGTATTTGCAAGGACTTCATATTGCTTCCAATGGAGAATCTCCCTTCATGTAAATATTAGATAGACATAATGGAAGTATTTGTTCCCCCCAAAAAAAAGAAAGAGTATTTGTTAGAATTTAAAGGGATTATTTGTTAACGTTTGAATGAACACATCCTGGGGCCCAGGCCCATCCTTCAATTGATAATTCAGGTTTGTTTTAGCATGGTTTTCAAAATTGGACTGGATGGTCAGACTGAAAAACTGGGAATCGGTTAGGTGATTGGTTTCGTTTTTCTTTAAAATCAATTTTTTTTTCAAAAATTGTTGATTTTGGTCAGCAAACCATTGACCAAAGTGGTTAATCATTCAAACCATTCGAATGGTTTTGACCATTTTTTACTTTTTAATTTTTTAATTTTTTTTGTCAGAATGGACCGACCGTTCGGTTCGAACAGTCAGGTTGTTCAACCCGATAAACAGACCCTTGACCGGTTCGATCTCCGGCTCGGTTTTAAAAACTAGGGTTGTTCATAAGAATGCCCAACCCGACCAAACCGACCAACCCGGACTGACCCAACCCGAGTCGGTCGGGTTTTCATCCATACCGGTCAATTTCGGGTTGGGCACATACATAAACCGAAATCCCGGGTCGGTTTCGGTTTTCTTGCGTGAAAACCGAAACCGACCCGACCCGACCCGAACCAACCCAAACTAGTATTCTACTAGTTTGGTAGTTCCTACTTCCTAGTTTTGAGTAGTTTCCTAATTCCTACTAGTCTTCTACTTTTAGACTTCTACTAGAACTAGAGCTTTAGAAGGCCCATTAGGCAATTACAATTAGAATTCAATTAGGTGTCCTTTTTTTAGTTTTTTACCTAGATTAGAATTTAGAAGGTTTCTAAATTTTTATTTTATTGATTTACCTACCTAGATTTACCTAGTTTTTTACTCTATAAGGCCCATTATTGACACTTGTTTTTACATGAAGAATTTATTGATTTTATTCTTTACCTGAATTAAATTTAGATTTATGTTGGACTCTTGAATATCAAATTATCAACTAATTCAAATTTTATTTGGCTTTATACAGGAGCAAAACCAAAACCGACCCAAACCGACCCAACCCGACTCAAACCGACTAGGTCGGTTTGGCCTGTCAGTGGGTCGGTTTCAGTTCCCACCTTAACTAACCCGACCAGGTTGGGTCGGTTGGAAAAATCCCAAGAAACCAACCCAACCCGATCCGTGAACACCCCTATTAAAAACCATGTGTTTTAGAATATAAAATACAATTGGGGTGAGATTTGGGATTGACACACATATCATGTCTTACCTAGGCCCTATTTGGTGTGTCTTTTCACGCGAGCTGTTTAGAATCCCAACACACCCATGTTTTGGTCTTTTCCGTTTGGTAGGGAAAAGATATAATCAAAAGATGATGCCCCAAAAAAATGCATGAAGTTTGTTTTTGGCTATTTTCAAGAAACTTCAAATGGAACGGTCTTTAAACTATTAAGATTTTAATGCAAAAAGCTTACATCATCTTTTAGCTATTAAGTCTGCTAGAAGGTCTTTCAAAAAATGCTTGCCAAACGGCACCCTAGTGGCAAACGGAAGAACATTCACGGTGTAGCCTATAGTTGGTTCATGTACCGACCCCTTAACACTATTCTGGGTGAAAATTATAAATGGTGGGATCGATTCATAAAGGGACAACTCTCTCTCTCCCCTTAGGCTGCAGCTTTTGGATTGGGCTTTTGTCAAAATTTAAATAGCCCAATAGGCCTAAATCCCAAACAATATAAAATGCTAAGTCGAACCTGAGTTGCACCTTGAACACCATTGAGTTTCATAAGCAAAATACCACAATCAAAGTCAATGATTTCTCAAAAAATCAAAACATTGTGCCTCAACCAAACACACTAGCAGATAGTGAAGAAGTCTGAGAAGATGCAATGCAAGTAATCTTTTGAAAAGAGCAGTCTTGTAAACACAGTAAGAGCCAATCTTTCAAGGACTTGCCCTTCCTTGAATCAACCAGAATGCAGAAGAATGGAGGCAAACCAAATAGGCTTGACTTCCTTTGCAATAAAGAATGGCGTGTTCAACTGTTTCTTGCTAGAATCAATGACTTTAAAATCAGACAGGACAAAGAACCGTTATGGGTACCAGTTTTCAGGTTGAATAGTGATCATCCAGTTTGAACAAATGGCCCATTCTGACTTAAAATAAATAAATAAATAATAGCTAAAAAATCATTATTCGAGTCAATGATTCGATCACTCGAATCAATGAATCGCTGATTAAATCAAGAGTTTTTGACCAAAAGAGATTTTATGGTAAATAACCGGTTAACTGATTTGTTCTCAGGTTTTCCGGTCTGAATGGTTTGGTCCGGTTTTGAAAACCATGGCCTCTTAGAAAGCCGCTGCTGATAACATTTCAAATTGAGGTTTTGATTTTTAGAAAAGTCTTTGAACCTCACGTTATTTTTCATCAAGGATTAAAATATGATACACCCGAGATCCAGAATTGGGTTTGATGGATAAATATTCTTTTTTTTTTGTTTTATTAATTTTAAATGCCTGAAAGAGGCCTAAGTATTATCCCCAAACTTTTAGAACCCCAAACCTTGAATGAATTGGTGTCTCTGTGCGTTTCCACAGCCAATGATACAAATGTATATCAATATTTTAGTCCTTGTTTCTCACAACAAAATAGACTCCGTATCCGATGAATCATCAATGGTTTTTGCTGCAAAATAGGCAGCCTCGAGGAAGAACTCACCATTCTTTCCTGAATGTAAATCTTCAAAATTTCCTTAGAAATGTGAGGAGAAAAAGACTTACTAATAGTATTTTCCTTTCAACACCTAAGGCTCCATTTGGTTTGTGGGATGGGAATGAGAAAAGGGGAATATTCTGAAAATATTCATTTTTCTCTCATTTGTTTGGAGGGATGGGATGAGAAAAATGCGGGATGTCAGATCTCAAAATAATGGATTTGGGGTCACATCAAACCTGTGCGACTCCGGTGGAAAAATGTGAGAGATGACTGTTCCCTCTCTCCTTCAGAAAAACCAGTGACAATAGCACCCCTTACCCATTCGAACCCAGAAACAGAGCAGTGGCAGCGGCAGCGGCACCCCCTCTCAGCCACTCCCTTTCTCCCTCTCTCCTCTCTTCTTCTCTTTCTTCTTTTGGGTTTGCATACAGTCGCAGATACAGATCTGGATTTGCAGACACAGATCTGAGTTCTGCCATGGTAGAACTTAGATATGAGTTCGCAGGCACAGATCGGAGCTCCCTCCATCTTTCTCTTCTCTCTTCTCCCTTAAAACAGTGTTTTCCTATTATTTTCCTATGTATAAAATCAAACAATGGAAGAATAAGTTTTTACACTTTCCCATCCTATCCAAATCTTCCCACAAACCAAATGAAACCACAGTTACTATAGATCAAATAAGTGACCTAACAACCACCAGGCTTTCTAGAGAAACCCAAAGGGCCCTTACGGTTCAAATTATGAACTTTGCCGAGATGGACCATGGAATCCATCACCTTTTCGAAGACAAACTAGAGTTCAAATCAGCCCCTCACAAGATTGCCCCCACAACAACTGAGGGCTGATTTGATGGACTGTCATCTAAAGCTTATTTTGATGAATAAAAATTTGTGGGCAGTGGGCTGCCCAATGGCCCACAAAAGATGCACATTGTTCTTACTATTTATGGGCCATGATTTGACCCATTTAAGTATTATGAGTTGATGACGGTTCAGTTTAATGTTTGGGTGTACTTATTTGAAGAAAAGAGACATCGATTGTAATGAATTGTATGTACTGCTGAATAACTTCTTGTGAACCTTTTACACAAACGGTTACTCTTAATCTCTTATGCAGGTAATGTAGCAGAAGAATTACGGACCCATGAAGTGACCTATATGCAGTAGGTATGGATGGGAATAATTTTTTTTCTTTTGAAATCGAAAGACAGCCCTATCTTACAAGCACTGATAAGTCTTACGCCCAACAGAAAATTTTGTTTGATTGTTTCATCAGAGAAAAGATTCAGCCACTGTGTTTGTCAAATAAGATAGGGTAAAAAAGAAAGGGAGAAAACAAAAATAAGAAATTGAAAAGCAAAATGGGAACCCATCACTTCACAACCCATAAAATCTTATGCCACCATTTCACAACCTATGGCCTCTCATACAGGATATCAAGGCTTAATTGTTGTTTTTTGATTCTGTGGTGTTTGTTTATGTTACAGATGTATATGAATACTGTTGCTCATTATCCTCCCAGCAGGGTCTGTTGTAAGGAGTCCTTCTCCCTGACCTATCAATGTTGTTGTCAAACTTTGTATACGGGTCTTTTTTTTGTTTACTGTTCTGTAATGAGTTTTGTGGTTTTTTATCAAAATAAATAAATAAATAAATGTCTTCTTGTGTAGGGTGGAGGAAACTTTGAAGAAGCCTAAGGCTATGTTTGGGAGTGTTTAAAAATAAATGCTTATCTGACCAAGAATACATTAATAAGCACTTTCTTCAGTTTGAACCCAAATTCTGGGCTTATTTTTAAGCACTTGTTTTCTTTTTGTCCTGTCTTGGCCTGTAATGTCATTTTGAAAATACCTATACTACCCCTGTTTGAAATAAGTGCTCTTAACTTCACTCATGAATGCTTATTAGAATGAGCACATATTTTTCAAATAGCCATTCCCAACCTCCCCCTAAATAAGTTCACCATTCCCACAAAATCTACACACCACTAGATTTAACTTTGATGTGAAAAGGAAAAGCATTCCTTTTAAGCTATGCTATTAAGGCCTCAACTGCATATTGATAAATCATTTATTTGGGCAAATGCACTTATCCTGGCAATTAAAAATACTTACTCTAATAAGTACAATTACCAGTATTCTTTTATTCCTAAGTTGTACAATGAATGCTTTATCCAAAAAAAGTGACATTACTAAAAGAGATAATATTATCTCATGACTCCCTTCAGCGTAAATAGATAAATAATCTACCCAAGTCTCAAGAGAGTATTGTTTGCCTAGGTAAATGAATTTCTTATAATCATTCTTTTTCATAGGACTTATTAATACCGAAATATAAATTCGGATTTATTTCTTTTTCCATAGGACCCACCAAGTTACTCACCCCCACTTTACGAAAAAACGTATGAAGCCTAAATCTTTAGTCATTTATAACATGTCATTTAGTGTAAACAAGTGGTTCTAATAGGTTGTATTTAATGTCATACACATGTTTGCTCTTGTGAAGTGGACTAGGGTCCTCCAATAAATGAACCAGCCAAAATTATAATTGAACCTTTGGCTTCATGGGCCAATTTCCTATTTAGGGGGTCTTTGGTTCATGCATAGTTGCATTCGTGTTTCATGTAGTTTGCACATTGTATACTATTTTCATGCTATTACTGGTTTTAGCCATGGTTCCAGAACCAGCAAGCAACCTTTTTTTTCCTTGCACATTGTAAAAAAATGAACAATGAACGGAACAACCTCTTTTGCATTAAGTGGTTCCAAAAAATGGATGCCACTTGAAAAAATAAAATAAAAAAAAAATGCTAATCACCCTTCTTTAAAACCATTAACTAAATACCACCTAATTTTGCCATGAAACTTTTGACTTGGTCTCTATTATTTTTACACTTACAGACATCAAATTCATTAGAGATCAAACGAGGTGATCATCAAGTTGAATTAGGTTAAGGTTATCACTACTACCATTTTTATTAATATTAAGAAATAACTTTTAATTTAAGAAACCATCTTGGATTAAAAAGAAAAAGAAAACAATTCATTTATTGTTAATAAATTGGTTGAAAAATAAAATTTAAAGAAGATCAATGCAAATAAGAATAAAATATAATGCAGATTCCACTAGCGAGATTTAAAAGTGTATAAAGTTTTAACCAAGGGTGATTATACAATGACTAGAAAGGTACACGCATAAAAAATGAAGCATGATGATCAATTAATATAGAGGTGGAAGAGCAAAGTTAAAGCCATCGACTTAAGTGACATTAAGGCTGTATTTAATCTGATAGAAAAAAACGAGAGAAACAAAAGTTGAGGGAAAATTGTCATGGAATTTTAAATTTTTAACAACTTTCTCTCAATTTTATGCTTCTCTTATATTTTTCTATCAAACCAAACACAACGAAATGACCAAAAACAGCCTAATCCTAGTCAAGCATTAGGTCAAATAGTTTAGAAGCAAGCTCCATCTCCTTAGATTAATTTGGTGTACAAGGCTATGTTTGGTTTGATAGAAAGTAAGAGAGAATTCTCTTATTTGGGATATGAAGCCAAACATAATTGATGAGGTGTAATTTGGTCCTTCAATGATATTACGACATGTGGCATTGCAGAATAGCAGAGTGACACATCGTCATCATGTAACCTGACCCCAGGAGCACTTCGAACACTTCACAACTACATTGATGACACCACCCGGGTAGGCCGAACTGTAAACATCTAGGCAAGACCTCAAGTCGGTAAGAGGTGACCTGCTTCCACCGATCTGACCTAACTTTGGTTAGCGACCTTCCTGATGTGCTGAGTGACCTCCCCCTTAAGCGGACTATCACTTCTGAATTCCCTGAGATCATGACACCACATTGGAAGAGTTGATTATCACCTTGCCCGCTTTGGGTAGGATTGGATGAATGTTACATTTTTACGTGGAGTCCACCTCTAGGTGTGAAACCACCTCCGAATCAAATGGGCCGAAGATCCTAAAAGCATTTTGAAAGGCTCGCAACAACTTGCTTATATAAGGACCTCACCTCCAACCTCATAAGGTACGCACGATTTAGCACTCAAGCTTTTTAGCTCTCTTTCTCACTTTCTACATCGGATAAAGCAGCATGGATACTCTGATCTTTTCTCTCTTTCTTTACAGCTCAGCCAAGCCAACTACCTAATCCAACATCCAACTATCTACCAACAACAAGCATCATCAATAACCTTAGATTTTGGCCATTAATATTGGATTATTGGCCTCCAAGGCTTCAACCCAAGTCCATGGATATAACCTACATTAAACTTCATATTGAAGTTTTTCCCAGTTTATAATAAACTTCCAAAGTCGTCAATTAATATCAGAAAAATGCACACGTAGAAGTAGAAGGGCTCCTTGGCTGGATTTCAACCCATTAGTTCTGGGTAATGGAACTATGTGGATGGATTTCAACCCAGTTTATAATAAACTTCCAAAATCGTCACTTATTGCCGCTTCTGTCCTCAAATTACTTATTGTCGCGTCTGTCCTCAAATTCTATGTGGAAGACTAATTTCATGGTGTGTATGAGATGAAGTGACCATCATTTTCAATTAATCATATTGATCAGCTAGTTGGGGATCAGTATTAATTTGTTGTTACGTATAATTTCAAGCAACTAGCTTGATAGAATCTGATCATCGAGCCAAGTATCATCAGAGAGAGAGAGATAGGAGCTTGAAATGAAAAGCGGGGAGCATGTTTACTTGGTTTGATGAAGTTGTTAAATGAGGAAGAAGGATTAGGTTTAAGACATTGAAGATTCTTTACTCACTGAAAGCCACATAGAAGTAATTGTTTTTATTGGAGACAAGCAAGAATTTGGTAAGAATGATTGAGAGCGATGGGCATCATCTTTGTCGGTGGCTTATCTTTCTTGCTATCATTTAAACGAAAAAGCATTTCACGACCAAAAGCTTAGCTTTGAAAGATTGCAGATAACAATTTGTATTTGTTAAAAGCTGAAATCTTCAGGTTTGGGACTCCTTGGTCTGGCAGCTTATTTGAGTTTGTAGATGTGTCGTCTCGAGCTCTCTTGAGAAACTAGTTGACGATAAAAGGGCACATGGTAGGGACTGGAGAGTGAGAAAGAACCCCCAGTTCATAATAATCACCAAACAGACCACAAATTTATCTTTTTGGATCTAATTAAACACTCTAGATTGGCCATATCTTTTCCACTTCTGTAGATTAGCCCATGGCTAGACCTGTTCATGGATCGGGCCGGGTCAGGCTCAGGTCGGGCTTTTACTCATCATTAATGGAAATATGCTAGGCCCGAGCCCGACCCAACCAATGGACCTATAACTTGGGCCCGAGCCCGGTCTGATAAAAAGCCCGAAGCCCGACCTAATAAAAAAAATTACAATTTTCCCTATTCAAATTAAAATTAAAAATTCAGATGGTTTTTTTTTACCTATTTAAATGAATAATGGGCCTATAAGATGGTTTTTTTCCCCTTTCTTTTACGTTTTAAACACAATTTTACATTCTTAAATAAAAAAAAGTATTCAAATGGACATAATCACATAACCCATTTTAAGTCTAATTTTAGGTCGGGCCGAGCCAAGCTATTTTGACAAAACTCGAGCCCGGCTTGAATTTATTACAGGCTGGGCTTTTTGGCCCGAGTTTAGGCCCACAGGCCTATAAACATGTTCAAGCCCGTCCAGGGGGCCAAACCGGCCCGTCGAGCCACCTGGCCCATGAACAGGTCTACCCATGGCCCATGACTACTTGAAATCTTCAGCTCTTTGTTTAATTTCAACCAGGAGACGCCCACGCTTAGATGAATAAATGAACTTGGCCTTAGGCCCTAGCAAATGTGTGCCACAGCCACACAAGTCCGAATCTGCTCCTCACGAAGCGTGCTTCACACCGACCTCAGAATTCGTTTAGCTGTGTATTTAGAACATCTCCGCACTTGAAAATATTTATTCATGGAAAGATGTTCTCGATGCATGAATTAAATGTACTGTAAGGTTGGTGTGAAGCATGCTCTTGAGGAGCAGATCTAAACTCCACACAGACAGATATTATTTTCCTTGGTAGTTGGCTTGTAATAGAATAAACAATCTCAACCACAATGCTGTTAAGGCTGCATTTAACGTTCCTTATTTTAAGGATTTATCTCTTTTTACCGTTAAAATACCCCTATGAAGTATGGACACTGACCTTGTAATCGTAAAAAGTAGATAAATCTTTAAATAATACCAAATACAGCCTAAATAGAGATCATACGACTTTATGTGTTCTTACCCTATAAAGAAATCTTAAAGTTAAAGTAAATGATTTCTCTGGTAATCTGGACTGAAAAAATATCTGCCTTGTTTTATAGTTTTGTTTCTTATGGTTGTGCAATTACACGGATTGTTTCTTATAGTTGTGCATTTACAAAGATATGCACTACACAACAACGTAACTAACTCAATATGAATGGTCCCTACTTCCTACTCAATCAGATGAGAGAGAGGATGAAGATAAGGATGAGAAAATTTGAAACAAAACCAATGCACAGTAGTTGAGTTTTGAGAAAGAAAAGAAAACTTGGGCGTATGATAAGAATTATTTTTGATAACAATTTTAGTATGAAGTTAAAAGACTTTCAACTTCAACCCCAAAATATGAATTTAAAAATTGGGATTTGGGGCTTTTAGACTTCAAAAGCACAAATGGTGAAATTTATCCAAACAACCTCAATTAGTTCATCTATCATATTTATTATTCTTTGACCTATCAATCTATGATGCTAATGAAGTGAACTTGATATGAGTCCACTTTTCTATGATGTGATTTTAGCCCTGGGCAAGTTGCTATCACGGCCTGGGCGTTCTCAGCAAAGTCATTTACAATCGATAGTGTGTGGTCTAGTTGCTCTTAGTTGGAGGGTAGTTTGAAAGTTGGTTGTTTAGCTGGTTGATCGAATTGCAAAAAAGGAAAGCTCAAAGAACCTAGGATGACTAACTTGGTGTGGTCACTCTTATGCTTAAGTTAGTACTCAATGAATGCGAGATGAAAACTCGTGAGTAAGATAGCTAGAATGCATAATTGCGCGTACCTGAGCTACAAGGGCTGGTGCCCTTATATAGATGAGCTGTCGTGGGTCTCACGAAACACCTCCAAGATCCTCGGCCCATGTTATTAGGAGTCCGTTCCACACCATTAAGTGGATATCGTGTTAGACGATAAGGCTTATCGTGTCCGTCTGATCTGGGCAGGATGAGGATAAGGCCTACAGTCGTGAGGTGTGATCCCAAAGAGCTCGGAGACAGTTGGTTGTTTCTAGAAATCTGCTACGTGTCACCTCGATGGTCGGACCATCCTGAGCTACTCCGACCTCAGTCTTGGCTGAGGTGGCCGAGACATCCAAAGTGACCTAGCCTACTAAGGTGGCAAAAAGCACTGAGTCACTGTCCAGTCATCAAGTCTCATCCGCGTGTCTGCTATTTAGTAGGTTGGGCCAAATCACCCATTATCAACAACCATATATTGAGAATATCTTTGTACTTACATATTTTTATTCATGGAGAGATATTCCAATTCACACTTACAAGTGATTGTAAAATTGGTGTAAACATAATCTTATAAAGATTGAACCCGAAAATTTTTTACTAATAAAATACATTCCAACCCTCTATCAATTTGATCTAACACCACACCTCTCATAAGACTGATTGCAAGGAGTCCTTAGATTGATCCCACCAATCCTTGTCAGTTGTCATATTACCCATCTTCTAATATATTTCCCCCCATAATTTCAATCGCAGAGATTCGCTTTATCGAGAAAAACAAAACAAAAAAAAAAAAAAACAGAAGAAAAGCATAAATTGGACAAAACTGGGGGGTGGATGGCCCTACTCGCCAGAGAATTGTCGTTTGGGGCAACTCGTTGGTTAGTTTATTTTTCAGGTCTTGATTATTGACTTGCTGGTTCGGACTCGTTGTCCAGTCGTCCCTGTCTTTGACTCACCAAGATGGAATGGACACCGGCAGAAGCGGAATTCGCAATTTGCTCTTCTAATTATACGTCACTCTTTACTTTGCCTTTTTTTTTTTTATAGAATAAAATCAAGGTACAATTCGAGGACTTTCCTAAGATTCATTCGTCCTAGTACTGCTCTCGGCCAAACATATTCTTCACTTTACCTTCAAGTTTTAATTTTAATGTATATATATATATATATTCAAAATTGATTTTTGAATAAATTTTATATATAATTTTTTTTTAAAATGTGTTTCCAAAACACCTATAGACAAGTATTCGAAACTCAAAAAATACAATATGATACATTCGACATTAAGAAATTTTCGTCCTTGCTAACATGTAATATAATTCCATATTTGATTTAACAATGAACTTTGACCAATAAGAAGTCAAAACCAACCTTTTTCCTCCACTTAAATGTGATGAACCCTTGATTGATTGATTTCCACTTTTCTAATATTGTTGATTGAGTGATTGATTATTTTAGACATTACATGCTTTTTAGGTATAATAGTAATCAAACTCTATTCCAATTATAGTCGATTTTAATTAATGGGGATTACGGGCCCACCCATTAAAGCCCCTTGTGAGAAATAGAAACCCACGTATCTAACGGCCACAAATGCTCGATCATTTTTATTTTTGGTAAAAAGTTTAGGATGGCAAAACAAAGAAAAACATAGATCGAAGGCCAAGATAGGGCCCTGCCTTTTCTTTTTTTATTTTGGTAATTAAGGATAAACAAAACAAAAAAGACTAAACAGAAACAAGCCTACTCAAAGCACGACCCCAAGAGTCTATAAACAAAATGAAACTATAAGTTGTCACGTAGGATCTTCTGAGATGTTAAATTCAGCTTTGGATCCTTTATTTTAGTGGACAGGGCCCGTCTTTCCCTATCCCTTTCCATCCTCTCTTTCTAAAAATCCCTCTTTTAGTAGTGTGGTGTGGTAGGTACCACAAAATACAAAAATTGCTCCAACAAATGGGCCGTAGCCCAGTAATGTTGGTAAAATAAAAAGGAACGAGCCCTACCACGTGATTAGGGCTCCTTTTCGGTTGAAAATTCTAAAAATGCATTTTATAAGATGGTTTCAAATATCGTAATCCCCAAGCAGTAAGAAAAAAAGAAGTTTTGCGCTATTACATTCCCTTGTCATTTTATATAGCATACCTAATATTTCTCAAAAAGCTTCTTCAGCAACTTCAAAATCAAAAATGAAAAAAAAATCCTACAAAGGTTTTCTAACCAACGAGAGACCTTAGAAACATCATTTACGCTATTTATTTTACAAAAAAAAAATTGCTATTTATGATAACCGTTGCATCAGAAAAAATCACTAGCTCGTTGATATTTTTGTTCACTGAGCCCCTGCTGCTTGAAAAGTAAGAATATTAAATAGGAGATCGGACTTACTCTTGTTCAGGGTAAATTTGCATTCTGATTCGTTTTTGTCTGTGTTTGACAATACTATATTTATGCATTAACAAATTACAAATCAATCTATATTTACATTGATAATAAAATATAAAAATACATCAATAAAAAAGAAGTAAATATGCATTAAACTGGGCTTTTGATAAAAAAAGCACATGTTTTATTGGAATTCCTGTTTATATCCATTACAGCTAAAACTCTGTTTAATAAGAAGATAAATTTATCGGTGCAAAACTAATACAATTTTACAATTTATATGAACCGTTTTTACACTCTACATATTTGCATTCACACTTATTTGCATCGTTTCCAGATGCAACCTTATGAAAATATGTCTCCAATGCACAGCTGTGATACATTGTAAGTTTGATGTGAGACTCATTTTGTAAGGAATAAATCCGAATTCATTAGAGAGCTCCTTCTGTTTCAATTTATCTTAACAAATCCCATACATGACATAATTTGATGCTGCTTTCCAGTTTCAGGGTTGAAAGATGCATCTACAAAGATATAAAATTTAAAATTTGTGTTACCGGAGTGCCTCTATGGTTGGTATTTTTTCTTATTTGAGCAGTGCCTTCTTAGTTAGTCCTGCCATTCATACATATTTGCCTTCTCTATTACATTACATGGGCTTAACAACATCTGTTTATAGATTTTTGAATTTCTTTCATTCCAAATTATTCGATGAATTTTCTCAAAAGCCAACTCTTTTCTTCTTTGTCAATACATATCAATCAACTTCTCATCCTGCCACTGTTTTATTATTTTGTAAATTATTCATTTCCTGTTGATTCTGGATTGATATGCACAACTTATGAAAACTAAAAGACTTCTGAAAACATTTGATTATTTCAAGGTGAAAAGTACATTCCACTGGATCGGCAAAAGCTGAGTGATATTAGCCACCCGAATCTCGAACATTTTGGTTAGGACCATGAGGCCAAAACCTTGGGCCTTCAATTAATGCTGACACATGGAAGATTCACAGCGAGAGGTAGTTTAGAGATAAGATTTGTTCTCTCAACAACTCTGGATGTGGGAAATAGTAATAAAAGTTATGTACACATGCAAACCAACTGTGAAAGTTGGAGGACCACATTCTGGTGCATAAATGTAAAGAGTGGTTAGAAAGTAGCCCACGTTGCCATTACTTGCCGCTAATACATTAATGAGATTTAAAAGTGCATAGGGATGGCAAATTTTCGACTCTGGTATCGTTAGGATGGAGATTTCCTTGGGGGGGAGGGGGGGGGAAGGGGATGGAGATGAATAGGATCCCATAAGGGATGCAAAGAGGCATGGGAGTGAGGTTCTTGCCCAATTGTCGTATCCCGACCCTAATTATATAATGTAAATAATATTTTATTATATAAATATATATATATATATATTTTTTAAGTAAATTTATCTTCTAAAAAATATTTTTAATTAAAAAATTTTGGGATTCAAGTCTTACAAGGAATCCATTTTCGTTGAGAATTGGGAATGGAAGGTAATTAGGATCGGGATGGGGAATATGATCCCCTCCTTGTTGTCATTCCTAAAGTTGCATTGCATCACATGATGATTGTATCGTCTTCGTCAAGATTAAATAAGGCTCAATTTGGAAGGAGTATGAATGCAAATATGAACAACATAAATACATACAAATAATACAAAATATAAGGTTTTGCACACTACATATTTGCATGTATATTCCTTCCAAACTCAGCCTAAGGGTCATTTACTGATACACCTCTCTATATAGTTGCAATAATTTCAAGTATTTATTAAAACCTTCTCAAGTTTTGCAGGAATAGGGGTTTGGAGTCTCATTTTGATTCCAACTATTTGGTTGAATAGAAATGGAATCCTATTTCTGTTCCTGCTCAAATAGTATTTTCCTATTTGAGGGAATAGTCACTCCCTCCCCCTTCCTTGGGAATGAAATCCCATTCCAGTTTATTCTAATTCTACTTCCAATTTCTATTTGAACAAAACAGGTTATGATAATAGATCATTTTGATTCCCATTCTAATTATGAAACAAATTAACCCTAACGCTATGTTTGGTTTAAAGGAAAATGTAGAGAAAAAAAGGACAATGTAGAAAAACCTTTACAAACCTTGTATAGGTGTCCCTACCTATACAATGGAAAACAATCCATCATGTAAAAATCCATTGGTTAAAACTGTCTAGAATGTTGGGAATTTTTTTTAGAGAGAATGGATGAAAAAGTACATTGATTTTATCAATGTATCATATGCATTAATTAATGATGTAAAATGTCAGCTAAAAAACAGGATTACATTGACTTTTGATGTAACTTTTACATGGGAAACAAACCACTGCAAAAATAGATCTCTATTTTTACACTAACAAAAAATTGTAAATGCAAACCGGTTGAATTTTACATTGATTCAGATTACACCTCAATCAAACCAGTCTAAATGTTTTGACCTTAATTAGCAGTTTAGTACAACCTCGGCTGTCTTCTATTTGCAATTTATCATGCTCCAACTGTCTATCATTCTAGTAAAATTTGGCTTAATTTGGCGACAATCCTGAGTGTTAACAGTTGTAGTACACCAGGTGGTTTGTTTAACATCGTTAGGATTAATATAAAACGGCTAACTGGCTGCTTAGGCTAGATTTATAGAATTGCGTAGTTGAATTAATTGTAATTAACAGGATATATTAGGCTCAATTTGAAAGGAGTACAAATACAAATATGCGGAGCGTAGACCTTGTATTTACTATGCATTTGCATTGAATATATTTGAATTTGTAACCGAACCATTGTGTTTGGTACCATTTCTTTTACTTCTTGAAGTGTTCGGGGTTGATCATTCAAATTGGAGAGACATTCGTCACATCACATCATAGAAAAGATTCACTTCAACTAAAATATGCATGTCATTTCCCCTTTTAAAGGCGAAACTCAATTAATCCTTACATGTTTTTTTTTTCTATAAAAATGACTCTTATGTGATGATGTAATATTATATTTTGTCACCAATTTGTATTAATCAACTCCAAATGTTTCAATGGTACCAAATACAATTTAAGTTGAAAACCTTGACCAAAATTATACATTTTGTTGGGCTAAGTTTGGGAAATAAGCACTTATTTAAGAAGCCCAAATTAGTGCTTATTTCCTTTTTGGCCTATAGTGGCCTATCACACCATTTTGAAAATATCTATTTTACCTCTGCTTAAAATAAGTGCTTTTTCATCAAATGCTCATAAGTGTTCATTTTCTAATAAATACTTATTTATCAAATAAGCAGTAATCCCAAACTTAGCCTTAGGCTATGTTTGGAAGTGCTTAAGTTAAAAATAAGTGCTTAATCAAATAAGTACTTATTTGCATTTGGCACCCAATTTTTTCAAGTACTTATTTTTTAAAATAAACATTTATTTTATATTGAGCGTTTAGTAGTATTTTTCTCTAATAAGCACTTAAATAAGCATTTGTGACTATTTTGTCCTTCATTTTCTTTCAAATTTTCAAAGTATACCCTTTTAAAGCACTTTTATAAAAGTATTTTTATAAAAGCACATTTAAGAAAGTACTTTTATGAAAGCATTTTTATAAAAACAATTTTGTAAGTATTTTTACGAAAGCACTTTTATGAAAGCACCTTATACTTTATAAAAGTGCTTTCATATAAGTTTTATAAAGTTCTTTCATAAAAGTACTTTCGTAAAAGTACTTTCGTAAAATACTTTCACAAAAGTGCTTTCGTAAATATACTTTTATAAAAGAGCTTTTCTAAAAATGCTTTCATAAAAGTACTTTCTTAAAAGTGCTTTCATAAAAAATACTTTTATAAAAATGCTTTTGTAAAAATGTTTTTGTAAAAGTGCTTTCATAAAAGTGCTTTCATAAAAGTAATTTTATAAAATTCAACTAGGGATAATTTTGAAAGACAAAAAATGAATAAATACTTGTTGTATAAGCACTTAAAAAAAGCTAGAAATTTGGACTTAAAGAATAAGTTCTTATTTTTAAAATAAGCACTTATTTCGAGCTTGTTTTCCAAATACCAATAAGTAGTTAATGGCCCAAATAAGCACTTATCTTTAAACACTCCCAAACATGGCTTTAGTTTGCTTTTTTTCCTTCTTCATTCAAAGCAACATGGTGTCTATTTCAATTTGTCGATGGGCATGCATAGGGGTGGATTTGAGTCGAGCCGAGCCAAATAGTACAGGGCTTGAGCTCAGCTTGCCAAGGTTGTACAAGGCTCGAGCTCAACTCGAGTCGAAAACTCATAAGCTCGAGCTTGATTATAGAAAAATGGTTTTATAAAAATAAAAAATTATATATAAAAAATATTTTTTATTTGATATTAAAAAAAATTAAGAATTATAATATTTTTATTATATATATATATATATATATATATATATATATATATATATGTTTGAGCTCGGCTCATTTATTAATCAAGCTTGTAAATTGGGCTCGAGCTCGACTCGAATCTCGATTTAAACCGAGATGAGCCGAGCTCGAGTAGCTCGTGAAGAGCTCGGCTCGTGGCCACCCCTAGGCATCACAACCCATGGGAGGCCAATGTAACTGGGAAGATCTTCTGGTAGCTCTGACATGCAAAAGACGCATTGAGCTTTTGCATGAAGATCTAAGAAGCCTGAAGCACGTTTGGCAAATGCACGTATTTTCATGCATTTTTTGTGTCTTTCCGTGCGCGAATAAAACACGAAAGACATGGAAAGCTTCATTTGAAGCTTCCTAAAATCAGCCCAAAGTGGGTTTCTCATGTCTTTTCGGTGCTCCGTCTTTTAGTGGCTAGATCTTTCACGAGTCAAATGGGAATAGACCAAAAATCAGTCTGTTCGACTTATAAACAACCAAAAGAAAGCATGGATAGACGCACCAAATGGGCCCTTTGTTTGTTTGCTATGCAGATTTTTTAATAAATAAATTAAAATAAAGCCTGATGCAAGGCAAAGTAAGAGCTGAAATAAAAGTAGAGCAGTACTTGCATTCTTTGCATTAAGCGCAAATGAAATTACGCTGCAAAGGACAAATAAAAGTGAATTGTAGTGGGAAATGAGAAGGAAAACAATGGACAGTCTCCACTCCACCCTTCTCGTCTAGAGTCTGAACTCAAAGTGATAGTCTTTGTCCATATAAAATTCAGGAAAGGCCTAATACAGAATTCTGAGTTCTGCTGTAATTCTATAAATATTCAAAAGGTCAAAAACTTATACCTTATGCACTTATATCCATTCATGAATTGACATCAATTTCAAGCTGGCACCTATTTCAACTGTATTTTAGGCCTATGAATTCTGATCCTGGGCTGAACGATCATTCTCCCTATAAAATTTGAGCTGACGCCAACGCTGCTACCATCAATTATTAGACTTAATGTTGAGTTGAGACAATATATTAGGTTGTATTTGGTACCGTTGCAATTTCAGGCTCAATCGTTTCGGGAGGCAATTGCAGTTCATGTCAAATGATACTTGCTTGTTTGGTTTTTATGCTGATCAGTCATTGAACAAGTGTTTTAAGCAATATTGTGTTTAATTAGTATTGACATTGCTACCTATAAAACTCTTGAAAGAGATACTTATATTCAATGTGAGACCAAACCACCTTACTACACTGACTCTTATCCACTAGTCAAAATTTAAAAACAAATGTTTTTTTTTATAAATATTGGTGCATTATTACACATAAATTAAAATCTAGATTCAAATCTAATGGTTCTTGAAAGCATCAAACCAAAAAAAACCTTTGTTTGGAGGTAGAGTTTATTGATATTAATGGTGCATTTCCATCTTAAGACATTAATTAAAAGCTAAGATATTGGATTGTTTCTTCAAATGAACAGCTGATGGAGGAAACTCAATTTGACATTTCTCCCAACGCCAGTACCCCCGTAATTTATGTTTCTAATATAAACGTTTTTGTGACTTTTAATTCAAAACAGTATCAATCAAATAAAAACTTCACATTTAAACTCAAAATGCCTACATGATGCTAATGGGCAGCAATATTTCAAATAGAAACAGCCACCGTACGTACTAAACATTGGCATTTAAATTTTAAAAAAATGCCAAGTGCCATTCATGTGGCAGCATTTTAAGTAGAAATAACTATGGTGTTCATGGTTTTCAAAATTGGGCTGTACTAAATAATCGGATCAGAAAACCCAGGAACCGGTTAGGTAATTGGTTTTGTTTCACCTTAAAACTGCTTTTTAACTAAAAATTATTGATTTGGTCAATGATTCATTAACCCAGGTGGTCAAACCATCAAACTGTTGACCCGAATAATAATTTTTGACATTTTTTATTATTTTTTATTTTTTAAGTCAAAACCGACTGTCCATTTGAACCAGATGGTTGGACCATTCGACCTGATTCCCTGTCTAATCCAGTTTTAAAAACCTTTGATACCAAACATCATCTTGATCAGATGTAGACAAGTATCCGCCATTTTGGAAATAGTTATGGACCATAAATTAAGAAAAGGTTTGTTGGGACACATGGCAACTTGGCAAGGTAGGTTTTGTGGGCCAAAAATTATTCCATGAATCTATATTTTACCATTTGACCTCATGTTGCCCGATTTGAAGAACTTCACCAACCCGACCCAAATGGAGTTCGGGCCCATTGACAATTTGACAATCCCCAAACCCAAGTCTCGTCTTGGCCAGTTGGCCGCCGTTTAGACTTCTTCATTTTTCGGTAAAACACGAATTCATTGCAAAACCAGGAAGAGATAATACAAGCAGGATACTTTATATACGAGTTCCCATGTGAAACCTTTCAATGGCAGCTACCAGTCTGATAAACTTTCAGCTCTTCCATTCCTCTTCAATTTATTTATGAGAGCCCCAAGGAGAAGGAAAATGCAGCTTGCATGTGTCTGGGGGAAGTTAGAATAGTTCCTTTTTTTAGGCAATCTGTATGGTGATCATTTATATCGGGTGACCCACACATTTCAACCGCATGCACCAACTCAAACACGAGCATTCAATTCAAGTGGATTAATGAGCCTTGCATCAAATTTTGTCAACTTTTAGTAGCTCAAAATACCCAAGCCCCGGAGAAATATTTTGACACATTTTGTTTCACAGCTATTGCCTATTATATATTATGGTTTTATTAGGGGCTATACAAGTGGCGTAGCTCGAGTTCACATTGCGCCCCACAAGGGGTGCCCCATAACGTCCCATGGCACCATGGTTTTTAAAATCGAATCGGTCAGTGGTTTAGTTATCGGTTTAAACAGTTTGACTGTTCGATTCAGTCTGTTTTGACAAAAATAAAAAATAAAAAAATTGGAAAACGGTTAAAATTGTTCAAATGATTAATCGGTCAGTTCAGTGGTTTGCTGACCAAAATCAATGGTTTTGAAGAAAAACGAAATCAGTCAGGTGATTGATTCCTGGTTTTTTCGGTCCGACGATGCGATTCGATTCGGTTTTGAAAATCATGCATAGCACATCCCCGCCGTGTATAGGGAACAACTCCCGATGATGACATCATCATTTCTGATATTATCATCGAGAGATGTTCCCAATACATAGTGGGAATGTGTTGTGTGTGACGTTGTGAGGCGCAGATCTGAACTCGCGTAGCTCATCCCCTTAATTAGGGGCAATCAAATGAGTAGGTTTTATCTAGAATTGAATGGAATCAAATATCAAATCAGTCTTGAACTGATCCTTGTTAGTAGGTAGGAATTAATTACAAATTCTTGGAACTGATTCTCACCCGGGCCAGTTTTAGGGTCTTGGGGTTTATCGTACTCGAACCAACTCAAAGAATTGGCCTTGGTTGAACTGGCCTTGGAATCGAATTTGCCTTTAAAATTTCCCAAAATACATTAACGATGTAAAGATTTAAACCCAAACACTCATGGTTATAAAGACTAAAGTTTCTCTTGACCGTTGACTCATTTAAGTGATTTGATCAATTTTCTTTAATTTAATATTTGTATATAACAAGTAATGTAAAAAGTAATATTTATAGAATTTAAATTATAAAGTTTTGAGTTATATATTAATATATTATGATAAACTATAGATTAAATTACTCGATTTAATCAATAAAGGTAATATAAGTTTTGAACTTTATTATAATTATTATTATTAAAAAATGATTTTTTAAAGACAAGTTCCTTTTTTTTGTGATAAAAAAGAACAAATTCCATGGAAAGATTCTAAAATCGCCAAGGCTAAAACCGTTATTGATAAGATAGGTTCAGTACATTCCAAAAAGATAGAAGACTTCATGTTTTGCCTTGGAACGGAACCAAACTCATTCATGCAAACCCCTTTCCCTTTACCCCCAACCTTGGTGAAAGTAAGATTTGATACTAGGTCTCTACTATGACTTGTCAAATTTCCTACTAACCAAGCTACGGTGAGATATGTTATTTATATTGGAAGTTGAAGGCTAGGCTTTTTATTTGATTTTTTTTTTATATTTAGGTTTCTATTTTGTTATTTAAGAGATTAAGTCACACTTTTATTTGATTTAAGATATTATAAAATCAAAATTTATTTGTAAATAATAACCCAATAAGTCCCACACCACTTAAAATGTAGTTTCTTTTAAAGGGAGAGAGATTGGAGAAAAAAGATTTTGTTGCGACTAGGGTCTTATGCGACCCCAATGAAATGTCAACATGTATTTTAAACCAAATACTAGTTGATGTGATGTTTTGGCTTTTCTTTTTAACAGGGGTATGTTCTCATTTTATTGAGGGGTCTCAGAATTGTTCTGCAACAAAAATGGGATATGGAGAGTGATTATGACTACCAACGTACCATACAAATGTTTGATGAAAAAGCCCTTTAATCTATTGTACAATAAGGGTATGGTAGTGGAAGAGCTTTGAATTTTGATGAATACTAAGTGATTGGTTACCACTTACCACTCATGATATCAATTCATTGGTTTTAAGACCCATTTGGTTCATAGGAATAGGGGTTCAGAACCGGAATCGAATGGATTATTTCGACTCCAACTGTTAAACTGGATTGAATCGGAATCCTATTTCCATTCATGTTGAAATGACATTCTCCCATTTGAGAGAATGATCATTCCTTACCCCTCTTTTAGGAATGAAATCTCATTCCTTATTAGTCTAATTTCCATTTTCATTTTTGTTTAAATCAAACAAACTATGAAAATAGACCATTCCAATTCCAAAGTTGAACGATTTTGATTTCAATTTCAATTACAAACCAAACGAATCCTAAGTTTTTCAAATATTATACATTTTCATTATCATAGTCAAATCCACACAGATTAGACAAGAGAGAGTAGAAGTTGATAAAAGTTATCAAATACTTATCTGAATTAATTCCTTGGAACTTTCTCTCGTTAACCATTTATATAAAATCTCTTAAGAAAATAGTCTTTTTATGAAGCAAACATAACAAAATAGTCTTTTGTCATTATGGAAATGAATACAAAAGAATGCGGTACGAACGTCTACTAATTTTCCATGTTATTAACTGGGAAAGAATCATATAATAGACAACGACATATTAACAACAGAAGCAGTGCTGTGCTGTAGATGTGTGAGCTTACAGTTGGATTGGTATCTTTTTGTCTCCTAACTAATCACTGCACAAACAGAAAACTAATCTTTCAAATAATAATAATAATAATAATAATAATAATAATAATAATAATAATAATAATAATAATAATAATAATGTAGATGTTAACAATTTGATTAAGCACCCAAGAAAGATACCGCATATAGCTGATTAGAGGCTGCTGATCGGGCGATTAAGAACTTGGTCCAAGATTTGGTTGATTGATCAATCCTTCTGAATGGTGAAGATAATGCTATAATCACTATTAGAGATGGGGGCCAATGGAGGGATAATTCTGAACCCTTTGATTGAATGGATTATTTTAAAAAATCTTGGTATTATCCACTGTCATCTTTCCAAATTTATTAATGAGGGAGTACTGAGTTTTAAAGAACGAGAGAGAAAGAGAGAGATAATTAATTCAAGCTCAAAACCCAAAGCCATGTGCTCCACAGTTCTAACTTCTAAGGTCTTCTTCCCCACAAACTAACTCCCCGAAAAGGAATTTTTATTAGTTTATATCTCCAACAGGGCTTGTAATATTATACTCAAAAAGATTTCCATTCACCTTCTTCCGAAGGATAATCAATGTAATTCCTATTTAATAACACCATTTTACCCTCCATCTGATCTTATTGTTAATCTGTTTCGACAGTTTTAAATACCCTCATTAAAAAAAGATTGGATTAGTTATCGAACCATCATCAATCGTTCAATCTAGTATCTTCTTCTGCGTTCCTCACACAAACCCCTCTTCCTTTACGGAAATTAAGAAAAAAATATGAAGATTATTTGAAAGGAAATTCTATCAGAACTTAACCCTCTTCTTTATAAATGTTCTTGTTCATAATCAAAATGGAAATCAGAATCAAAATTTATTGAAATCAGAATCAGAATAGTCTATTCTTATAATTTATTTGGTTTAAAGAGGAATCAGAATGAAAATTGAAATCAGCTAGAATGGGATTTCTTTTCTAAGAAAGAGATCAGGAATGATTATTCCTTCAAATAGGGAAAGAGAATACTCCGTTCCAATAGCAGGTACCTCTGAACTTTGGACTTTCCGGAGCCTGGCACAAATTCTTGATTTAAGTTATTTTCTTAGACTCAATTTGGAAAGAATACAAATTGAGCCTGAAAAATATAAATATAAATATCTATAATACAAACATATACAAAAATAACACAAAATACAAGGTTTTAAGCTATACATTTCTTTCAAACTGAGACTTAGGTGTTGGTGGAATTAAATAGAAAAGTTTGTCTGGGATTTAATTGATTAATTCATCAACTCTAAATTTTATTTTCGTGAGGAGGAAGGATCAACTCAAGTGCATCCAAACACTCCATTTTGGGACCACCGCAAAGCGAGAGTCTAGAGTCGGGACCCTCATACTGTGGTTGAGACACGTGGCAGAATACACGTAGTTGGAAAGTTATATATTCAACTACCTGTTCGGCAACCACGTGTGGGAGTTAATTAGCTGTCTAAAACAAGTAGAGCAAACAGCAAAGCCAACTTAACTTAAGGACATGTTCGCCATTTCGTACGAAGGAAGGTCTTTTTTTTGGGCAGAAAAAATGATTTATCACGACAACAGTGAAACAGGTATGCACTTGTCCAGCTGCTTGTTTATTCAAAAGAAGGTCGCGTTTCTCTACTCTTCTACTATTCGAGATTTGGGCCTCTCTCTCTCTCTCTCTCTCTCTCTGTTTGCGTGTGTGAGAAGACCCTGAGGCGAGGCGTCTCCTTCGGTTTCAGGTCGACTAAACTCTAAACGGAGCTCCAATGGCGGATCCTAACCTTTCAGTGAATGGATTTCGTAAAGAAATGCTGTTCAACTCTGGAAGGAATCTCATTATTTGAAGCATAACCACAGTTCATCTCTCAGATGTTGCCCGCATTGGTGCTTCGGCTTCAGCTAAGTGGGAATTCCGATGGCCGGTAGAGAGATCTCAAGAGAAGAACGTTCTTAGATGAAGCAGTGCAGGACTTGGAAGAAGCTCCAAGGTTTGAGCCTCCTCCTTCGTAAAGGTTAGCTTATAATCTAATGGCATATTTTTCCTTTTCCCGCCACGCTTGTATTTCAGCTGTTTGGAGATCAAATAGCAGATCTGAAGCCTCCAGAAGCTGATTTTTGAGGAATGTGTGTGGATTTTGAGATAAATTTCGAGTCCGAGCTAGGGTTTAGTCAAGACTGATGAAGAAGACCTTTAAGAGGTCAGTTTTTTTGGAGAGAAATCCATTATAGAGTATAATTTATTCTCTCCGCCCGCTTCGTTCTAGGATTATTAGTTCCTTTCTTATTCATGTTTAGACTTCAGGCTACAATTCTTTTCAGCTCTGTAGCAGCCGAACAGCCGCTGCCTTTTTTTATATCCGAGGTTTTCACAGTATCTTTATTTGCCTTATGCAACGATATTCCCCCATGATGTTTTCGCTATCTTCCTTCTTGTATTCCATTTACCGTACTATTTTTCCATCTTTCATTTACGTAAATCTCTTCTTCGAGTCATTGAAGTACTTTCGCTCCTTGCAGGGACCGTCGAAAGCTGTAATGGCAGATCCGAGACTTGAATCTGGGGAGAGTTGTCGGTTGTGAGACCAACGAGGGTTAGCGTTGTGGGGTGAGGTTCTTGAGTGGAAAACTTCATTCTCTTGCATTGCTTCTTATACTGCTCTACTGTTGTCAGATTTGCAGAGGTATTCAGCTCTAATGACATGGCGGGTCTGGTTTTGAAGCCCATGAAATGTTCTTAGAGAAAATCCATCAAGTTTCTCTCTGGTGAGTGACGATTCTTAATCTCTGTACAATCTCTTCATCTTGCCGCTGGAAAACCTGGAATTGTTAATGGGTGCTTAGCATTTGGTTTTTACTAGCTTGGAATTGTCAATTTGGTTTTTACTAACATGCGCATTTGGTGCTCCTTAGCAAACGTACGCATGCGGTGCGGGTAATCCCGTTCCGTCGTTTCTCCCGTACGGTATAGCGAATCTGTTCGTTGCCTATCTGGCAAGAGAACCGTGGGTGATAGAATTTCTTACCGCTCTGTCATGGTCGAGGGCCTCGAGGCTTGAATATTGGTTTAGGTGTCAAACCTCCGGCAAATAATTTTCTATTTCCTCACATTATGGAAAATCGGAGTTTCTCCTCCCCCCCCCCTGCTAAAAACCAGTATACTTCGCTTTTCTTTTCCTTCCAAAGAATCATCTTTCGGTGTTAATTATTTTTTGTAATTAACTTTTAATTACCAAAAAGTCAATATTTAGCTTTTAATAGTTGCGTTTCTGTAAAAGGGTGATAGCTAAAAACTTGTGACCAAAACCAATCAAACGGCATCATAAAAGTGTCAAAGTTCTTCCGGTATTGAAAGGTGAAATAAAATTGCTTTATAATTTTGTTTTAGTTTTTCTTGCTTTTTTACTTTCCTTTTATTAATTTTTCTGTTGTACGAATTTTGACTCTAGTTGACTATTGCATTGAATTTTGTAACTTTATTTTTGTTTATCCATCAAAAACAATTTTTTTTTGTGTTCATTCATTAGAAAAAAAAAACAAACTTTTTTGTGTTCGGCATTAAGACCTTAAACGACCAAAATACCCTCCACGGTGTAGAGCACAGTGAAGTGAAGTTTTCATTCTAAATTCTAATATTCTATAGTAAACAAGAAGGCCTTTTTGAACCTTTGTGTTTGTTTTGGATATACCAACGGATAATGGATTTTTACCGCGATCTATATCCAAAAGCATTATAGTGCATTAGTGCTACTCAGTCCCAGGATTTTGGATATCAACTGTCAAACGAGTTTGGAGGAAGAATATAAAAACAAAAACAAAAAAATTGAATAAGCTATTTAGCTATTATGGTGAAAGAGACTGGAAAAGACGGTCCCCCATTTTGTAATAATTCCAGTGTTGCTTTTTGTATTTGTATTTTAGTGGTTTTACGTTTGTGTAATTTTAGAGTTGGCTGCTTTGTGTTATGAAATTGTTTTTGTAGTTTTTTGTGGTAAAGAAACGTTTCGGTAGTTTACAGAACAGTACCTATGTGCTTGATTTATTGAGTAGCTCTTTCAAGTAAAGGTGTTTCCTGAAGAATATCTCTTCAGGAAAAAAAAAACTCCACATATTTGGGATTTTAATAAATTTTTTCCCTTATATCCTTTTCAATTGAGATTACACATTTTCGCTTCTTGCTATTTCTTGAGAAAATAATATAAATCGTGGGTGTTCTGCTCCTCTTGAAGCATGGAAAGCCTTTTTGTTACTTCCATTGAAATAATTAATGTTCACTGTCTTTTTGAAATTTGACCAACTAATATTCCCCCTTGTTTTTTTTTTGTTAGTGTATCAGGTGAAGAACCGTTTGATCACGATCTCATAGCCAGTCTCTTTCATACATCTCTTACCGGACTCCCTATGAAGCACCCAAAGGCTCTCATTTCTTTTGCACCTTTCCTTGCCTTGTTATTCCTCCTTACCCAGGTCATTGCTGACCTGGATACTGACAAGCAAGCACTCCTCGATTTTTCTGCTGCTGTTCCCCATGGTCGGAAGCTCAATTGGAATTCTACTAGCCCAATTTGTTCAACATGGGTTGGCGTCACTTGTAGTCAGGATGGCAATCATGTGGTGATGCTTCGACTCCCAGGAGTTGGATTATCTGGCCCCATCCCAGCCAACACTCTTGGAAGACTTGACGCTCTCAAGGTCCTCAGCCTCCGATCCAACCACCTAACTAGGAATCTTCCTTCAGACATCCCTTCCCTCCCATCTCTCCAGTATCTCTTCTTACAACACAACAACTTTTCTGGTAATGTCCCAGCATCTCTCTCCCGCAAACTTAACTTAATTGATCTCTCCTTCAACTCCTTTAAGGGCAACATTCCACCTACAATTCAGAATCTGACACGCTTGACCAGGTTAAACCTACAGAATAATTCTTTCTCAGGACCCATCCCTGATCTCAACCTTCCAAGGCTTAAGCATCTGAATTTAAGTTACAACAACCTGAATGGCTCAATTCCGTCTTCCCTCCAAAAGTTCCCTAACTCTTCATTTGTAGGAAATCCTCTTTTATGTGGGCCACCTTTGAGCAGTTGCTCTTCAGTTGTTCCATCACCTTCTCCCTCGCCTTCTTCCTTGCTACCCCCACCAACAGTCCCTACTACAGAGAGAAATGGATCAAAGAAGAAACTTACTACTGGAGCTATCATTGCCATTGCCATTGGTGGTTCTGCAGTGCTGTTTCTTCTAGCTATAATTATCTTGGTTTGCTGTCTGAAGAGTAAAAATAGTGAAGGAGATGGTGCCTCAAAGGGCAAGGGCTCTAGTGGTGGAAGAAGTGAAAAGCCCAAGGAGGAGTTTGGAAGTGGAATCCAGGAGGCTGAGAAGAACAAGCTGGTATTCTTTGAAGGCTGTTCTTATAATTTTGATCTTGAGGATCTACTGAGAGCTTCAGCTGAAGTGCTAGGAAAAGGGAGTTATGGGACAGCTTACAAGGCCGTCTTGGAGGAGGGAACAACAGTGGTGGTGAAGAGATTAAAGGAAGTAGTGGTGGGGAAGAAAGAGTTTGAACAGCAGATGGAGCTTGTAGGCAGAGTTGGTCAACACCCGAATGTTGTGCCACTCCGTGCTTATTACTACTCCAAGGATGAGAAGCTCCTAGTTTATGATTACATCACAGCTGGAAGCTTGTCCACACTCTTGCATGGTACGGTCTATCTGATGCTTATATTCCTTCCTAGTCATTCTGAGTTTGCTGCTTATTTAATTAAAAGGTAGTTTCTCGACTTATTTTCTCCTGAGTCCGGATTGTCTGGAGACAAAATCATAGACAGCAGGCTGGGCAACCTATCACATGGGGCCCACGTGGGACCCATACCTTATCGGTACAGAACACTAGCATGTCCAGTCATGATAGGTTTTGCCCAGCCGGTTGTGCATGATTTTGTCTTCAGCCCATCCAGTTCCACTTTACCTTCATTAACACCAAAAGCAGGAAAAAATGTACTTAGTTTGGGAGTGGGCACCGATTTTCTTTTCGTTTCTTTTTATTTATTTATTTTTTTTTGGGGGGGGGGTGGTGTTACAGGGGACAATAGTAAAGCATACATGAATTTTCTAGTCTGATTAGGGAACTGTCTTGTACAAGGATGTCATATTGTGTTGGATAATGAAATTTTTAGTCTAAATTCTGTATCTGATGCCATTCTCAGCTGAGTTTTTGCTGTATCTGGGTAGCATGGATGTCTCGTTGTCTATAATCCTCAGAAAGTGCTAATTGAATCAGTGTTATTGAAGTGTTGACCAATCATCAACTAGTCAGTTGAGGGCCAGGCTGACTGCATAACTAACTAGTCAGTCGATACCCATGGTACAGTCGCTTAGGACAACCATAGATTAGGTTGGGTTGACTAGCTGATTCACGACTAGTCAACTAATTATTTTAAATCTTTATTTGTTTGTTTGTATCTCTAATTATTTGAAATAATATAGAATCTGTCTGCATTTTACTATTGCTTTAAAATTTAAACATTTTTATGGAATACTAAACATGATTGCGTTATGGTATACAAAATAAGAAAAAGGCATAAAATAAGAGAAGGCACTGGAGGAGCTCTTTTTCTTCCTATTAGAGTATTAGTGATGTGTTGGTTAGGAGTTGCTGCAAACAAGAAGCGCACCAAGTAGTCGAAGTTAAACTCTTTCATTGGAAATTTTGTCTTTGTTTTCAAAACAAAGACCAAACTAAATGTTCAATGTCATTCTTTCATGCATAATTGTAGTTTTTATTAACTTAGTTTATGAGATTGCATCAATATTTTATATTTAGAATATGTCTTTTTTATCGACTAGTCAGTGCCTAGGCACCAACTGGGTCACTGCATCGACTAAACAGACCTAAACAACTATTCTTTTTTTTTTGAGGAAATTTAACCGCATTTCATTAAAGAAAGAAGTACATGAGAAGATTTACAAAACAGGGGAAGATCCCCAGAAGCTTACAGAGGAGGAAGCTTGTCACTATACAAATAATCAAAACACACACCACATTTGGCTAACCCATCTGCTATATGATTTAGTTCCCTAGGAATCCAAGTTAGTCTAGAGTTTAAACAGTCCAGGCCCTAGCCTCTGCCAAATAGTGGCTCAATCTCCAAGGCCCCTCTTCCTTGTTCCTTAACCATTTTATAGTATTTGCCGAGTCACTTGCAATGATTAATTTCTGAATTCCCAATTTTTTTCACTATTCTGATTCCTGTGAAAGCAGCCATCACTTCAGCGTTCAGCCAGTCCAAATAGTGGCTCAATCTCGAAGGTCCCTCTTCTTTGTCCCTTAACCACTTTATAGTATTTGCTGAGTCATTTGCAATGATTAATTTCTGAATTCCCAAATTTTTCACTATTCTGAATCCTGTGAGAGCAACCATCACTTCAGCATTCAGCCAGTCCAATTGGGCCACTGAAAGTCCAGCAGATGTTACCCCTTTCATCCCTTACTATGCATCCAATGCCAGCTAAACCAGGATTGCCTAAAGCACTTCCATCAAAGTTTAGAGTTACCACTTCACAACTGGAAACAGCCGGATGTCTCAATTTTGCTTGCTGAGGCCTAAACAACTAGTCATCACTTCACCACATTTTTTTGGTAACACTGATTTGTATTTTGCATTTCTTCCTCCAAAAGCAAGTTAGAGAAAAAGTGCTTCCAATAAACGATCTCACCTGACACTTGATGATAGGTCCAGAATCTAATTTATATCTGCAACTTATGCACAGATTGTACACTAACAGACATAAATTTCCATGTGGTACTTGAGTTTTTTGTGCTGCTTTCTTCAGAACAAAATCAGTAGATGAAGCTTCCTTAAACTAAATTCTAAAAAGTGGTATCCCAGTTTGACTTGACTATTGGTTTAGAAAAGCCTGAACAATTTCAGAGGTTAAGATTGAGAAATTACATAGTGAAGGAGCTAAAAAAAAATCTTGACTCCCTAATACATCAATGTACACCCAAACCGTAAATAAATTACAAAACAGCCCAAAAAATAAAGTTTCTGTTCACCCCTTGCCTAGCTAAACCATCTGCCAATGAGTTTGCACTTCTCTTTACCCATGTACAACTAACTTCAATGTCCTTAGTCATCCACTTAAATTTCAGAATCACCTTGTATGATCAATTGATTAATATGCATGTCCTTGACCCTTTGTACCCCTTCAAGAGCTCCTAGTATCACCTTCTATTGATCCTACTTACTGTAGTGCTGAATTAAACATGGTTGTCTTGGTCCAACAGTCCCAACCTAACTCTCGTAGGATGGGTAATAGAGAATGTGGTCTTACACAAGGGTGTCATGGTACATGGACAAGGGGAGTGAAGGATTTAATTTGCAAAAGAAAGAGATTCAGATCTGACATATAGAAGAAAAAGAAAAAGAAAAAGAAAAAGAAGAAAGCATACTTTTGTGGAAGAGAAGGTGAAGAAAGATGGACATGCTTCAAAATAACTCAATTCAAATTCTTATTACATAATCAAATTCTATACTAGCTGGTTTACAAAATCACATATATTTATAGATTCTAACAAGAGGGATTGACCAGCCCACTATCCCTTTTCAAACAAGTTGAAAAGAAAATAGACTGTAGATTCAATTCAATCACTAATTGATACCTTAACCCCGCAAATAAAATGGCATAACTTTCCTGATGCATATCAGGTTCACAAGATTTTGGTATCAAGCAAAACGGACAAGCTTTGACCTCTGAAAAATAATCCTACAAAAAAGAGAAATAATGCCAACTTAAAATCCAAGAAAATTTTGTGAACCCCATAAAAGACATCATAAAAACTCTTCACGCTAACTTAATTGAACCTTGGTCCCAACTCCCAATTACTTGGGGTCGGTTATACAAATCCTATCCCACCATTGTGCTCTATCAAGAGCCATGTTTTCTGTCAATTGGCAAGTCCTTAAATCATATTTAGCAAACTAAATCTTCTAGACACTCTAAAACGCATTCCTAAACTGATTGATACCTTCAAAAAACCAAAAAAACTTGATATATCAGAAAGTTGCAGAAAATTATAAAGATGCCTTTCTAGATCCAAAAAACTAGGAAATTAATTATTGTTCAAACTACTGGCTCTATCAATACCTCAATCTCCTAGCAAGAGTTTACTTTAGAGATTGCTTAGATCAGACAGTCCTAGAAGAGTCTTGTGGGCCCCACAGAGAAAGACCCAAATTTTCATTGGAACCTCTTGAGCTGCAGACCTGTCCCTGTTTATCTCCCTGCCCCTCCCCCTCCTTTTTTCTTTCTTACGATTTGTGCATCAAAGTTCAGTCACTCTAAGGGAAACTGATTTATTGTATCTCTCCATTAGCACTAGGTAGACAGTAGACATTACTAGGTAACTTAACATCAAATCAAGGTTTCTAGATCAACACAATCTAGAGCATCTAGAGCATTTGCTAAGATTCTAAATCTTCCTTCCTGTCTTTATTTCTTGAAACTTGAACAAGAATGATAGCTTGGTGGCCCTGGAGGAAGCCTATGGACTTGGAGTTCAATGACTTCAATCACCAGTCAGGTAAAGCACAGGGTAGGAAAACAAATACAAAGAGGATTAGTATTGTCGATGGGCAAGGATGACATGCACAAATTAAGATGGATAATCCCAGTCTAAACTCTTTAGTGATTCTTATGTTTACTGATAGATGTTTATGCAGTTGAAGTTAGTAAAAGCAGGACAATAATTCCTGCAATAACAGGGATATCTTTACCTCTCCATCTTTATATAATCAGTTCTGCACTCCAGAGTAAAGATATCCCTGATATGCAATAACAGGGATAAACTTGTACTTTTGTTCCTGACTCATTTTGCATGCAATAACAGGAAACAGAGGCACTGGAAGAACTCCATTGGACTGGAACTCCAGAATAAAGATATCCCTAGGAACTGCAAGGGGTATTGCCCATATCCATGCTGAGGGTGGTGGAAAATTTACCCATGGAAACATAAAGTCTTCCAATGTTCTCCTCAATCAAGACCAAGACGGCTGCATCTCAGATTTTGGGCTGGTGCCCCTTATGAATTTCCCAGTCACACCATCTCGAAGTGTAGGCTATCGCGCTCCTGAGGTGATTGAAACCCGGAAACCAACTCAGAAATCTGATGTGTACAGCTTCGGTGTTCTCCTCCTTGAACTGTTGACGGGGAAACCTCCAATCCAGTCACCGGGGCATGATGATGTGGTCGATCTCCCCAGGTGGGTCCAGTCAGTTGTAAGAGAGGAATGGACGGCAGAGGTATTTGACGTTGAGTTGATGAGGTACCAAAACATTGAAGAAGAGATGGTGCAGATGCTACAGATTGCCATGGCATGTGTAGCAAAGGTGCCAGATATGCGACCCAAGATGGAGGAAGTAGTCAGGATGATTGAGGAAATCCGGCAATCTGATTCGGAGAACCGCCCTTCTTCCGAGGAAAACAAATCCAAGGATTTGAATGTGCAAACCCCATGATTAACTTTGGGGTTGTGAAGTTGAAACGTTTAAACCAAATCCATGTATCATGTATGCGTTCGCTCATGAAATGCGCCAGAATTAACTGGATTTCTTTAGGTTTTTTAGCGTTTTAAAATATTTGTTGTCATTGGATGAGGTATGAGGGTTCTCATCATTCCATCCCATCATTTGTTGTAAAGACGTTTCTTTGTTATTTGTGAATTTGATTAATCTTTAATCAATTAATGTTTCTGTGTCAAGCGCCGATTGGCTTCAAGCCTTCAAGATGTAGGGCTTTCCTTACCTGCCTTGCCTAATACGATGCATACCAGGGGTCGGGATCTGCTCCTCAGTCACACTGACCTTACAGGTACATCTTACTATGCATTGAGAACATCTTCTAAATGCATGATGGGATGCGCCTGTGAGGTCGGTGTGAGGCGCCCTTTGTGATGAGCAGATCTGGACTCTGCTTTACCAGCGAAAGGGAACTGAACAATGTGAGTCTCCCCCACCTGGAGATCAGCTACAAAAACCGATCTTATTGAGCTGTCAAGAGTCAAATACCCTCAAATTCTAATAGAAACTTATAAAGCCATAAAGGTAGTAATCATCAATACCGTACTTGAAACCTATCAGACAGTGAACATTGACCAAACGACCCCAGCCCAACGCACCGAGGTAGATGTGGTAGTACAATCATATAGCACAACTGATAGTTCATGGTTGCCAAAGAGTTCTGAGTTCACTGCATACGTTCGTCCGGGAAGATCTCACACGGATAGAAGGCCCGGAATATGCCCTATCAGCTTTAACCCTTCAAAATCAATTTCCATTTCTATGCACCGGAACTTTCTATTTATACAAATTTTATAGCCTGTTTGGCAATGTTCTGCAGGAGTGTCTCTCTCGTTCCTGGTCTCCTGTGGAACAAATACATGTTTGACAAGAAAAACGTGAAAAGCAAAGTAATCCTCAAGTGAGAACAGCACCCAAAAAACGTGTTCTTGGGGAGTGACAAATCAACACTCTTAAAGAACACACTCAAAGAACGTGCGGTATCCACATTGTCCCAGTTTATTTACAACACACATTTGCCCTTTATACGTGAGAATGGGCAATGCATCATTTCGCATTGACGACATAAACTCTCCACTCCAAGCCTTAGTCCTTGAGCAATCTTCATCATTTGCTCCTAGTGCTCTTGCTACAAACCCACTGTGCAATCTTCATTTCTTCGTTGTTGGTGCTTCTGACTTTGTATACTCTATTTTTTCATCTTAAAACTTTTTTCATGCCCTGTTTTTTTTTTTTTTCTAAACGCATCTTCCTTTGTTGCTATCTTCACGAACTCAAACTTTTTCAATGCTCTATTGTCTTTACGAACTTAATTTCTAAAAGAATAGCAACAGGTGAAAACATTGCAAAATAGGACCCTAATTGCAGTCATTTGCCCAGGGATACTCCAGTTGGTTTTTTTGGTAAAAAAGTTATAGTGGGCCCGTTGCTCACGTATGCCTATCAAAACTAGATCCATACTTCCAATGACGTTCACAAAGAGACAAGATGATGAACGCTATATGCAAAAACCAATATTCTATGATTGATTTTTGTTTAAGAGAGTTGAACGGGTACATCTCTAAAGAGGGTATTACTATTACCCTCCAAATGTGGCGACATGTCCTAATTCTCAGATTTTAATCTTAATCTTATAACTAAAATTTGTCTTTTGTCTTCCCCCCTCGCCCCGGTTTTCAAATTTCATTTTTAGTTCCCTTTGGGTTGGGGGTGGAGGTGACTTGACTGGTGAGTAGTGGTTTGTTTGGCTCCCGAGTTGTCTAGACTGGAAAACGCATTAAGGGTACACTTAAAATACTTTTAATCCTAATTTATAAAGGGGAAAAAATAGGAACAGGAACAAGAACAACATGAAGCAAAAAAGAACGAACAGGAAAGAATTTATCGTCAAAATGCCAGCAGCTACCGAGTGGATCCTGAAGCATTATTGTTAACCAAATCTGCACCACTCACGTATTTAGCAACAAAAGATATTAGTCGGAAAGGAGCCCCAATGAGTGGAGCATCTGAGAGGGGAACATCAGCCTCTTCATCAGTATACACTGCTTGCACATCCCGCTCACGAACTTCATGCTCATCCAATGGAACCTGCATAATTTCTTCAGACTCACCAGCTTCAGAAGATCCTGGCAATTCTTCGATCTGGTTGGTGCTGGCAACACTATCCATGTTATTAATAGCAGGCTTCTCTTTTATTTGAATGTTTACCATAGGTTCCATTTCGCCTGAGTCAGGCATCTTCTCACTAAATTCAGATGCATCATTAGCAATGGGGGCAGTTTCAGAAACTATTAGTGGATCAAATCCCCCAGTTGAAGAATGCCTGGTTGTAGTATCTCCATGAAGCTCACTGTATAGTTCATTCACCTAGACAAAAACATACTGCAGCTCAAATCTAAAGAATTTTAAGTATAGATTTCACCATGCACAAGCAAAAAGCTGAATTATTGCTTATTGCTTAACTCAAACTCCAGTTTGGTTTTACATAACAGTAAACGCATTATGATCAAGCAATAATCTGAGCTTTACTGGTATATTTTGGATACGTTATGGTCAGGAAATAATCTATGAGCACAGTTCTAAATTACAGATCAAAGTGAATTCCTTGTGTAAAACTTTTAATGTTTTTGTTGCTTTCCTTTTGTAGAATTATGAGAATTTGACTAAAGTGATCATAACTTCAATTGAGCTCACACTTTCATTTTAGGCTTCTTTAGGCTCAGTTTGGAAGGAGTACAAATACATACAAAATAATATAAAATGTAAGGCTTTGTATTCTACAAATTTGTATTTGTACTCCTTCCAAATTGAGTCTTAGAAGCAAACCAACACTGCCAATGGATTGGAGTGCAGATCAGATCCAAATTCAGTTTAATTAAAGCCCAACTTAGATCCTAAAACATAGGTCCTATAACATCGAATACAAGTTACCAGTAAAATTGGTTTGAGCATCATGTTTCAACTAAGCAGTTACAGGTTCAAAGCCCATATATCAAGATATAGAAATTTTACCTGATCATTTTAAGGATGTGGAATATATAGATATAGCAAACATGTAATTACAACTACCTTTGATGATTTTGGCCAATTCTGTTTAAATCTTTTGAAACAAATAAAAACTGCGACTTTCCATTATTTGTTCCAAAAGATGTTTTGATTTTTTTATCAACCATTAAACATATCTTTTCTAAAATGCCCCAAAACCTAGCACTTCTTTCTCATTTTGTTCTTTTTTGTATATAAATATTTTATGCATTTTAAAAATGCAATCAAGAATTACTGATTTTTTATATAGTTTCCTAAGACTTTTTTTGAAGAAAAAATAGTCATCTTGATATTTTTACAAAAGATGCATTTAGAATTTTCTAAAATGTATACCAAAAAAGTTCAGCAAATAGTCAGAAAAACATAACAAAATATACAACTAAAAGTTCATCAAATGTATACCACTCTCTCATGTTTGTTTTATGAGACACATGGAAATGGGAAAGGAAAATAGTGGGATCCCCTTTCTCAAAAGTTGGGATTCGGGTCTCACTGTGGTCAAGATATAGATATTTTACCTATGTTGGCCTTCCAACCGTTTATAAATTTTACTTTTAGCCCAAGTGGTATTTGCCTATCACGTAAGACTCCAAATGCATCCCTCCATTTTTCCCATCCTGCTCTTTTTTCGTTTTTGGCTTTAATGATCCTGTTCTAATTCTATGGGCAACATCCTCCTCAATTGGGAATGGCAATAGAGCGGGGCAGGGACGGGGAGCCACTCCCCATCCCTGTCCCCGTGAAAATCCCCAGCTCCGTCCCCACAAGTGGGGACAAGGTTATCCCCATCCCCACAGTGGTCCCTACTCCCCATGATTTTTTATAACATCAACCATTTTGTTTTTGTTTTTATTTTATTTAAAAATTAAAAATAAAATAGTTAAAATTTATAGTCTTATAGAAAAGGTTCAAATATATTCAAACATATTCAACCATATTTTTAAAAATATTAATATATACATACATGCATACATATATAGACGTATAAATACATATATACATATATATTAGTGGGGATTCCCACAAGGCGGGGATCAGGGTCACCGCAGGGTGGGGAGTGCTCTCCCTGTCGCCACCCTGTCCCTACCAATGGGGATGAAAGTTTTCCTATCCCTGTCCCCACGGGAGAAAATCATCCCCATCCCCACCCCATTCGGGGCAGTCCCCACGGGAAACAAGGAAATGGGGAAAATTGCCATCCCTATCCTCAACCCCCCCTTGCTATGTTTTTTTTTATTTTTTTTAACTGTAAATTATAGTAATGTATTAGATATTCAAAAAATACAAAGAGAACCCCTGTACATTGAGACATTGTACATCATGGATATAAAACCAACCATGTAGATCAAGCCAACTCTACCAAATATTTGTGTACAAAAAGATTTTCCAAGACAAAAAAAGAAGAGCAGTTTCTTTGAATAATCTATGGTTTGCCAACCATGAAAATAGCACTCTCATTATCCTCTTCATTGCCTCTTCAACTGAGCCTTGCTTTCCTTCAATATTCTAGCATTTCTTCCCCCCACAACCCAAAATACTGCCACGGGTATGATGCTCTAAGCCACTCTTTCATTCTTACTTAAACTTTTCAAATCCCAGCCTCCAAGAAAAGGCATTATGTCCTCCAGAAAGCACATCTCAACTACAAACAGATTCATCATTTTTGTTCAGATTCTGTAAGAGAAATCACAGTGGATCAAGAAATGGCTGACTGTTTTCTTATTTCTGTTACATGATCCACACCAAAATCCTCAACCTGTATACTCCCCTCTTGCCAAGAAATCTCTAGTCAAAATTTTATTCAGAGATGAAGACCAAACAAATAATGCCACTTTGGATGGAAGTCTTGATCCAAATTTTTGAGCTTCAAAATTCAGAAGCTTCCCCTCCTATTAAAAATAAAGACCATTAGCCAATGTTTGTCCCAGTTAATTAGGGTCTCGGGTGGGGTGGACTGGAGGTAGTCCTAACCTTTTTTTTTTGGGGGCACAAAGTGGCCACTCTCAGACTCAAACTCACGTTCTCACACTTGACAGCACAATATTTTATCATTACCCTCCTGTCAACCAGTTCTAAAAAAAATTCACTGTGAATTTCCCTGATTTTTCCCAAGTCCAAACGCTCCTATCAATCCTTTCCCTCCTCATAGCTGGCATATATAGTTTCTGCAGTAACTTAATAAAAGATGCCATTTCCCAGTCATTTAAGATTTTGCGAAACTGAAGATTCCACACCCTCTCTGTGTCTGTCACTGTTCTCAATTTCCAAGTCAGCAACTGCTGCATCCTTGTTTTGAAATATTTCAACAAATTTGGGTGAATTTCCATGAGGGGCCTTCCATCACACCAGACACCCAAAAAAGAACCCTTTCACCATTCCCCACCTCATATTTTATATCCTTCATGAATTGCTGATGGCTTTTTGAATCCCCCTCCACATTGAACATCCATATGTTGAATTGATTGCACCTGCTTCCCAGCTAGACCTGCTCATGGGCCGGGTAGCCCGACAGCCCGGCCCAGCCCACTCCCTAGTAAGGCTTGGACATGTTCTTAAGCCCGCGGGCTTGACCTTGGACCAAAACACCAAGCCCGATTGTTTTTTCGGGCTGGACTCGGGATTTGTCAAAAAAGTCTGGCCCGGACCAACTATTTTATACAGTATAAATATATAATATTTATTATAATATATATTAACATACCTACTCCACCTTGTTTCTTACCCATGCAAACTCTTCTAACTAACCAAGTGGCACTTAGCTTCATCCTTCCATCCTCTCCACAAAAAATCCCGCATTTTAGTCTCTAACATTGCATCCATCCTTGCTGGGATTGGGAACAAAGATAGCTAATACATTGGGAGGGATGACAACACACTCTTAATGAGTGCAATCTGACCCCTTCCTGTTCACCCTTTCCAACATTGGTTCCCATATAGATTTTGAATTACACTTGGCTCCCAATGGCATTCCCAAATATTTTATTGGAAGTTTAACCACCTTGCATCCCCATTCATCAGCCCACTCCTCCAACAACAGCCTTAATGTTCCACAGCTCTCTTGTGGGGCATCACAAAATAAGAGTATCATAAGCAAACTGCAAAAGAACCACCTCTATCTCACCCTCTCCCATCTTGAAATCTTCAATTAGGCCCCCAAAGCAAGCTCTTTTCACCATTCTGTTAAGTGCCTCAGTTATGCAAATGAAAAAAACGAGTGACAAGGGATCACTTTGTCTAATGCCCCTACAACTTTTTTAAACTTCCCACAAGAAATTCCAATTTTTTTTTAATGATCAGCCACACTTTGATCCAATTTCTCCACCTTGTTCCAAAATTCATTCTTCTTAACATATATTCCAAGAACTTCCAGCTTGCATGATCATAGGCCTTTTCCATATCAGCTTTGCAAAGCAAACCTGCAACCCTACTTCCTTTCCTTGAGTGTATAACTTCATTTGCCACCAGCACTCTCCCTATAAAGGCTCCTTGGGACTCAAAAATTAAAGATTCCATCACCTTCCTATCCTCCTAGCCAATAAATTAACAATTATTTTGTGCACACTCCCCATGAGATTGATAGGCCCAAAATCAGCTAATTTTACTGCCCCCTTTTCTCTTGGAACCTACGTGATGAAAGTGTGATTTAGACTTCTTTCTAGAGCTCCCTGGTTATGAATTATTGAATCAAGGTAATAGAAGGTGTCACATTGAGTTATCTCTTACCATCCAATCCCAAGTATACCCCAATTTGCGCTCATGTTATTATTAAATTTACATTGCATACATTTTGTTTCTAAGTAATTGTCCATAAACTTAATTTTGTATTTAATCCTTTGTTAGTTTCATCAATTAATGCAATGTCATGAGCAAAAAAGAAACACCATTAGACCTCTTGTATATGTTTGGTCAATTCATCCACGACTAGTGCAAATAAATAAGGACCAAGTGCTGAACCTTGGTGAAGACCTATCACAACTATAAAATCTGGTCTCTCCCATAGGTGTTCTAACATTGGTTGTTGCACCATACATATCCTTAATAAGACCTGCATACCTATTTGGAACTCTAATTTAAAAGATAATGATTTAATTGATTAACCACTGTATAATCACATCTCACTCAGACAACAAAGTTACAATTCCCAAAGAACAACACATACTGAAAAGACACCTGTCTATGATTGCCATAGACAGGTGGTAATATTACCTTTTCAACAAGCTCAGCATTTTCTATGATCAATTTGTCTACTAATGCACGCGCTCCTTCCATCTGAGTGTTGAGATCCTGATTCGCTGATGCATGCTGCAACAGTTTGTGAAAACTTATCAGAAAATATCAATTTCTAAAGGTCCTCTATAAGTGCTAGTTCCAAATCAATTTTCTTGAACAAATCGTAGAGATAAAGCCTCCTCATCAGCTTTTATTATCTCTTTTCTTCCTGTGTGTGTGTGTTAGGGGAGGTGTTTAAGTGTTGTTATTATCTCTTCTCTTTTGGAAAGTAAGGTAGTATAGAATCAACTCGTTACCATCTTCACCAAATAAAAGAAAAATGAAAGAGGGGTTTCTAAGGAAACCTTAATCGACACAAGATTTTTTCTTTATGATAAAGGAAATTTCAGTCTAATTGCCAAGATGTCAATTCATTTCTTATAATCATTTACATATTCAAAAAGGGCCATACCAATTACCAAATGTTTATCTTGGCTATCCAGAGTATTAGGATAGGCAGAGTGGATATGGACCCATCTTCTGCTCTAAGGCTTTTTTTGTTTTTGATCAGCTCCTCTGCTCTAAGGCTTGAACTTGTGTTCTCACTCTTGTCAACTGAGATATTACCATTGTAAGTTTGTAACAAGCAATGGCCCCTAATCATTCAAATGTTTTTGTTCCCAATTAATTTAAATTAGTTAATACTGCATTCCCAAATATAGAATCATTTAACAATGGATATTGCACTGAATGGAGCAGAATAGCAGACTTTGGGACTAGGCTTTGTTAGGTTGGGTGAGGCATGTACCAAATATTTTTTCCCCTTGATCATTAGTTTAGTTATTACTCTTCTCCCTTCTCTAATCAATAATTATTGTAGAGGTTTTCCTCTAGTTGATTTGATTTAAGGGACACCTATCCTTTCTAATTCTGCCTTTATCGTGGATGGCAGTGCTTGGCAAATTCTTCACCATGGATAAGCTAGTTAACTTTAAGTAAGGATATCTATAAACTCTCCATTTTTCTCTTTCTTTTATCTTCTTTTATTAGCAAGTCTTTAAGTGATGCCAGAAAGGAAACATTATGCAAAGTGGCTTCCGAGGCACAAACTCCAAGCCAATCTTTGTTCAAGTTGTAAAATGTTCAAGAGCTTTGAAGATGTCTCTGATGGTGCTTTCACTGAAAAATGAAAGAATAGAGAAGAAGGAAAATGAGAGAAGACAAAAAAAAAAGTAATAACTAGCATAATTTCACTGCTATATTCCAAATCTCTGGTTACAGTCTAACTAACCAAGAGAAGAGTGAAACCTCACCACCTGGAGAAAGAAGAATCTTTCTTTTCCAAAGAAAATAAGTTGTTTAGACCAAATCACAAACTTTCATTAATTTGAAAAGGAATACATGAGTATTCATAGGCAGTAAAAGTTTCCTTTCAAAGGAAATTCCCTACTAAAAGACAAAGGTGCAAAATATCCCCCATCTTTGGAACATTCCCTTTGTAGACTCTTCATTAGTGACTCGTTATAGTAGCTTCAACTTTGTGCCATGAATTTAGGGCCAGACCTTGGATAGCGGGCTTATAAAATTTTATATTTGTCTGTTGTGCATTTTTATAACAAGAGTATTTTGGTCATTTTACTTGTTAACTATGGAGTCTGGCCTAAGGGTTAATTTTTTAGTTGTAAAAAGTTTCATTGTCATTATTGATGTACGCCAAACCCTACCAAATTCAGCCACCCTCTACATTATTTATTCAAACCCTACATAAAAAATTTCAATGAAAATTTTCAATCCTAGAACTGTTTTACTCATTTTGAAATTTCATCATTTTGGAACAAATCTACAATTCTTGCAGCTAAGCCCCAAGACCCTTCTTAACCTTACCAATCTCTACTTTTAGTCACAAAAATTGTCCCGATACTCTATTATAACTTCATAATCTCACATTTGGTTTTTTTTTTTTTTTTGAGAAAATTTAACCAGAATTCATTAAATGAAGAGGAGGTACATGAGAAGATGTACAAAGCAGGGGAAGAACCCCTACAAATTACAAAGGAGGAAGCTTGTCGCTATACAAATGCTCCAAATACATACCACATTTGGCTAAACCATCTGCAGTATGATTGTGTTCCCTAGGAATCCAAACTAAATTTACATTTAAACAGTCCAAAGAATCCCTAGCCTCTGTCGGATAGTGACTCAACCTCCAAGGCCCCCCTTCTTTGTCTCTTAACCATTTTATAGTATTTGCTGAATCACCTGCAATGTTTAAATTCTGGATTCCCAAATTTTGTATTATCCTGATTCCTGTGAGAGCAGCCATCACTTCAGCCTTTGTAGAATCAGCCAAACCAATTGGACCGCTAAAAGTCCAACATATATTGCCCCTTTCGTCCCTTACTGTACCTCCAATACCAGCTAATCCAGGGTTACCCAAGGCACTTCCGTCGAAGTTAAAGGTCATCACTCCTTCACTAATGGGGTCGGGATGCCTCAAGGATGTTTGATGGGGATGAGGGAGAAACAGAAAGGGGTAAGCATCTCTATTAAGATCATTGACTGAAAGTCCTTTGAACAGATCTGAGTTCACCGTCCAAAGGTTGCAAAGGTAAGTAATATATGAAATTAATTCCTCCAGGGTTCTGAATTTATTGTCAAAGAGGCGATGTTTCTTTCGTCCCAAACACCCCACAACACTGCATGTAGCACTGATTGCCAAAAAACTTTACCCCTTTTACTTAACTCTGTTCCTTGCCATTGATGCAAAGTGTACATAATGTGCTTTGGTATAACCCAGCTATAACCGGCCATTTTCAAGAAATGGAACCAGATCTTTTGAGTGAATTTGCAGTGAAGAAAAATGTGATCTGTTGATTCACCTTCACTCAAGCATAGAATACAAACATGAAGAGAGATGGACAGTCTTCCCAAATACTTTTTTTGCAAGAGATCACAAGTATTTAATTTTTGGAGACAAGCTTCCCAAACAAAGAAACAAACTCTTGAAGGGATGTGGCTACACCAGATCTTCTTACAAGAAAAGGAGGGATGCTGTTTATCAGCAATCAAAGCCCTGAACATAGACTTAGAAGAGAATTCGCCAGCAGGGTGCAGGGTCCAGATTCGGGTGTCAGAATAGGAGGGGGAGATGTAGGCTTATTTAAGGGTCTGAATTAGGTCTATTAATTCAGAAATCTCCGAATCCCTTAGGGGTCTTCTGAGATGGAGGTTTAGGGTGTTCTTGGCAGTTTGGTCTGTAAGGCAGGAAGAAATAGTGGCTTCTTGATCAAGGGTAAGGTTATAAAGCCTAGGGAAAGAGGCTTCAAGGGTAGTTTCCCCCCACCATAAATCTTTCCAGAATTTTATTTTAAAACCATTTCCCACTTCATACCTTATAAAGGAAAGAAAGAAGTGTGAATGGAGATCATAGTTGTCAAGGCGACGCCTAGGCGACCAGGCAGTATTCCATGGTCGCTTCGCCCAAACGCCCCGGATTTTGTATACTAGGTGCCCGCCCAAAGACTTAAGTGGGCGCCTAGGCGACTAGGCGGGTGCCTACATACATCTAATAGTTTTTTTTATTTGTTATTTTTATATTTTATTAGATGTTTTATTCTTTTAAAATAAAACCGGTTACATGCTATCATTTTATTATTAAGACAACAATACAAAGCCTTTTTCTTTTATTTATGCATAACATAAAGGTTTTTTCATTCGACTTGAGAGGGAGGAGAACCGAAGACTTCATGCCCCAACCCAACTCCATCGCACCTCAGCTTCAGCAGGTAAGTTCTTTTGCTTCTTCCAGCCCAGCTTCAGTCATTTTTTGCTTTTTTTTTTTCGAAAAAATAGGGGCTCCACCCAATACTCCATAGCTCCACAGCTTCTTCTTCTTCTTCTTCTTTCTTCCAGCCCAGCTTCAGTCATTTTTTGCTTTTTTTTCGAAAAAACAGGGGCTCCGCCCTATACTCCTCCCTTCCTCCACAGCTCCACTCATTCTTCTTCCGCACCTGGATGTTCTCAGTCACTAGTCCTAGTCTCGGTCCCTTTTTTTTTGGAAAAAACAGGGGCTCCGCCCCTGACTGTTATCAGTCGATAGTCTCAGTCCTTTTTTTTTTTCTTGAAAAAAATAGGGGCCTATACTCCTCCCTGCCCCTAATCCCCTATACTTCTTCTTCTGCCCCTATACTCCTCTCCTCCCTTCCTAGTTCCTACACTTTTTTTTTTCAGTTAATAGTCAGTGTACATGCTTGCTAGTTAGTGTAGAGTTAGTGTACATGCTTGCTAGTTATATGAAATTTATACCCATTTGAATGATTTATAGAGTTAATAGTTAGTGTACATGCATGCCAGTTAGCACACAAAACCAATAAAATAGCTTAGAAAAGCATAAATGAAGTAAAAACTCAAGAAAATTAACATTTTAAAATTCCAACGCCTAGGCACCCTGTGGTCGCCTAGCCCCGCCTTGGCACCTTGAAAACTATGATGGAGATGATAACTTTCCAAGGATTTGTGGACTTTATCCTGTTCAAATGAAAATTGCTATCCCACTCATTTGCATTTGATCCATATTTGCTTGAGATGACAGCTGTCCAATGAGCACTGGGTTGTTTAGGGAACCTCCATAGCCATTTGCCTAAGAGAGAAGAATTTTTCTCTTGTAAGTGTCTAATTCCCAAACCTCCTTCCTCTTTAGGCTTGCATGCTTGTTTCCAACTAAGTGGCTTCTCTTTTCCCCACCTCCTTCCCAAAGAAAGTTCCTTTGGAGCTTCTCAATCTGATTTCTGACTTTGGTTGGAATCTGGAAGACTAAAAGGAAGGAGACTGGCAGATTTTCTAAAGAGGCCTTCAAGAGAGTAAGCGTACCCCCTCTTGAGAGATAACACTTCTTCCAAGTTGATAGTTTCTTCTCACATTACTCCACCACTGGTCTCCAAAAGTTGAGAGATTTTGGATTTCCTCCAAGAGCCATCCCAAGATAGGAAATAGGAAGATTCTCCTCTTTGCACCCCAACAAAGATTTGAAATTTTCTAGAAGTTTCACTTCCACTGAGTTAAGAGCTACTATGCGACTTTTGCAAAAGTTAACCCTCAAACCAGTGATAAGTTTGAAACATTCAATTATCCTTTTAGTGTTTGTGATGTTGGTTATGGAGGCGTCCAAGAACAAAATTATGTCATCAGCAAATTGTAAATGTGAAATGTGAATCTTGTCCCGTCCCACTTCGAATCCTTTCACCAAGTTAAGAAGAATAGACTTATCAAATAGATAGTTAAAGATGTCCATCACCAAAGTGAATAGAAAGGGGGAAAGATGGCAACCTTGTTTGAGACCCCTACCAGCCTTGAAGTAACCTTTCGCTTCACCATTTATCAATATTGAAAACCAAGGAAAACCAATACAACGTTTAATCCACCTAATCCATTTTCTACTAAAGCCTCTCAGCTTAAAGCACTCTAAAATACAGTCCCAATCCACTTTATCGTACGCCTTTTCCAGATATAATTTCACAAGGACCCCCAGGTTCCCAAAAAATTTTGTCTTCCACACACTCGTTTGCAATTAGAATGTTGTCCACAATTTGCCTCCCTTTTACAAAAGCAAATTGGTTTGGGGAAATTAGGTCTTCTAGGACTTCTTTAAGTCTGTTGGCCAGAACCTTCGCCAAAATTTTATAGATGCTCCCTATCAGACTTATTGGTCTAAAATCTTTAACTTCCAAGACTCCCCCTTCTTTGGGATGAGGCAAAGAAAGGTTGAATTTAGGCCTTTGTTAACAATGGCAGAAGAGTGGAAATCCCTGAAAAAATCCATAAGATCTGACTTTGCTATTTCCCAACACTTCTGGAATAAAAAAATAGGGAAACCATCCGGTCCTGGAGACCTATCTGCATCCATGCTGAAGACAGTCATTTTAACTTCTTCCTCATCAAAGCTTCTTTCCAACCAATCCCTCTTTTCAGCTGATAGAGTTGTGCCTTCCCATCTGTTCAATGTGAACCGGTTAGTAAAGATTTTTGAAGAAGGAAAGGAAGGCTTCCATAATTTCCTCAGGATTCTCCGCTTCCCTCTAGTTCAGTTTCAGCTTAGAGGTAAAATTCTTCCTACTGCTTCCCGAAGCAGGAGTGTGAAAAAATCTGGAGTTATTGTCTCCTTCTTTCAACCATCTCACTCTTGATCTTTGTCTCTAGTAAATTTCTTCCCTTCTGACTAGTTGTTCCCATTCCTTTCTCAAATGTGCTCTTCTACTTCTGTCTAAAGCATTAAGGGTCCCATTTTGCTCTCTACTATCCAACTCCTCTAATTCCGTGAGGATTCTTTTCTTCTCTTCTTCAATAGCTTTGAATTCCTCTCTACCCTAAGCTTTAAGCACATGCCTGGTGCGTCTAGGCATGCACCTAATTCACCTTGCACCTCAGCTCAAGCATGCGCCTTTATAAAATTCTGTGCCTTTTGCTAATGTTGCTCATTCACTCATTCCAATAAAATATCTTCTTAAAAGGAAATTAAAGTTATAAAATCATTATTTTTTATGTGAGAAATAAGAATTTAAGACCTTAACATGGACTTGTTTGGGCTTGCCTTGAGGGGTGTGGTACAAAGGCGACTCGTAGAATCAAGAATGCAATATGCTTTACATCACATTAGCTACTTGAAAAAATGCAATTGAAAAAAAAAAAAAAGAGATTGTGGGTTTTACATGCTTGAAAATGCTTTATATGTTTGCTTTTATTTTTTAAATTTTCATTTGAATATGCTTTACATGTTATTTTATGCATTTTAATTTTAGATAATAGGTTTTTTAAAACATTTATTTTAAAATTTAAGTTTATATTTTTTATTAATATTATGTTTAATATTTTTTGAATGTTTGGCATTTTTTTAATTTTCTGACATTTTTATTTTTTAGCTTTTTTTTTTGTATTTTTGCACCTTGCTTCAAAAAGGCATGCCTTACCTTGCGCCTCAAGCGCAAATTGGCCCTTGCTCTTTTAAAACACTAGTCATCCCACAATATTTGGTTAAGCATTACGTGTTTAGCTTTGGCTTTGTGTGCGTATATGAGTGATATATATTCTTATTTATGGATAAGGAGTCATGACAAGAGGGGGGGTTCTTATGTAATCTACTTAATAGAACAGTGTACCACATCCAACATGAATCAACTGAACAAATGCCATCCCTTAGGGGCTCTTTTTGAATCATTAACATAAACATAAAAGCCATAATCTGCTGTAAATCTTTGGTTTCAGAAAGGAAATTGGATAGCCCAGCAAAATTTGAAAAGAAATGGAATTTGGATCATGGACTTTATGGTGTTAAGAAATGTTGGGGATAAATTGAGCCCATATTATTGAGCTTAGAGATGTGAAGCTTGAGTTGGGAATAGGTAATGGAAAGGATAGAGAAACACTTGGCGGCGTGGAGAAGAAATTATATCTCATTGGGGGGGGGGGGGGGGGGGAATAACCCTAATGAGGGAAATTGAAAAAATCATGAGGGATTTTCTCTGGGAGCTAGGGGGAAAAAAAGAATGATCATTTGGTTAGATGGGAAAAGGTGAGGAAATTGAAAGGGGGTTTGGAATAGGTAATGTTAGACTGAAGAATCAGGCTTTGCTTAGCAAATGGCTTTAGAGGTTTCCAAATGAAAATGAGAAATTATGGCACAAAGTGGTTGCAAGCATTCATGGCATGTAGAGCAACGGATGGGATGTTGGATGTCTCCATAGGGCTAACTTGGCTGCTCCCTGGAAGGGCATCCATGATGTTCTCCCTACATTCCTAAACTTTATCAGGTATTTGTCTTTTGGTAACAAGATCAGATTCTAGGAGGATTTGAGGATTGGGGATACTCCTTTAGGGGAGAAATTTCCTTCTCTTTGTGATCTGTCCAGGTTCAAGGGTAAGCCTATTTCCGATTTCCTAAGCCATCCTTCTCACCTTCCAGGGTTGAATTGGAACTTTGGATTTAATAGGAATCTTAGAGAGTCTGAACTTCTTGCAGTATCCGAGTTGTTAGGATTGTTGAAATCAGTTTTCTTGGGGGGAAGGTGGGTCAAATTCTAGAATTTAGGGTCCTAATTATGATGGATCTTTTTCTTGAAAATCCTTTCTACATTCGATAGTTGCCACACAATCTTCTCTTCATTTTCCAGTCAAATAAATTTGGTGCCCTCCTATTCCCCCTAAAATCAGTGTTTTTTGTTGGGAAGCTTTTCCTGGTTGTATTAATAGCTTTGATGTACTTCAAAGGAAAAGACCAAATTGGTGCTTGTCCCCTAATTAGTGTGTCTTGTGTAAGTTGAGTGGTGAGACTGTTTCCCACCTTCTTATATCTTGCCCTTTTGTCAGTTTTATTTGGAATTGGTTTACGTCCCTTTTTGGGTGCAGGTGGTATTCACCTGACAGGGTGGAAGGTTTATTCAACCCTAATGGTATCAGTGGTAAGACAAGGAGGGGAAGGATTCTTTGGAGGTGCACTAGAGCAGCAATACTTTGGACCATTTGGGAGGAAAGAAATGATAGAATATTTGAAAGTAAGGAAAAATGCAAGGAATCTTTAGTTGAAATAATAATATTGATGGTGGCACATTGGGTGAAAAGCTTAAAGATGTTTTCAGATTTTAAAGTCAAAGACTTTTTCAGGGTTTGGGGACTTATTGCTGCTTCATCATCTATGAGATGACAGTTTTGTGAGACCTGGTCCCCTCCAACAAATGGTTGGAAGAAGTTGAACTTTGATGGGAGTTGTGTGGGTAACCCAGGCCCTTCAGGTATTAGGGGAGCATTAGAGATGAAAATGGTTCCATTATTGCTCTGTTCTCTGGTCTTGTGGAGGAGGGTGACGGCAAGGGAAGAGTTTCTGGCTGCAGTATATGGGATTGAGAAGGCTAAAGAGTTGGGGATTAATAGACTGATCATCGAGGGAGACTCAAAAACTGTGATAAAATGGTTGCAGAAAGGGGAAGGAGTGACATGGCAGTTGAAGAATGATTTCAGAAGATTTAAATGGATGTCAAGGAATATGTCAATTCAGGTGGGTTGGGTTAAAAGATTGCCCAACAGTTTGGCAGATAGCTTAGCAAAGCAAGGGATTCAAAGAACATATATGTTTTGGGCACACTGTCCTGGGTCAGCTTCTATGCTGATTTCTTTTGCAACTTCTTGTTGTATCCTAAAGCATCTTAATTAATGAAAATTTTTCAGTTATCGATAAAAAAAAAGATATGTGAAGCCTGAGTTTTTTTAGCAAGATTGTTATCTTCTTTAGCACCATACTGGATGATGAACATAAAGATGAGTTAAAAGAATCATATTCACAAGTTGCAGTTGAACAGGTGGAATTAAGTTGAGGTTCAAGGAACTTCAGGAATATATGCAAACTTGGAGATATTATATTTAGTGTGTTCAGCAATACCAAAAAAAAATAAAAAAACCGACTGAAACTGAGTAATCTTGGTTTGATTATTCAGGGAACACTGGATCAAGTTAGACATTATCTCAGAACAAAAACACTCCCTGACGTGGCCCTGATATTAGTCCTTTTCATATATTCCAATACAAAAGAGAAAAATAGGTGGGGTTGGTTTGGTGGCTGAGTCAAGGATTAATATCCCAAGCAATACACCCAAAGCACTTCATGTTCACTTATTACACATGTGAAGAAAAAGAATTAAAACCCATTAAATGCAACTGTTTAGAAGATAAAATATACCTCTAGCATTCTAAGGACAGTAGCTAGAAGGGTTGAGGCAACAAACCTTCATCATCTCTTTTGTTGAGGATGCAGAAAGGGAAGTCTCCATCTCCAGGTGCTGAATCTCTGATTGTAAAATAGATATTTTTTCCATCAACTGTCGGTTTTCTTGTAAGAGACTGATCCTAGATTCTTCCAACTCCTTCACCTGCCAAGCTTTGTTTTTAATATTCTATCAGAAACATAACAAGTATAGAGGCTTCAGAGTAAGAAAATTATGATCATTTGTTTTATCCATAACAAAATTTTATTAATGATGAAAAGGCATGAAAGATGCCAATTGTGATGGTGGAGTGGTAAATTGTATTGATAGTAGCAGTGCCTTAATATTTTAAGCACTTAATATGCCACTGTAGTTATGAATGTGGACTGACTCAAGGAAGATTAAGCAGAAACCAACTACCTTTCACATCAGTTTTCTCCTTTCCTCTCACTAAGACGGTAAACAAACTCCTAGAGAACATGGATTTCTGGAAGAAAGAATGAATCCCAAAAAATATAAAACTTTTGCTATATCTGGGGTATTTGATGGGAGAGAAACAGAAAAATAATTAAGAATTAAGGGAGGCAACCTCCAAGAATTGGCAAATGCATATGTTCTTTCAATGTGGATTGGGTATTGATTCTGAAGGACTTTAAAGGTATAAGAAAGATTGATGCCAAAAATAATAATGGAGGAAGTTTTTACATTATTGATGACCAATGAAAACAGAAGTTGTCTTCATTGCGTGATAAAGGAATTGATTGATTAAACATTCATTGATTCATTGTTCCATCACATATGAGGTTTGAATCCACTTTTTGAAGCTCTTCAGTCACTTATGGGCACTCTTAGAAAACCTCCAAAACATAAATGCATAACCCCTTTATGGAAAGTGGCTGGCTTCAGTTCCATAGGGGACATTCTGTGGAATCTGTTCCCAATTTCCCATATGCTTTACAGAGAGAAAACAGAAAAATCTTGGAGTCCAAGGGATCTTAGACAAGAGAAATTATTAACAAAATAGAAAGGACTCTTATTTGATTGGTTGGAATTCTAAAGCAATTTGATAGGCACAAACCTCTCCCTCATTCCTCATTAACAAAATTTCATTCACCATTTATAAAAAAACTAGCTATCTTTTCTATCTTTAATACTTCTTATGCATTTCATTTATACTTTATTTGATTGTTGACCTCTAAGAATTCATATCTTATTACTTGTAACAGTTTCATTTTTCTTTATATATTTATTTATTTTTTCATCAGCAGCTTCACTTTTCTTTATTGAAAATTTTCCCTGTTGGCTACCAAGAAAATACATGAAAATTCTTTCAATAAGTGAATAAACTTTTATTAGAATACTTCAAAATATCATCAGTACAAAATGCCAAGGAGATGTGAGGTGCACCCTCACCCAAACAATACAATCAATAAAATTTTGGAGGTGTGCAGAGGTGACAGTAAAATTTTGGAGGGACCCCTGGTATTTGGATAGCCCCTTAGCTGAGGCCTTTCCCCATCTCTTTCAGTGTGCTACAAACCAAGAAGTTTCAGTGGCTGAGTCCTATGTCTTCTCCAACAGCACAGTGACTTGCAATCCCCAGTTTAGAAGAGCCCTGGTTGATTGGGAGCTAAATGAGGTGTTGGATCTGCTGGAACTATTACAGGGTCAGAGTATTGATGTAATTAGTGAGGACAAGTGGATCTGGAAATGGAGTAGGGATGGCTACTTCTCAGTCAAGTCCTTCACCTCTAAGCTTGGTAGCATAGGGCCTGTTAATTTTCCCTGTAAACAAATCTGGAATGCAGTTTCTCCCTCCAAATCCAACTTCCTGGTGTGGACTATGGTGCTTAACAAATGCCTTTTTAAAGTCAGCTTGGAAAGGATGGGTCTGCAGCTCTCAAACCTCTCTTGTGGACCATGTAGCCTGTTGCCTGCGTCTACAGATCACCTAAGCATCCACTGTTCGGTCTCTTCAAGAGTGTGGGAGCATTTTCTTAAATCTGCTGGAGCCTGCTGGGTCCTTCCGAGATCAGTCAAAGACCTCCTGTTTAGCTGGAAACTTGCAGGCTTGAAGAAAAAAGGAAAATTAGTCTGGAAAACAATTCCTGCAGCTATTCTTTGGTCCCTGTGGTCAGAAAGAAACAAGAGAGCCTTTTGTAACAAGCCAAAGAGCTCTAATGAGGTAGTGCAGCAGGCAGTCAGCAAGCTGATCTCCTGGGCGTCTGTAACTGATGAATGTAAGCACCTGAATGTGCCTGAGTTGTTCAGATCTCATTTGGAGTCTGTAATCTATCTTTGATTCTGGACTAGTCTTTCTATGTCCTGGAATCTGTTGTACCTTGTATTTTTTTATGAAATAAAATTTTACCTTACCTTTCAAAAAAAATTGCATTACAATTTTTCCCAAAACAAACAATCCCTATTAACCACTTGTTTTGCCAACAAAGCTGCCATCCCATTAGCTGATCTTCATAACCAATGTATAGTCAGCCAAATAAATATTTTCAGCCCATATAACCAGTAGAAATCTGCTGAATTAAGAAAAAAATATGAAAGAAAGTAGTTTCTTGAAGAGAGAAGGAAGAGAGAAGTTGAAAGAAAAGAGAGCAATCATCCGGCCGCCCCTTCACTTATTATTTATACTAAAATAATAGAACAATACAAAGACAACTATGCCCTTATAGGGCGGCAAAACATAAAACAGCATATATAACACTCAAAAAAATAATAAAATTTGGACTCACATAACTACTGTGGTACTCACCTCCTATCTAACAACTAACATAAAACATCTACTCAGAAAAACATCATAAAACTAATTAATCTTCAACACTCCCCCTCAAGTTGGGAGTAAATGTCACACATTCCCAACTTGCGTAGATCATGTTCAAGCTTGCTCCTTGCCACCCCTTTAGTGAGAACATCAGCCAGCTGCAACTCTGAAGAAACATAAGGCAAACACACTTCTCCGGTTGTTACCCTTTCTCTTATAAAGTGTCTATCAACTTCAATGTTTTTGTCCTATCATGTTGAATCGGATTGTGGGCAATATTGATTGCAGCCTGATTGTCACAGTATAACATCATAGGTTCCTCTACTTTCACCCCAATCTCACTCAAAAGAAAACTAACCCAAAGAAGTTCTGAGACACCATGAGCCATGGATCTATACTCAGCCTCTGCACTTGATCTTGCCACAACCGCTTGCTTCTTACTCTTCCAGGAGATCAAGTTTCTACCTACAAAGGTACACACTCCTGATGTAGACCTCCTGTCATCTAAGCATCCTGCCCAATCTGCATCCATATAGGATTCTAGCTTCAGATTCTCATGATTTGAGAAAAGAATGCCTTTGCCAGGGTGCTTTTTCAGATATGCAAGTATTCTCAATAGCTTCCCAGTGCTGAACCTGAGGTGCATGCATGTACTGACTCACAACACTGACAGCATAAGAAATATCTAGTCGTGCCATACACAAATACAGTAGTCGGCCCACCATTCTTTGATATCTCCCCACATCCTTTACCAATTCACCATCCACACCATTAATTTTGTGATTTGGAGCAATAGGAGTGTCTACTGGTTTGGTCCCCAGCTTCCCGGTCTCTCGCAATAGGTCAAGTACATACTTTCTCTGTGAAATGAAGATCTCATTCTTGGATCTTGCAACTTCAATCCCTAAGAAGTACTTGAGCTCACCAAGATCTTTGATCCCAAATTCTTTCTGCAGTGATTTTTTTAGATCATCAATCTCTTCCAGATCATTTTCCGTCACCACTATATCATCCACATACACAATCAGAATTAACACCAAAGCATCTCTTCTCTTCATAAAGAGGGTGTGATCAGACTGTGTCTGTGTGTATCCAAAACGGATGAGTGCCCCTCTGAACCTGTCAAACCAAGCCCTAGGTGACTGTTTCAGTCCATACAGAGATTTTTTGAGTCTGCACACCTTTCCTTTACCAACATTTTCACAAAAGCTTGCTGGAATGTTCATATATACCTTCTCCTGTAAGTCACCATTAAGGAAAGCATTTTTTTACATCAAGTTGGAACAAGGGCCATGAATAGGTGGATGCTAAAGATAAAAGAATACAAATTGAACTCATCTTAGCTACTGGTGCAAAGGTTTCCAGATAATCAACATCATAAGTCTGAGTATACCCTTTTGCTACCAACCTTGCCTTGTACCTCTCTATCTTGCCATCGACCTTATACTTCACAGTGAATACCCATTGACATCCAATTGTCTCCTTGTCTGGGGGGAGATCAACTATTTCCCAAGTTTAGTTTTTGACCAAAGCATCCATCTCATCTTGCATGGTTGTTTTCCACTCAGGTTTGGAGAGAGCCTTAGTAACATTCTTGGGTATAGACACAGAATCCAGGGAAGAAAGAAAAGCATGGTAGGAGGGTGATAAGGCATTGTAGGAAAGATGGTGTGAAATGTAGTGGGTTGTACACTTTCTCTTCCCCTTACGAAGTGCAATGGGAAGAACAAGGTCAGTGAGATCAGTTGCAACAATGGTGTTAGGGATAGAAACATTATCATTAGAAAACATAACAAGCTCAAGGGAAATACTTGGAACTGTATTTGCTGAATTTGGAGTTTCAGAAGGACTGACAGAGAGTGGTGTGGGTTGAGGATGTGTGGAGTCAACCATCATCTGCCGGCGTTGATATTGTTGTGAGGCTGCCCGTAGTGGCTCAGGTAATGAAATTGTGGGTGCAGGTGTTGGCTGAACCGATGCTAGCTGAACTGATGGTGCAGGTGGTGGATGAACTGATGTAGATGCTGGCTGAATTGATGGAGGTACCACAGAAATAGGAAGAGGAACAGATTGTGAGTTCTCCTCCCCATAACTCTCCCCCTGAGGAGAACCACTCGAGAAGAAGAATGTGGATTCAAAAAAGGTAACATCCACAGTGACAAATCTGCTCTTCGACACTGGGTCATAACAGCAATACCCCTTTTGGTTCTAAGCATACCCAAGAAAAACACATTTTTTGGCCTTGGGATCCAATTTCTTGCGATGAGGGCCAAGAATGTGAACAAAAGAAACACAGCCAAAAACCCTCAGAGGTATATGAAATATCTCTCCATTTGGAAAAAAATGAGGCTAAATGGCACCTTAAACCCCAAAGTCCGTAAAGGAACACGGTTAATCACATGTACGGCAGTAAGAACTGCATCTCCCCAGAACTGCACAAGAACTAAAGCACACACCATAAGGCTCCTTGCCACCTCCACAATGTGTCCGTTTTTCCTCTCAGCAACTCCATTCTGTTGCGGTGTATATGCACAACTGCTCTGATGAACTACACCATGTTCTAAGAGATACGTTGTTAGGTCCTTCTCAAAGTACTCTATGGCATTATCTGATCTAAAAACCTTAGTTCTCACTCCAAATTGTGTGAGAACCATCTGGTGGAATTGTCGTACTAAGTTAGGAACCTCATCACGTGATCTCATCAAATATATCCAAGAATATCGTGTATAATCATCCACAAACAAAAGAAAGTAACGGAATCCTCCCATGGAAGGGATTTGATATGGCCCCCATACATCAGTGTGAACAATATTAAAAGCAATACTTCTTTTATTACTTGGTTTAAAAGACTGTCTACAATGCTTTCCTAACTGACAACTCTCACACTCCAAAGTAGATAATCGAACAAACTCAAACAATTTTAGGAAAAGACATTTCAAATAACTAAAAGAAAGATGTCCCAAGCGATTTTGCCAAAGCATAATCTGGTTTACCGACTCTGACCCACTACTACTGCTGCTGCTAACATGATGGCCCTGATGTCTCGGAATCTCATCCAGAAAGTAAACTCCATTCATCTCACGACCACTCCCAATCATCTTCTTTGACTCCAGATCCTGCAAAACACAATTACCAAGAAGAAAGGTCACAGAACAATTCAAATTTTTTGTCAAAGAACTGACAGACAATAAGTTGGTATGAAGTCTAGGGACATGCAAAACAGAGGACAAAGTTATATCATTGATCACTCTAACTGTCCCCTTCCCAGCAATGGGCATATGTGAACCATCTGTTGTAGAGACTGTCTCTACCAGAGCACAACTGATAGGAACTGAAAATGGTAGGGGCATTAGTCATATGCTCAGATGCCCCTGAGTCTACAATCCAGGGAGATCCCTCCTTACCTGAAGTGGATGCAAAATTCGCAGTTGCATATGAACTACCTGTATGTGCAAAGGAAGTGATGTAATTGGCTCCTGCATTCTGTTGTCCATCTGGAAGGCTAGAGCTGGGTGAACCTTTCTTACTCATAAGCTGTCCAAACCTCTCCAATTCTGTTCTCACTGCTGCTATTGCAATGGATTCCCAATCGGTTTGGGAGAGAGGGGCTGAAGTGTCCCTGGTATGCTTAGGCTTCTTGCAATAATCACACACCAAGTCCTTATCTTCCCTTCTAGTCTCACTACTCCCCTTGTCTCCATTCGGCTTAGGTTTTGTTGTACCAATCATAGTCGACTGGTCAATCCCAGGCTGTCTCAGCATTACATTCCTCATACTCTCCTCTCTAGAGACAAAAGCATAGACCTGAGAGTGTCACACCCTCCCTAGAAAGAATCTACTGCCTAGCAATGTCAAATTCAGGGTTCAGCCCTGCCAAGAACTCAAAAACCCTATTCCTCTCTACCAGTTTGTGATAAGTTGTTGCATCATTTACACTTTCCCATACCACAGTTTCTAAGTGATCTATTTCCTGCCATAGGGTTTTCAGCATGGAGAAATACACAGTAAGAGGCTTTTCTACCTGTTTCATACTTATCACCTGATTTCTTAACCGATAGGCTCTAGCTTCATTTTGCTTATGAGATTAGATTTTAGTCACTCCATCCTAAATCTCCTTAGCAGTATTATCCCATAGGAAATTTTTTGCAATATGAGGTGACATAGAATTACACAGCCAAGACATTACCATGTAATTCTCTTGCACCCATCGGGAAGAGTCTGTATCAGGTTTCTTCTCCTCCCCAGTGAGATACTCTAATTTTCCACGGGCACCAATAGCCATCTTAAATGATTATGCCCACTCCAAATAATTTGTACCATCAAGTTTTACTGTAGTAATGATCCCAGACCCAAAATATCACTACTACCTCCAACACCCAATCCACAGTACCGGTAGATTTCATCTCGGTATTCCAACTCTCCATTTTCTTTCAAAAAAAAAAAGAGATTGGAGACCTTCAAAAAATAATTTAATACCACACACACAGAAACCAACCCTTCCAGAAGAAGAAAACCCTAGCTGGAGGGAAATCTCTCTCCGCCCCACGCCTCGCAACATAGAGAAAAGTGAATCGATCACTTCGAGAGGCCTAGAAATTTTCAGAAACCAAACCGCCCTCTTCAGAAAATCAAAAGAAAACTAACAATACCTAGGCACCCAAGATCAGATCAAAAACAAAGAGTCCAACTTTTCTGAGACTCTTCCCCGTACTCCAGCTCTTCTTGATTTTGATGTCGAACAGTAGATCACCTTCCTGATGTCTAGATCCCACCAAAAACTCCAAGAACGGGGCAATCTATAGAAGATCGATCATCCCTTTACTACTTCATGCAGTCGGCTGATCTAGGGCTGCATGAGAATGCTTCAAGAAACCCTAACCGATGCTCTGATACCAAGTAGAAATCTGCTGAATTAAAAATATATATATATATATATGAAAGAAAGTAGTTTCTTGAAGAGAGAAGGAGAAGAAGAGAAGAAGAAAAGTTGAAAGAAAAGAGAGCAATCATTTGGCCGCCCCCTTCACTTATTATTTATACTAAAATAATAGAACAGTACAAAGACAACTATGCCCTTATAGGGTGGCAAAACATAAAACAGCATATACAACACTCAAGAAACATAATAAAATTTGGACTCACATAACTACTGTGGTCCCCACCTCCTATCTAACAACTAACATAAAACATCTACTCAGAAAAACATTATAAAACTAATTAATCTTCAACATAACCCTCTAGTTTCTCTAACCATCCCACTACCAATTTAGAATCCCCTTCAATGAATAACTTCTCCAAATTTAAATCTTTTTCTATTCCAACCCCATTGGATAATAGCAAGAATCTCTGCTCCAACAGAATCCTCAGCCTATTGAACTGAAAAAAGGGCAATAATGTTGCCAAAGATATCCCTGAAAACTTCTCCTACCCCAAAAGGACCAGGATTTCCTTAACTGCACACATCAAAATTCAGTTCTATAAAATCTTCCATAGGGGGTAACCAAGTCACTTTTTTTTTATAAGTAAAACATGGATTTATTATTTATCAATAAATCGGAACAAGTACATAGAAGCATAACCAAATCACACTTACCAGCATATTTTAGGAATTTTTAGATAATTCAGCACAATTTCTCCAAATATCACCAAAGGAAACATGTTCAAAAGCTTCCATTATTTTTAACCAATGTATTGCTCTAGACATTGCACACTCCTTCACTGCCTCCCAATTTCTTTCCTTTCAAGAAAAACTCTTGCATTTCTTTCTTCCCACACAATTGCCCTTCTGCATGTCCACATAATTCTACCTCTCTTCTTCAGTTGATGGCTCAAACAGTTTATCCACCTCTGAGGGTAGAACTCACCTACACCCAAACAAAGAAAAACCACTCCTAAACACCTGCAACAAAAGGACAGGAGATTAAGAGATGGCAACAGATCTAACCATCAACCTTACATAGGATGCACTGGTTTGGGGAGATACAAAGAAAAGATCTTTTTTGCAACATATCCATGGTATTAACCTTCCCAAGAGCAATTGACTTTGGGGGGATGGACCTACACCAAATTTCTTTGCAATGAAAAGACAATGGGCTACCAGAGGAGCAAAGGGATTTGAAAAAAGAAGCACAAGAGAAGTGACCTTTGGGGTTTGGAGTCTACACCCACCTATCAAGCCTAAAAGGATTAGAGCAAACAGTTCCAAGGAGTTGTAAAAGGTCAACTACCAAAGCAGCCTCATTTTCCCTTGAAACTCTTCCCAAACCAAAGTCCCAATTCAAATCCAAAGGTTAACAGGGGGATGAGGAGGTTTAAAATAGGTTACCTTTTATACACAGAGAGGAAGTAGAGGGGCAAAAAAAAGATCCTTGAGAGGAGAGGCCCTTACCCAAGTATCCTCCCAAAACAACACCGAGACCCTTGAACAAACATCATACTTGACAAAATTGAGGAAAAGAGGAAGGGCACCATGAATTGCTTTCCACGGCGATGCCAATATAGTTCACAGGGAGAGGATAATGGTGATAACTTTCATAACAAGAGGATACAGTCAAAGTTGGGCATTGTAAAGGAGAAATACTAGAAAATACAAACTTTAACTCCTCAACCATGATGCCAAGGATTCTATTCCCTAGAACTAGTTCTTTTTAACATAATTCCATACTATGAATGAAATAAGAACTAGGAGATTCCAAAGGAAGTGTGACACCAGAAGTAGATAAGGTGTGCAGTTATACTACATGTGCATTGTAATTTGTAAACTCTCTCAACGAATTGGTTGAGACCATTCAATTTACAAAGGCCAAACTGAGCATGCCATTAAACTGATCGACACTTGGAATTAGATGGAGTCAGCTTCACTGACTTGTTTGTAAATAGATTACTGTTTGAAAATCTACTTAATCTAATGAATTAGTTCGAGGAATCAAGCCATTGGAAGTTACTTACCTGGGTTTGTAGCTCTATATTATCCTCATTTAACTTAGCAACAATTTCCTTTGTTGAATTCTGCAAAAACATAGAAGAAATGTAAGGTTCATAATCTTAATTTCTCTTGGTAGGCAATCACAATTTACTATTAGGGCTATTCACAGGTCGGGTTGGGTTGGTTTACTGGCGTTTTTCCAACTGACCCGACCCGGTCGGTTTACCTAGAAATGAAACCGAAACCGACCCTATACTAAGTAAAACCGGCTTGGTTGGTTTGAGTTGGTTTGGGTCAGTTTTGTGAATAATTCTCTCGGTGTGAACGGTAAAGGATTCAAGTCTAAGAAGTGAAGGCTGGGTGCCTGGAAATTAAAAATGATTTGATGGATTAAAGCTGAAATTTTATATATAATATGTATATTTCCGAAATAAAGATGAAATATATATATATATATATATATTATATACATATATATATTTCCACAAATATATATCTGAAATATATATATATATATAATATCTGAAAAAAAAAATATATATATATATATATATTAAAACTGAAATATATCAGATGTATATAATATATCTTAAACATTATATATATAATATATCTAAGTCGGTTCAGGTCGGTTCGGTTTCGGTTTTCACACATGAAAACCGAAACCGAACCGAATCACCGGTTTATGTTTTTTTGTAACCCGAAACTGACCGGTGTGAAGAAAAACCAATCAACTCGGGTTGGTCGGTTTGGTCAGTTTGGGTCTTGTTATGAACAGTCGTATTTACTATAATACACAAACCCCAAACTATAATACACAGACCCCTCCCTTTCAACTAGTGCTATGCATCTTCATTCTTCTTGATGTAAAAAGATTTTTATTTATTTAATTTTTTATCAGAAACAGTAACTTCCATTAGACAGATTAAGAGAATACACTGTCACCACCCAGTTAAGGGTGTTTATGCCAAGAAAAGTACTTTCTGATTACGGAACAGCCCAAAATAAGTTTTCCCTGAAAGTTCCTTGCTTAGCAAGGGTGTCGGCTAGTCCATTTGCTGACCTCCTTGTCCACTTGAACAGTGCCCCAACCTCCCTTGTTAAGCAGTTTATTTCCCTCATGAATTGTTGATGTACCAAAGCCCCCAAGTTATGTGACTGCAACCACCCAATTAATAGTTTAGAGTTCCCTTCTACCTCAATCTGGTGTAATCCCCATTGTTTAGCCAGCCTTAGACCTTGTAGCAAGGCCATAAATATCTGCTCTCAAAGAGTCTCCATCACCTATAGGACCTGAATACAGTGCAACCAGTCTGCCCTCCCTGTCTCTGAAGGCTCCTCACACCCCAGAGGGTTCAGGGTTTCCTAAGGAGCTCCCATCAAAGTTCAGCTTCACCCATTGATGGGCAGGAGGGATCCATTGCTCCTTTAACACAGACCTCAATGAAGAAGAGTTTGCCACGGTGTACCATCCTCTAAACAAATCATCAGCTGAATAATCTTTAAATATAAAAATATTTTTATTAAAAATAAAGAAAAATGAGTTTTTTCTTCCTCCCTCCTCATCCCCCCTTCTCTTAAGGAGGCTTACACCTCTTACGTTCTGAACCACGCCTCACACCTCTAGGTAGTGGAACACCTTGCATCACGCCTCCGTGTTTTAAAACATTGACATTGAAAACCCAAAACCTGCTATTGAACAAGACAAACTAGCAGGTTTTGATTTGTGCCATTTATTAGTAAATATTTAGTTTTTTTCCTACTTTAGTTAGGACCTCAGGTACATCATTGGGCTGTCAAAGACTCAAAGTCAGCCCACTGGTCCAACCAAATGGCACAAACCCATATCATCAATCAAGGTGACCTTGGTTCTATTACCCAAAGTACGAAACATGGAGCAGAAAAAATAAAGGAACACCTATGACCTAAATGAAGATATAAATAAAAAAATAAAGCATATAAAGTTGAATAAAAATTAGAAAAAAACAAGCATAGAAATAGAAATCCAGAGATGGAATTGCAACTTGGGCAAGGGTCAACCATAATTTAAGCAACCCAGACCAATAATAAGGTGGGGGATTAAGGCCTCAGGTGGAGGCAAAAAAAAGAACCCAATTGAATGATGTATTTAACTTCAGGGTTTTTGGCTTTAGTCATAAGAGTAGTGGCATGTTTTTGAGTCTCAGCCCCTATCAGCTGATTTCTACATGATCTACAAACCAATACTAACCTGATGAAACCTGATCCAACACTCTTTGTTTTGGACTTATCGGTTATTTACATAGAAACAGGCTGGTGTTGAGTTCACGGTTGTAAATAGTTTAGTTCCAAGGCTTTAGTCATAAGAGTAGTGGCATGTTTTTGAGTCTCAGCCCCTTTCAGCTGATTTCTACATGATCTACAAACCAATACTAACCTGATGAAACCTGATCCAACACTCTTTGTTTTGGACTTATCGGTTATTTACATGGAAACAGGCTGGTGTTGAGTTCACGGTTGTAAATAGTTTAGTTCCAAGGCCTACATTGGCCCCCCAACCCAACCTGCCTAATAGGGGCATATAGACACCTACTAAATTTTCTCAATGTTGAGTAGAGTACAAAGAGGAAAAGAACAATTGCTCACAACCTTTTCTAATGTAAACTAGTACACCAGTTTCAAACTTTTGCACCTAACCCTGTAAATCTGCATGTACAGATGCTAGAACGATTTAAGAAATCATGATTGTGAAATCCCTATTTGATTCTAGGTTAAAGTAGAGAAGAAGAAGAGGAGAAGAAGAAGAAGAGAAAGAAGAAGAGAATAAGAAGGGTTCGGCCAGATTAGGAAAAATCAGTCCACCTCTAGCCGACCCACTTGTATTTATCTCCAATAACATAGTTACAAGAAAGACCATATTGTCCCTCATAAGTGATGGGACACATAACTTATACTTAAACAAAATAGACCTTTCATTCTCAGATAGATAAACCCAAATGACCAAAATACCCCTGATTTGTGTATTCTAACACTTTCCCTCAAGCTGGAGAGTATATGTCATATAGTTCCAGCTTGTCACAAATATAATCTACTCTACCCCGAGACAATCCCTTTGTAAAGAGATATGCCCATTGATTTCCTGAGCTCACATGAGATGTGGTTCACTCCACTTTTCACTCTCTCTCACAAAATGACAATCGACCTCAATATGTTTGGTTCTTTCATGGATGATTGGGTTGGAAGAGATGTGAACAGCAACTTGGTTATCACGGTATAGTCTCATGGGTTTGTCAACTGAGAACCCTATCTCTTGTAGCAAGTTCTTCAACCATACTAGTTCACATGTGGTATGAGCCATAGCTCTATACTCGGCTTCTGCACTACTCCTTGCCACCACTGTTTGTTTCTTGCTCTTCCAAGTTACAAGATTGCCACCAAGGAAGGTACAATACCATGTAGTTGATCTCCTGTCTAATATAGAACCAGCCCAATCAGCATCTGTATACCCTACTATTTCAAGAGTCTCCACTTCGATATAGCAAACCACGACCTGGAGCACCCTTCAGGTACCTAACGATCCTTAGAACAGCTTCCCAATGAGGAATCCGAGGATGTTGCATAAATCGACTCACCATACTCACAGTAAATGATATATTTGGTCGGGTAATAGTCAGATACTTCAACTTTCCCACCAACCTCCTGTATCTCCTAGGATCATCAAACTCTTCACATGCATCAACACTCAATGACATTAAGTTCCATAGGAGTCTCTGTTGGTTTAGCACCTAACAGTCTTGTTTCTTCAAGTAGGTCAAGAACATATTTTCTTTGACATAAGTTAATTCCATGCCTTGACTTGCAACTTCTATTCCTAGGAAGTATTTCAGGCTACCCAAATCTTTCATATTGAAGTGGTCCTGTAGGAATTGCTTCAGCCTGTCAATCCCATTACTGTCACTACCAGTTATGAAAATATCATCCACATACACCACTAGCAAGATTTTCCCATCTTTTGAGTCATGGTTGAACACAGAATGGTCTACCTGACACTGTTTCATCCCAAATTCTTTCACTACTTCACTGAACCTCCCAAACCATGCACGTGGAGATTGTTTCAGTCCATAAATTGCCTTTTTGAGTCTACAAACCTTACCATCCTCCCCCTAAGCAACAAACCCTGGCGGTTGCTCCATATACACTTCCTCAACGAGATCACCATGTAGGAAAGCATTTTTGATGTCCAGTTGCACAAGAGGCCAATCATACATAGCAGCTACTGAAATCAACACCCGAACTGAACCAATTTTAGCCATAGGAGAAAATGTCTCCATATAGTCCACACCATACAGTTGAGAATAGCCCTTGGCCACTAACTTGGCCTTCAATCGCTACACACTGCCATTTGGAAGATACTTCACTGTGTAGACCCACTTACACCCAACAGCATGCTTACCAGGAGGAAGAGCAGTAAGTTCCCACATGTGATTGTGTTGTAGAGCAGAGAGTTCCTCTTCCATGGGTTGCCGCCACCCTGGGAGGTAAGGGCTTCCTGGACAGTCTTGGGAATGGAAACAAATGATAGCAATGATATAAAGTTGCGATGAGAAGCAGAAAGGTGAGTAGCTAAAACATAGTGTGAAATAGGATGAGAAGTACAAGTGCGTTTACCTTTCCGTAGGGCAATAGAAAGATCAAGGTCTAAGGGAGAAGAAGCAATGACAGGATCTGTCGACGAGGGCTGAATTGGAGGAGGGATCGGTTCTCTTCTGTGAGTATACACCTGTTTGATTGGTGGCCTCTCAGTAGTAACTGGCATGGGAGGTGAATCTGCAACTGGAACGGGAACCACGAGAAGGGGATCTGCAACAGGGACAGGAAGAGGAACTATGAAGGAAGGAGAAGAAACCACAGTATCCGAGAAAAAAGGAACTGATTCAAAGAAGGTGACATCGGAACACACAAATGACTTATGGAAGTTAGGGTTATAGCACCTATACCCTTTCTGAGTCCTTAAGTAGCCAAGGAAGATACACTTAGTAGCTCGTGCATCTAACTTGTCTAAACCAGGCCCCAAGTTTTGACCAAAACAAACACATCCAAAGACTCTTGGGGTGAAAGGAAACAGAGACAAAGTGGGAAACAACACCGAGAAGGGGGTTTGACTTCCAATGATGGACATGGGCATCCGATTGATGAGAAAACAAGATGTGAGGACAGCATCACTCCAAAAATGTTTTGGGACATTCATATTAAGCATCAAAGACCGAACAATTTCAAGGAGATGTCGATTTTTCTGTTCAGCCACACCATTCTGTTGTGGGGTGTATGCACAAAAAGTTTGATGAATTATCCCATGGTGCTCTAAGTATTGCTGAAATGGTATTGAGTAAAGAATTTTAATATGAACACCAAATTGGGTACGTGTTTCAGCATAAAATTTTTGAAAAATAAAAAACACTTCACTGCGATCTTTCATAAGATAAATCCATGTCATCCTTGAAAAGTCATCAACAAAAATTACAAAATACTTATAGCCATTGTATGACATCACTTTGATCGGACCCCAGACATCAGAATGAACTAAAGAAAAATGACTCGAGACACGACTATCAACTCTTGGACTAAAAGAGACTATGATGTTTCCCAAACTGACGTGACTCACAATCCAAAGATAAAAGATGACTCAAGGAAGGAACCATCAACTTCAGAGCCTTGAGAGAAGGATGACCAAGTCTGCAGTGCCATTGAATTGGTTATGGAACCATCAACTTCAGAGCCTGAAGGGCCACCACCATCAAGGTAATACAATCCACCTGCCTCATGCCCTCCACCAATCTTCATCCTCGTCTTGAGATCCTGAAACACACAAGAGGAGGGATAAAAGGTTATGGAACGATTAAGTGAATTGGTTAATCTACTAACAAACATAAGGTTAAAGGGGAACTTGGGAACATATAAAACAGATGATAAAGACAAGGGAGAGATCAACATCACCAACACCACAAATGGGAGATGTAGAACCATTAGCAAGAGTAACTGTTTTGAGATGTGGAGGACCGAGAAAGAGAAGAAAATACATTAGGAGTCCCAGACATTTGGTCCGAGGCTCCGGAGTCAATAATCCAGGGTGAAGGCTTGGAAGCCAAGTAAGCCATACCAGAATGGGCAAGGGTAGTTGTGTTTTGCTAAGATGTCTGAAGGAACTGCTCATATACTGCACGGGGTACACTCACCATCTCCTTCCCAGAAGCACCAACAGACATGGAGGGAATCGAGTGAGTTTGCTGACTTTTAGTAATTGTACCACTACCCTTAGTCACAGCATGGTCAGCCCAAGTGTTGGGTGGACCATGTAAATCATAGAAGAAATTAACCGTGTGCCCTCTAATCCACAGTGTCTACACTTCCTAGGGGCATAACTTCTTCCTTTACCACGACCTCCCTCGGAGTCTCGACCTCCACTCCGGCCACCAGCACGGTTAAACATGGGACCACCACGGTTACCTGGAAGTCCACGACCACCACCACCACCACCTCTATTTCCACGGCCTCCCCCTCTAGTCACCACAAAACCAGATCTGTCTGAGAGAGAAGAATGCTCTATAGACTCAATAGATGTCCTCCTAAGACGGGCAAAAACTTCTTCAAGTGAGGGAAGAGCAGACCCCCCCAATATTTGTGCACGGACAAGCTCATATTCAGCCTTCAAACCCACCAGAAACCTTGTCACATCAAGTTGCTCACGTTGTTGTTGTTGAATCTGAACATCCTGTGTCAGAGGATGATACACATTGAGCTCATTTCGGATATTCCTCAGACTTGCATAGTATTCCTCCAAACTTTGACTGCCTTGCTTCAGATTAAAATACTCTTGGTACAACTGATACACCCTAGTTGTATTGTCTTGTCCAGAGTACAGTTTCTTAGCATGATCCCATATTTCTTTAGTTGTATCTAGGAACATAAAGTTCACGCTAATTTTTTGTTCCATGCTATTCCACAACCATGTCATTATTTGTGCATCTTCCTATTCCCAGTCACTAAACCCCAAAGAATCAGAGGAGGGTTTCTCCTCTCTCACATGTTTTACTTTTTTCTTGGCCTTTAAAAACACCTCCACAGATTTTGCCCACAGCACATAATTCTCACCATTCAACCTAATTGATGTCATTTGAACATTTAGGTAATCTGGAGAAATCATAACACCTGTTTTATTGTCATTCCCATCTCCAATCGATGCCATCTTAACTAATTCACCTTCAAATATTCAACACAACTTCACACACTTCACAAAACTTATCTCACTCTTAGCACCACCAACTTCTTCAAATACACATTGCACATCAAATACAAAAACTGAAATCACTCAATCACTAAATCAAACACATGTATTGCACACTGCAGAACCATTCACACACCAAATACAAGGGCTGAAGTCACTTAGCCATTAAACCAAACACAGAAATCAGTATAAACACCACCACAAGACACAAGGTTTCACTTTCAACTATTCAGAATCACTCACATACCATTCAACACAGTACAACCACCACCACACCACTATTGTCGTGAACTTCAGCAGTCGAAAAACTCTACTTTCAGCACACATATGAGGTAAAAACAGTGAAGAACAAGGCTGATATGCATACTAATCACTTCAAACCTCCACAACAAAATATTTTGATCCAAAACACAGCATTTACAATCCACTATTTCGGCAAAAAACAGAACTGCTCATACCTGTCCACAAACAGCCCTCTTCGTATCACAGAATAGAGGGCATCTAATACACAACCTCAACGACCACCACCGTAGTAACTGGAGGCATACTCACCTCCAAAACCACAAAACGACCACTCCTTTTTGGCCTCTTGTTGAGCTTTCACTCAGGCTAGAAGAAAATCGAAGAAAGCTGAAATAGTTGGTAGCGAACCCAGGAAGAAGACAAACAGTGAGGAAAGAAAAAAAGGGAAAAGAGAACTAGGTTTTATTGCTCTGATACCATGTAAAATCCCTATTTGATTCTAGGTTAAAGTAGAGAAGAAGAAGAAGAGGAGAAGAAGAAGAGAAAAAAGAAGAGAAAGAAGAAGAAGAGAAGAAGGGTTCGGCCAGATTAGGAAAAATCAGTCCACCTCTAGCCAATCCACTTGTATTTATCTCCAATAACATAGTTACAAGAAAGACCATATTGTCCCTCATAAGTGATGGGACACATAACTTAAACTTAAACAAAATAGACCTTTCACTCTCAGATAGATAAACCCAAATGACCAAAATACCCCTGATTTGTGTATTCTAACAATGATAATATTGCAAGTTTCAGAATAACCACATACTATCTGGTAAGAGAACTACCAGCTACTCGGGCCTTATCCATCATAAAGCTCTTAAATGGTAAGAGCATAAAAAAACTAATGAACAGAGGTTTTGTGCAATGGGTGTTCTATTTTGTCCTTCTATGATTCAAAGGCTCCATGATGAACACTCCCATCATTATAGCATTGTTCATCTCATAAAATTCCGATGGCTGTGACAATAGAAACCCCAGAAAATCAGGTATAGGAGGGGTCATTCAGAATCATCTTGGCAAGATATTGATTGTCTTCTCCAGTCTTGCTAGCAAAGGAAACTCTATTCTGCCAGAAAATCATGCACTACTTTCAAGGCTGAGACTGGTAGACTGTTGGGATACAGACTAGAAAGGGTTTCTCAAGTTGACATCGTGTGCATGAGAGAAACCAAGTCAGGTCCAAGGATTGACTACAGAGGCTAGGTCCTACCTGGCATCTAGCATCAACACTTGATTTAGGTGGGTACATTGCAGTTGAAAAACAGTTCACTTGATGTATGAAACTGTTTGAAATTAGATGCAAAACAGCAAAACAGCAAACAAGAGAGGAAGAGAAGAGAGAGAGTTGCTTCAATGAGTGTTAGAGAGTGAGAGGTTTGAACATTACCTCACTCAAACACTCTAAACATTTTAATAAGGTGTGAATCTTTGATAAATTATAGAGAGGCCCTTGAGTGGGCAGAAAAATACAAAAAACAGAACATTACAGAATATGGGCCCAAAATAAGGCCCATAACAAAGAGAAACATAACATAACATGAAATGACAATCTATGGGCCATTTGGCCCATCTACACTCTCCCTCAAGCTGAGCATAGATGTTAATCATGCCCAGCTTGCCAGTGTCATGATGAAGCCTTGCCTTGGAAATTCCCTTGGTAAGAAAATCTACCAATTGTCCTTCAGAAGCAATGAATGGAAGACACTTCACCGGAGGAGACTCTTTCTCGAATAAAGTGTCGATCAACTTCAATATGTTTGGTTCGATCATGTTGTATCGGGTTGTGAGCAATGTTGATGGCAGCCTGATTATCACAGTACAACATCATGGGTTTGTCATGATCAATCCCAAGTTCTTCCATTACGGACCTTAGCAACAACAATTCCGAGACTCCATGTGCCATGGCTCTATACTCTGCTTCTGCGGAGGATCGGGCCACAACAGATTGTTTCTTACTCTTGCAAGAGACAACATTACCAACCACCAGACTGCAATACCCTAAAGTAGATCTTCTATCATCAATATTTCCAGCCCAATCAACATCAGTATAGGCTTCAAGTTTTAGATGACCATGCTTGGTAAATAGAATTCCTTTTCCTGGAGACCCTTTCAGATAGCACAAAATCCGTTCTGTTGCTGCCATATGAGTATCTCTAGAAGCATGCATGAACTGGCTAATGCAACTGACAACATACGCAATATCTGGCCTAGTCGTGCACAGGTACAGAAGCTTCCCAAGAAGTCTCTGAAAGACCCCTTTGTCTTCCAACAAAGTTCCATCCGAAGCTGAAAGTTTGTGACTCATATCAATGCGAGTTGCAGTTGGGTCTTGCACCCAGTTTTCCAATTTCAGACAACAAATCAAGGACATATTTCCTTTGGGAAATAAGAATCACATCCTTGGATCTGGCAACTTCTATGCCAAGGAAGAATGCCTGAGGCATCATCACCAGTCACTATAATGTCATCAACATACACATTAACATACACTGCTAGAGATCCACTTTTCTTCACAAACAGAGTATGATCTGACTGTGTCTGAACATAGCCGAATTTAACAAGTGCAGCTCTAAATCTCTCAAACCAGGCTATAGGAGATTGTTTGAGACCATAAAGTGATTTCTTCAATTTACATACCTTTCCTTGCATATATTTCCCATACATCCCTAGAGGAAGACACATGTAGACCTCCTCATGTAAGTCACCATTCAGAAATGCATTCTTTACATCTAACTGATAGAGAGGCCAATCAAAGTGAACTGCTAGAAATAAAAGAACCCTCACAGATGTCATCTTGGCAACAGGGGCAAAAGTCTCCAGGTAGTCAATCCCATATGTCTGTGTGTAGCCTTTTGCAACAAGTCTGGCCTTGTACCTCTCAATAGTTCCATCAGCCCTGTATTTAATGGTAAAAACCCACTTACACCCAACTAGATCCTTCCCTTCAGGCAAATCCACCACCTCCCAAGTACCATTTGCATGTAGAGCATCCATTTCAGTCTCCATGGCATCTCTCCATTCTGGAATCCCAAGGGCTTCTGAGACAAACCTAGGAATGGGGTTAGAAGCAACAGAAGAGAGATAGGCAAAGTATGAAGGAGAAAGCAGGTCATAAGAAAGGTGTTTGGAAATGCAATGTGCAGTATACTTCCGCTTCCCTTTCCTATAGCAATGGGGACATCAAGGTCTGGAAAGGATGATTCCAAAGGAGTTGAAGCAGCACCTGTTATCTCATCTGTGATTGGGAATGTATGAGCCTCATCTGTTGTAAGGGAACTACTTGCTCATTCCTGGATCTCTGCCTTTGATACACTTTGGGATTATGGGTAGGACGATGAGGTAAAGAAATAGGGGCACTAAGACAAGAGGTATGAAGTGATTGATCCTCCTTTGATTCATTTGGTGAGGATACAGGTTTGTCAAGAGACTCAACTGGGACAGGAAGAGGAAGAGCAAAAACTTGTGACAGACTCTCCCCCTGTGGACAATGTCCTTCCTGAGAGGAACCATAAAAATGAGAAAGTTCATCAAAGGTAACATCTATAGAGACATGTTGGGTGCCAGTCTTTGGATCAAAACAACAATAACCCTTTTATGTGGGGGAGTAACCAAGGAATATGCATTTGTGGGCTTTCGGTTCAAACTTATGTCTCTATACACTTGGAATGTGAACATAGCAGGTACATCCAAACACACGAAGAGGAATTGGGAAGAGATCATTGTCTGGATGAAGAAGACGGAAGGGGGATTTAAACCCTAAAACCCTGGATGGCATACGGTTTAGGAAATAGGTAGCAGTAAGTACAGCATTACCCCAAAATCTTGTGGGAACATGTGAGGCAAACAAAAGGCTCCTTGCAACTTCAACAATATGTCTATTTTTTCTCTCAGCAACTCCATTTTGTTCAAGGGTTCTAGTACAGGAGCTTTGATGAATAACCCCCATGTCAGAGAGATACAAGGATAAACTCTTCTCAAAATACTCTTTTGCATTGTCAGATCTGAAAACCTTAATTCTGGTATCAAATTGAGTTAAAACAAGCTTATGAAATTGCCTCACAAGTCTTGGGACTTTATCTCAGGATTTCATTAGGTATATCCAAGTGAATCTAGAAAGTCATCAATAAACAGGATAAAATATCTATAACCCCCCATAGAGGATAAGTGGTAAGGCTCCCACACATCAGAGTGCACAATATGAAAAGGAAAAGATGATCTTTTATTGCTCACAGGGTAATTTTTTCTACAATGCTTTGACAACTGACAGGACTCACAATTGAGACTGGACACACTGACTCCCTTAAACAGTTTTGGAAACAAATGACTTAAAGCAGAAAAAGGTAAATGATCCAACCGACAATGACTCAACATAATTTGACTGACAGACTCTGGAAAAGTAGAACCAAAAGCAACATTCTTGGGATGATCAAAGCATTGGCCAGGGGTGTCGAGCAAGTATATTTCATTCGCTTCATGACCACTCCCAATCACCTTCTGAGACTTCAGGTCCTGAAACACAGTGAGAAGGGAAAAAGGTTACACAACAATTCAAAGACTTGGTCAGGCTACTTACAGATAATAAGTTGGTATTTAATTTAGGTACATGAAGAATGGAAGATAAGAGTAAAGAGTCTGTAACCTTGACAGTTCCCTTGCCAGAAATAGAGGCAAGAGAACCATCAACTAAGGTGATTTTGTCACGACCAGGAAGTAAATCATATGAAACAAACAAAGTGGAAAGGTTGGTCATGTGATCAGAAGCACCTGAGTCTATGACCCAAGGGGTTTTGTGATTACCTGAGGTGGATGCATGGTTAGCAGAAGCCCTTATACCTGAGTGAGCAAGTGCAGTGGTGGCTGGACTTCCAGAAGGGTTGGATGATGAAGTTACACCTTCAAGTTGGCTGATCATCTTTCCAAACTTCTCATATTCAGATTTCATGGCTGCCAACTGTGCACTAGTAGACTCAACCTCTGTATCTGTGCTTGTGGCTGCATGTGCACTTCCTGTCTTTCTACTATCATTCTTCTTCTGGAATCTGATAGGTACAAGATTGGGATGCAATTTCCAACACTTGTCCTTTGTGTGTTTCGGCTTCTTACAATATTCACACACCACCTCCTTCCTTCCTGTGCCACTGTGAGCTCCTATAACCCCTTTAGGTTTAATTCCCATATTTGCAAAATGATCATTGATATTGACTCCTTGAACCTGCATTTGCCTCCTACTTTCTTTACTGCTGACCAAAGTATATGCTTGCGACAATGAAACATCTTCCTTGGACAAGATGTTTTGCTTTGTAATGTCATATTCAGAGTTCAGCCCTGTCAAGAACTCAAAGACCCTATTCCTTTCAACCAATTTCCTATATGTTTCAACATCCTTAGGGGTATCCCATGTCACAGCCTCTATCAAATCAATCTCTTGCCATAGAGATTTCAGGGTTGAGAAGTATGTTGCAAGTGACTTCTCCCCCTGCCTTAGATTCTTCACATCACTTCTCAGTTTGTAGGCTCTGGCAACATTCAACTTCTGGGAGTAAGTTTCTACAACACTATCCCAGATTTCTTTAGCCGAGTTCATCCACAGGTAATGTTGGCTAATCTGTGGTTGCATTGAGTTCACAAGCCACCCAATCACTGTATAATTCTCCTGCACCCATTTCTCATAAGAGGGATCCTCCTCTGGTGGAGCTTTCTTGCTCCCAGAGATAAACCCCCACTTTCCTCTACTGCAAATGTGAATTTTTATGGATTGTGACCAGGCCAAATAATTGGTTCCATCCAATTTAACTGTAGTTACAGCCAACAAGGAATCAGTTGTAGTTCCCGAATTATGTCCATATTCAGTAGTGCTCTTGTTCTCAATTTCTGAAAAGTCAATTATGTAACAGCTTCAATTAGGGTTTCGGCAAGCCTTTAAAAGTGATCTGATTTCAAATAACTCAGATTGAGTTGAAACAATAGCAAACACAGCAACACACAAACTCAGTTCAGAACTGACAGCCGTGAGAACCAAGTTCGGTGGCAGCACTTTCAAAGAGAAGAAACCCTGATTCAGCCTTCAAGGAACAATCAGCAGGCCTCCAAACAATATGTATTCTTGGTTCCCAACAATAATTTCCCAAGGAGAACAAAGAAAACAATCCACAGTACCTAAGAGGACTTTTTACAAACACTATGTATGCAACAATCAACACTTCACTGTTAACAAGCAGAAATCACTTCAATAACACTTTGTCTAGGTCCAAGAAGCAGCTGAACTAAAGTAGAGGCTTGTACCACTTAATTTAGATCAGTTTTCAGCAGTTTGGAAGCCCAATAACAGCCGAACCACACTTCCAGAATAACTTAGAAATTAGTCCAGCAACAGTGGGCCGAATGGAGGTGTGCTTTGAATGCTTTAACAGTCCTCCCAAATAACAAAAATAACTCAGCAAAGAACTAAGAAAACAACTTACAGTATCTCTGGTTTGAACTTCAAACCAGGCCGAACACTTTGCTCTCTGAGCTAGTTTCGAAATCCCTTTTCTCTGATTTCAAATCAGGCTGAAAAACTTGCTCTCTGATTCCTCCTGGTCACCAAACCCTTCTCCAAGTGTATAGAAACTTGGGCACCCTCCAATGACCTCCAAGAATCAGACGAATGACTATAAACATTCAGCCCTAGAACCTCCTCATGCAGTTGGCTGAACTAGAACCACATGAGAGACACGCCAAGCCATGACCGCTCTGATACCAAGTTGAAAAACAGTTCACTTGATGTATGGAACTATTTGAGATTAAATGCAAAATAGCAAAACAGCAAACAAGAGAGGAAGGGAAGAGAGAGATCTGCTTCAATGAGTGTTAGAGAGTGAGAGGTTCTAACATTACCTCACTCTAACACTCTAAACATTTTATTGAGGTGTTAATCTTTGATAAATTACAGAGAGGCCCTTGAGTGGGCAGAAAAATACAAAAAACAGAACATTACAAAGTATGGGCCCATAACAAAGAGAAACATAACATAACATGAAATGACAGTCTATGGGACATTCGGCCCATATCGTCTACAATTGCTATCCCAAACTCCTAATTGATTGTCTTACTAGGGAAACAGATGATAGAATTGATTTGTAGTGAGACCTGACACTACAATGAGATAGCCATTCCTGTCTAGCTCGGTTTTTCTTTCTTCATATATTTCTCTTCTATTTTCAAAATTAATAAAATCCCTTTGATCTGTAACTTATAAAAATATCTTAAAAATGTCCAAAGATGAGTAGATTTACTTGAGAACAAGATAAATAGCATGTAAGATTCAGAAAGAGATGTATTAAATACATAGAGAAAATTGACTTACTGACATGACAAATATTCATTTTTCCTTTTAAACAAAGAAAATCAATTATATAGATAAAAAATCAGAAATGTCCAAACAAGATAAACATGACAAGACAATTTAGGAAAAACAAAACCGCTTTGCTAAAGCACAAAACGTCCATTCCCCAAGCTATGTGAAAATTGTCCACAATATTTATTATCAACTGAATCATGACCAAGTAAAATACTTGCGTTCACCAGTGAGCTGCCATTTTTTGAAATGCCCCCCAAGGCACAGAAACAATACACATTAAACAAGCTGTTACCTCCTTTAGGATCAAAGAGTCTTTCTCACTCTTTAAACGCTTAATTGTATCCTCAATGCTGGCCTGTAGAGAATAGTGAATTAGTTAGTTTTGTGATGAAAAGCATCATGTATGTCTTTACAAGAATATGCACCAATACACACATTAATTCATAAAAACAAAACATAGCAAGAGTCAATATTCCTCTACCAGTACTTATTATCAATTTCAACAAAGCAGGGAGAAAGCTTACCCCTTTTAGAATCAAGAATGATTTCTCATCTAATAATTGTTTGATTTTCCCCTCGAAACTGAACTGAACATCATTAAATTTTCAACACAAATAGAAGCACATTATAAGAATATTAAAGTTCAATTTGCAAACACAGCAAGCACATTGGAAAAGAAATGAGTTGCAATCTAAAAAGCAAATGATCCATGCCTCTTATAAAACATGCACGGTAACTAGTCCAATGCAAACACAAACCATGATCCAGATAAAAGCAAAATGCAACTTAAAAATGACAGCAATTACCTCCTTTTGGAGCCAAGAATCCTTTTCACTCTGTAAGCACATTATCTTATTCTCTAAAACAACCTGTAGACAATCCAGATATCCAACTTTAAAAAAGAAGATGAAGAAGATGAAAACCCTACCTTTTTATTTGGATCCTCAGCTGAAAATACAAGTCTACCTTATTTTGTACGAACTCTAGAATTTTACCTCTCTCTGGATAAAGAAATCCTTTTCGATTTGTAATTGCCTGACTTTCTCTTCCAATCTAACCTGTAAACCACATCACTCAGTTAATTTTAAGTTGCATAATGACTACAATAAGTTTTTACATGTGTTCTTATCTTTAAATTGATCCTATAGGCTCCATTTGCTCTCAAGACATGGTTTTTAAATGTGGTAAATAAACCAAGATTAAGGTATGTAATTTCAGTTTCAAGGGAAATTTCAATCCTTCAAAAATGGGAAAGTTTGTATAAAATTTTAAAATGATTTACAATTCTTCTATTAACAAAATGAAGGTTTGTTGGGTGATGCCGAGGTCGGTAAAAGAGCTGTTGTGTTGCTGGCAGCTTATGGATTTGAGCAAGAAAAAGAAGACTGTCTGGAAGATGGTTCCAATTGCTGTAATTTGGTCCATCTGGACCAAGAGGAATAGAAGGATTTTCAGTAACAAGTTTCTAAGTCCGGAAGGGTTAATTCAGAAGTCAGTGGGCAAGCTGATATCTTGGTTGTCTGTGGCTGCAGATTTTAGAAACTGTAATGTGTCAGATGTATTTTTTTCTAGCTCTTGATGGATAGTGTATTTGCTGATTTGATCAGTCAGCCTGTTCCGGGACTGATCTCAGCCTCCTGTGTGTAATTCCTTATCAATAAATATTGCTTTACCTTTTCAAAAAAAAAATATGATGAGTATGACAAGTATAACAAATAAATATAGGAATAGAGTGACATATGAGATCAATGTCAACACAAATACAGTCTTGGCCGTAAAATCTCTCATTTTTATCAAAACCCTGTAAGTTTATAATGTAAATATTCAGTTATTTGTGATACTTCCCTAAAACATTAGCATATGTAATATTTTGGTAAAATTATTGCCAATATGTAATTGAGAGTTCCTTAGTAGATAATCCGGTACCCCCCCCCCTAAATGGAAGTTTTGTGGGAAATATTAGTGAATATATGAGGAAATTGTGAACCATAGGGAATCCTCTTTTTTTTCTTATTTTGATAAATAATAGAATTGATTGTATTAGCACCAAGCAAAGTAGCAAACTCTCCTCACTACCTAGAATCCTGACTGGCAAGACAAATATAAAAAGCCACCTATGGCCACAAAAGCAAACTTGAATAGAAATTACAAGTTCATTCCCAGAATAAGCAATCCCCAAACAAGGCTTTCCCTTAGGGCCCCTGCTTTTGCTAAGGTATCATCCAAGACATTCAAAGTCCTAGGCACCCATTTGAATCAGTTATTCAAATTGCTGCCTAAAGCTTGTGCCTGAACCACTAGGGGAATTTCCTTGCCTCCCTCCAAGAGATTATTGTTTGGCAGTCCACATCCACCACCATAGCAGTCCACCCCTTCCTTGCTATCAGCTTTAGACCCTGGATTAAAGCTAGCCTAAGAAGCTAAGAAGTATATTGCTGTTATGATCTCTTACTGCTCCTCCAATTCCTGATGCTCCGGATTTGCCAAGGAAGCACCCATCAAAATTGGATTTCAATCTGCCCCAATCAGGAGCTCTCCGTTCCACATTTCTTTGTTGAAATCTAGCTTCACAACCATTCACAATTCACCATCCTCTTAGGAGATCATTCATGGTAATCCCTATCATCATCACCAAGGCCCAATGTGCTATTCTTACCATCATGAGATCTGTCAACAAACTAATACTAAATGTTTTATCATCGAAGATTCTTGCATTCCTCTCCCCCAACAAGCCCCATAAAACAATTGCCCTTGTGCATTGTCATAATATTCTTTGCCTACTTATATGACAAGAAATTATGCTTGTAGCAAAAAGGTCCATGAGATTGGATGGAACAACTAAACTACTCCCAAAGAGAAGGAAAAAATACTTCCATACTTCAGTAGTAACTAGACAAATTAAGAGAAGATGGCTGGTGTTTTCTCCACTCCTCAAACAAAGAAATCACACATGAGAGGAGAGACAGCTAGCTTTTAGTTTCTTCTGGAGTCTCTCACAAGTGTTAATGGCCAAATTGGCTACTTCACAACGGAAGACCTTCACCTCTGGAGGAGCCTGTACAACAAAGGCTCTGATAGAGAAAGAGTTTGTCACAGTTGATTGGTAAAGAGTATTAAAAAGGATGCACACAAAAAACTGCCATTAAAATATGGGATCTAGACCCTCTAATCTGCCCCATAAGAGTATAAAGAAACGAGTAATAAACTCAACAATTTCTAAATTTCTCAAACCCCTCCTCATTCCCAGATTCCATCCATCCTACTATTTGGTAATGTTGTTCATTCACCTATCCTACTAAAATATCTTCTTAAAAAGGAATTGAAATTATAAAATCATTATTTTTTGTGTGAGAACTAAGAATTTAGGACCCTAAGTAATGCAATTGAAGAAAAAAAAGAGATTGTGGGTTTTACATGCTTGAAAATGTTTTATATGTTTGATTTTATTTTTAAATTCACATTTGAATATGCTTTACATGTTATGTTTATGTATTTTAATTTTAGATAATAGGTTTTTTAAAACATTTGTTTTAAAATTTATTATATTTTTTTATTAATATTATGTTTAATATTTTTATTTTGTCATTTTTTATTTTTCCGACTTTTTTTATTTTTTAGCATTTTTTCTTTTTTTCGCCTTGCTTCAAAAAGGTGCGCACCTCGCCTTGCACCTCGGGCGCAAATTGACCCCTGCACCTTTTTTGCGCCTTGTACTTTTAAAACACTGGATTTCAAGTTAGAGAACCGGCTCTAACAAACTGGTTAAGGCAGGGGAAGAAGTACCTTGGAAACTTAGTTTCTAGTGAGACAAGCTAGAGCTCTGGCCACCACCTTGAATGCATCATTCAGGTAGACACCTAGATCAATCAATAACCTAGCTGGCTGCTTAGCTAAATCAGGAGTCGCATGGGAAAATCTTGTATGGGGAATACTTGGGCAGGGTGTAGACTAAAGAAGGTTAGTCAGCAATGTTGCTGCTTTTCTTTGCACCTAGTTATACTAAATTTTGGAAGGGTCATGACTCCCTTTATAGCAATAAAGCATCTTCTACTGTCTTATCAGAAAAGGTCCTGGATAACCAGGAATAGCATTGGGTAATGGCCACTAATAGAACTGAATTGTATAAAGACCAGATAAAACCATTCAAACTGTCCAATTTTTCTTTAGAATTAAAGAATCATCTGGTTTTAAGAAAACCCATCTGGTTCTATGCAAAGGTGGAAAACATAAAAGATTTATTTCCTTTCTTGTTTTCATACTTATATGTTTTGATGTAATTTCTATGAATCATCTAAGTACAACAAACAAAAATAAATCATTTGAAGTACTTGGGTTTTAATGCCTTTCTGTGAATGAATAGGAAAAGTAAAAATTAAAAATAGGGGTTTGAGTCTTCTATCACCGGATCTAAAACCAAATAGCCGGATACTTCTGCAAGCATGTATATAGAAAGAATAAGGAAAGGAGAAAGAGGCTAGGGGAATTTTCATCATAGATCTGGAGAGATTTCATCAACCATGGCAGACACAGAGAGGGATATGCCATCTGCACTGACGCATAATATATCTGGAGAGCATTTTCCATCTCTTTAGGCCAACTTTAAAGAGAGGTTGACTTTATAAGTGTTTCCATCTTAGGTCAACCACCATAATATTTAGATCGAGCAGGTATAATGTTTCCTTCGTAAGTATTTTCTTTATAATAGTATAGCATTTTTTACTGGTCTCTTTAAATGTGATCAACTAGGTAGGCAGTACAGATATAAACATTTTAATGGGGGAAAATAAGTAGTTATGTCCATTTTTATACTTTGATATAAATGCATACAACCTATTCTGGATTAATGCCGGAGCATATAGTACTAAAAATTAGGGCTATCAATCCCTGTGTGTATGAAGAACCAAGGTTCAAAATATCAACACAGACCATTATGCCAGTAGGACATAGGGCGTATCGGCCTGTATCGAGACTCATTTGTCCCTTTTTTTAGGTTTTTTTTTTTTGTTCAATCTGGTTTCAAAGTCATGTGGAATTAAATAATTTTATTTTGTTTTCAACTTAACTACACAGACTAATAGTATGCTCTAAAGTGGAAATATTTCCCTGTTGTAATTGTTAATTAAATAAAGAGATGAGGTAAAGTCAGGATTTCAAGACAATGTAGTCATTTCTGATTTTTCTTAACCTTAAATAAACACATTTCAGGTGATAACTGTGTGAGCTCAAATTCTATCAGCAAACAGACTATAAACAATCGTGTCTATTAAGAGCCTGAGAAAATTTATCCAGTAAGGATCTACCAATGGAAATGAGTTTTTGTATGCTCGATTTTCTAACTTGACTGAGGAAATGAGTACATAAAATCAGCACAAAAATTTATATTTTCAAGTTCCCAAAATCAGTCAGAAGTCCAGTTGCATTGATGATAAATGTACATAAGCAACTAAGTGCAATTGCTCTAAAATACATTACAATAGGATCACCCAATTTGAGGTAAACATAATTTCTCCCAGCTGACAAGATGAATGAATCACAATGTTCAAAACAAAAACTTACGCCTTCTGGAGCATTGCTTTGACGTCTGTCCAGATTTACATCTTTCTCCATCATTCCAGATGTCTGATCATCTTCACTCCCTGATATTGGCAGACAATGACTCTGCTCAACGGGTGTGACATGATTATTTTCAAAAGAAGTTGTTTCTCTACTGGAGGCCACATCATCGGTTGTTTTATTTTGCTTGCTTTTCTTTTTCTTATTTTTCTTCTTCTTCTTCTCTTCGTCCATTTTTCAAGCTCGAATAATTGCAAATTGATTAAACCAAACGGGTGCCTTATTTTTAGCAAAGTATTGTATAACGACTGGTTCCTGCCACCACAATAAACAGTTATGTTGAAGATCCTTTCCTTATTCTTCGCCTATTGAAATATTAAGTGATTGCTTCTAGAAACAATCTCCAAAAGCAAGGATCTTGATATATAATCCAAACGAAAGAACGTCAAGCCAAAAAGAATAATAATACCAACAATTCTTGTGGATTTGTCAAATAAAAACAAACAAATCTTATCCAGCTTAATAACTTGTTGGACTATCGAATGTTTCTAATAAAAGTCGAAGCAGATTCCTAACCAATCTAACATCAGATAGAATGTTAACTATATCAAAGTGAAGTTCATAATTACAATATCCACGCTTAGAATATAGGAAAAAAAAGCACCAAATGCAGTGAAAGCTGGGCCTGGGAAAATATGGTTCCTCAGATCCGAAGCGAACCATCAAATTTGAAACCATTCGAGTTCAGTTTCCATGAAATTACACGGACGAGGAAAAGTATAAATAAGACGAATGAATCAAATCAAAGACATACCGACAAATGAAATTACAACGCTAGGCAGTCCAATTCAGCACTGAGTTCGAATAAATCTGGAATATTTTGTGTTCGAAGCGCAACTCTAAAAGGAAGACAGCAAATGAATAAAGAGAGGGAAATTTCAGGGAAAAAATGGAAATAAATATGAGCATATATAAATAATAAATGATAATACGGCAGGAGAGGAAGAGCTTAATTAAGACGCTGGAATAGTATTTTAGGAGAGATTCGACACACACCACCCGATCGGAATACCATGGTTGGTGAGCAGCAGGATTCAGAGGGTCCCAGATTCCCCGCCATCCCGCTCAGCTGTAAAGCTTAAACCTCCTTTTACCAGAAGGGCCCCGTGCGATACACGGAGTGGTGTTAAAAAGATAATCATGATTCATGAGTGATTAAGGGTGTTTACGGTTTGGTTCGAGGCGGTTTAAAGTAATTCGGATCAAACCGGTAAATTACGGTTCAAGAATTTTTTTTTAATCAAATCAAATCATTTTATTACAGTTTGATATGGCTTTTAATACTGTTTACACCATTCTAGGGTTTAAGTCAATTAGAATTAGGGATATTATATAAAACTCACCATAACTTTGTAAAACCTCCAGATAGCCTCCTATCAATGAGTTTTACTATCGAAAGCTCAATTTCCGTCCGTCAGGGTGCAAATAAATTTGAAGTGATGCAAAATTATGGTAGTGCAAATTTTGATTTATTTTTGTTCTAAATTTTACTTTATGTTGCTTGGTTGTAATACAAACGGAGTAAAATAAGAAGTGAAATAAAATCAAATTGAAATTTAACCAGAATTTATGGTCTTTTCAATTGCACTTCCATGCATTTGTACTAGTGCAAATAAGATTGCACTGCAACCAAATGCAGCTTTAGATTTAAGTATCACTGTTAGAAAGCATTAATAGAAAACGTCCATCTAATCATTTAAGTATTTTATATGACTACACTACCTCTAAAATGACTAGTCAATCTTATTAAATATTTTTATGATAAAATAACCCTTGATTATTCATATATAATAATTATGCATATGTACTTTGAATATAAACGGGTTGGGTCTGGCCTAGGTTGGCGTGAAATACTAGGCCCTGACTCTAAAATTTCCAGGCCTACCATGGGCCCAAACCCAAGTTAGGGGTAACTTTGTTATAAAAAATATTTAATAAATTTGGTTGGCCATTTTCAAGGCAGTTTGGATATGCAAAATGCTTAAATGGACATTTTCTATTAATGGTCACTAACAATTATTTAACGGAAATCTTAATGAAATGTGAATTTGTGACAATAAAACTCATTAACATGGGGCTCTCTAGAGGTTTTGAAAAGTCATGATGAATTTTAGATAATATCTCTTAAAATTATTATGATAGTAATGTGCATGATGTCCAAACACAAATTTGGTTAGAATGAGAGTGCTTATTTTATAATATATTGCAATGTCAATATAATAGATATTATATATTGTATAAAATATAACGTTATATATATATATATATATATATATATATATATATCGATTTATGGTTTACAGTTTGGTTTGAATTTTAAAATCCAAGAAACTGAACCAAACTGTCATAAGTATAGACCATATCGAACCTCAAATTACAGTTTGGTTTGGCAGCTTGTGAGTATTCCATGGTTAAAAAATAAAAACAAAATTCTAAAGGGAATAAGTAAGCAATAAAGATTAAGTTAATATAGGCAATTGTATTTTAGAACATACTAATACATAAAGATATATGTATGTATGTATGTATGTATGTATATATATATATATGTATGTATATATGTATTTGTATGTACATGTATAGTGTGTCCACATGTGGATACAATTAAATTGAGTTTGAGCTGTGCTAAGGTTGGGCTAGGATTGTTAGGTTCAAGCCAGGTACAAATTACCGAAAGATTAGGCCTAGGCCCAACTTAAGGACCAAAAATCCAAGCCCAAATTACCAATAATTTTAGGCCTTGGTTTGGGCTTAGTTTGGGCCTTTGTAAATGTAAATTGAACCCCTAACTTCATGTCGAGTCAATTCTAACCCCAATTCGGGTAATATTGAATTTTTTTAAATTATGACCCTAACTTTAACATTAATCCAATCTAATCATACTTGATTTGGGACTTTGGGTTTGGTATGGCACAATCTCTTTGCTTCTTTTTTTCAAAATTATATATTTATTTTTAGCAATTAAAGTTATTAACGAGTTCATGAGCTCCTTAATGGATGAAATTTAAGTTGTGGATTAATACATATTTATAAATTAAAACAAGGTTGCCCACACTACCTTGTTTTTAGTTAAAACATGATTAGTATTTTATATTTTAGTGATTAAAGTTATATGTTCATATTCAATACATTCATAGTTACATCAAATATGGATTCATGCATATCCAAATTGATACAATTGGATTGGATTCCAATTGTAGATTTGAATTTGATATTTATGTTGTTAGACAGTGTATGTCCTTAGCTCCAATCAAAATGATGTACATTATAACATTTTTTGTAAATGAATAAAGAATATATTTGATTCATGTTATTGTGGTGTGTTTCTGTGTGATACTCTTAAACTGTACACATATGAGACTCGTGTTAGTTTAGAATGTTCACAACCATTGGATGAGTCTGGGAAGATTTATCCTACCAATGCTGACATTGATGTACCGCTAAGTTGGTTGGGGTAGTCTGTCTCAGCTGCTAGGGTGATACCCAAGGTACATGCAATGTAGGTTTACTTGAAACCATACCAGATTTTCAGTATTGCCATAGACCTTGGATATTGATGGAAAAAATTGGAAAATTACACTTGACCCCTATACTCGATTATGATACTACACTAGGTGTCGGATTGAGTTGTCTTTGATATGCCAATCAATGAGATCCTTAGAGAGGGTCAAAACATGGGTATGTTAGGACAGTCTGAGAATTCATCTGAGTGGGTGATCATAGTGACAGGATCAGCCCCTTTGTCAGACAAAAGTAATGATCGGGGATGCACTCTCTCTGATGGAAACCAAAGTTGCCGGCACCCGATTTCAATCGTTGAAATTTGTTTTTGCAAAATATATTTATATAAAGATATTATATATATATAGTTTCAAAATGTTTGCAAAAGTTATTAATTCCCGGGATCCATGTGAGTAGAGAGTGTAACACTGTTTCTTGTAGCCGATGGAGAGATCCTCTCTTGTCGGGCAGTGTTTGATCATTATGGGCTGAGAGGTTAAGTGTAAGACCATTGAGGGTAATACCTGATGGGCTAATCTTGCATCTGCCAACAGTCCCTGGGTTTTTATAAGGTGGCTTGGCCCAATGACCACTTTGTGTAAATGTTGGGCCCGTTAAGAGCCCATGGTGATGGGCTCAGTGGTTCACTGTCCATAACAGTGTATTTGGCCAAGCCTTGTAACAAAGGCTGGGCTGAACCCATGTGGTTGATGTGTAGATCAATGTTTGGGTCCCACGCCATACAAAGAAGCCCAACTGGGTAGTAGTTTGGAGGGTTACTGAGCACATGGACTTATTGAGCCTAAAGCTCATTTTGAACTGGTTTAATTTGATTAGTTAAAGAATGGGCGGATTTGGGATTTGGATCAGTGGATAGGATAGGGAGTTATCCCTATCCACTCAGAGAGTCTAGATCCAAATAGAGATTTGGATTTTGAAACCTCCTAATGAGATTAGGAGAGTTGATCAATATGTAGATAAGATAGGGATCTATCCTTATCACTTAAAGAGAGTTCAGATTCAAATAAGGATTTGAATAAGGAAACTCCTAATTGGATTAGGAGATGATCTCTTTAAGTCTATAAAAGGAGGAGGGTGCAAACCATTCAGTACAGATCATCAGATCTTATATCACACTAAGAGATGACAGCAATGGTGTGACTGCGTCATCTTCTCCCTGTGTTCTCCTCCAGTTGCCGCAAATTATCACTTCAATCTCCATACTTGTAGGAGCAATCAAGAAAGGTTCTTGATATCAGTCTTTGGAGAAAGACTGATCTAAAGTTGTGCTCACAGCTTCCATCGAATTCTTGCTGAAGGATTCGGTTATTGGGAAGAACACTATTGATTCTGCCCCACCCTACACTGTGTCATCTTCAATGGGAGCAGTCTTTGGAGATTTCTTTTGGGTGTGAACACCTTTATTGGAGGATACTATTTCTTCGTATTAGGTATCTCCCTCTCTTATCTTTTGGTTTCAGATCTGGTCCGATTCTTAGTTCAAGATTGAACATTGAAAATGCAGATTTTCTAAAACAGTGAATGTGATTCCCAAATGGGAGATAGTAAAATTTTTGAAATTTCACCCAATCTACCTGCAAGGTTCGGCCATCCATATGATGGATCTCTCATCCCTTCATAGGTTTCATAAAAATAATTTTCAATTCAATTTGTTCATGCAATAGAATATTAACATCAATTTTATTCATTTTATCAATAATATATAATATTTTAACAATTTTAAATTCAATTTCTTTATACTATTCAATATGAGATTCCAACCCAAATTCTAGTACAACATTATACATATCTGACCGGTAAGATCCTATTCAAATTTAGGTATATATATACAATAAAGTCTTCATCCATTTGTAGCCCTACCCCAAATAAGTCTTCTTCATGTTTCGATCAATACCCCATGCATGCAAAATGTGATGTGGCCCTATCAAATTAAATCACACATGGTGTTGTGTGTGTGGAACAGGATGTGCCCCTCACACATGGGCGCCTTATAGGCACATCTATCATGCATTGGGAACATTTCCCGTGAATAATAACTTACAAGTACGAGAAATGTTCCCAATGCATAGTAAGATGTGCGTGTAAGGAGCAAATCTGGTCTCAGCGTGTGTTCCTATCAAATTAAGTTATCATTCCTAAGGTGACTATCCAAGAGAGGTGTTCGGATGGACTCTAGATCTCCTGTCCACATCTACCCACAACACACTATCCCTCGTGAATTGAGAACATCTTCCATGCATAATATTATGTAGAGGTTAAGATGTTCTCCATGTTTGACTGCGATAAATCTAGGCAGAGTTTGTGTGGACAATAGATCCGGACTCGTGCGAATGGGCTAGAGATGTTGTGGGGCATGTGTAGGGCACGCTCACTGGGGTGTAACTTTTCCCAAATAACTTGCCCCTTTTAATAATAGTGAATTTTTATAATTGAAATGGTCTTTGTCTTATTTAATTCTAAAATAAAAAAACATGGATAAATACTTACACAAATAAGTATTATTCCGATAAATGCATTATTACCTAGATAAATAACTTACCAAAAAGCAAACAGGCTGTTGATGCTCGGATTGGCCGAGGACAACACTGTCGATTCACTCCTGAGCCCAAGCAAGACCGAGGTGCCCGAGGTCCGAAGGCTGAGGCAACCGAGAATTAGAGACCGAGGTGGTGAGGATCCGAGGTCCGAAGTTCAAGGTGCACTATGTCTTATGTCCGAGGTAGCCGAGGGCCTGGGTGTCATTTCTGCAAAAGGGGTGAGAGGTGGATGAGGTTCGAGGCGCGAGCACCCAGACAAGGTCACTAGAGGAGTGGATATCAAGAGCTAGTGAGAAAGCTCAAGTATTTGATCCTTTACCTAGAGGGGAGTGTCTCATATTTATACCTGAAACCGACTGGAGGTAGGTGAGCTCGAAAAGTAGGGGTTGAATTCGTACGGGGGAGCGTGGCCATCTTGGGCCGCTAAGTGACCCCACACCACTAATTCCTTGAAATCCACCAAACTGGACAACGTGCATTAGCCGATTGGCTCTACTCTAGCATGCACCGTGCGACATGTGTGAATCCTATGATTGGACAGGGCTAGCTACATTACATCATAGGCTATAAAGGGAAACCTCCCAGTTGAACAATAACCAACTGGATGGATATGCATCAATATCGCTTCATTGTCCCTCTAGGCCAGAGCATTTCCCCCAAAGAGGAAACAATATGTGATAATAACTGCATTTTAAAACTCACCACAACTTTTCAAAATGTCTAAAACTCACAATATCACTAACTTGACGCTAAACAGACTAACAGGTGTTAATATATTACTATTTTAACATTCACAGAAAAATATAAAATATATACAAAATAAATTAACGGGTGTTAATATATTATCATTTTAATGTTTATACATGAAAAAAGGAAAAAAGTTCAAAAAATACTTTCAAATATAAAATACATAAAAACATAGAAATTACAAAAAATATAAAAAAATTATAAAAATTGCAAACAAAATAAAAAATTGTTTTCAAATTATAGAAACTATAGAAATTGAAAAAAAAAAAGAAAATAAAAATTGTAGAAAAAACACAAAAAATTCTAGAAAAACACAGAAATTACAAATAAATAACAAAAAATACAGGAAAATTTATAGATTGTAGAAAATAGAAAATGTAAAAAAAAACGAAAATTAAAAACTGAAAAGACAATTTTTCCTCTAACTTGTCATTCAAGGGTAATTTGGTCATGAAAATTATTATTTATGTTGACATGGACACCTCTATTAAGAAGCATTAACAGTGCACTAACAAATATGAATTTTGGAAAATAAAAGCTTACATGATGAGTTTGACATTTTGAAAAGTTGTGTTGAGTTTAAGGAAAATGTTGAAAACTGATGATGAATTTTAGACAATTTCCCTATTTTATATAATAGATATTGGAATATGTTTTTTTTTTTTTTGATAAATATGCTGTGCCAATAGATTTTCCATTTATGGAACGAATTGATGTGTGGCCGAGCTCGATCGTTGGTAAATATGTTTTTCTCCCTTCAAACATCTCATAAATAGCCGAGGAGAATAATGAAATCAATCCACCAAAAACACAGAACTAGGTAAGCAGGTAGGCTTGCCTAGGGATTCAATATTCATCATCGCCCTCCTCCACCGGGAGGTTGTGTTTGACAATGGCGGATCCGGAGATCGCTCAAGCCCAAAAGCAAACTCCGTTTTCTCCACTGTCGAAGCCTCCAGGGCCAGATGGTGAATATCATCATGATTCAGAAAAGCCAAAAGATCATTGTGTTTCTTTCTCCGAATCACTGGACGATCTCGACGAAGGCAAGCATAGCAGAGAAGTAAGCTGGCGGTGTTGTTGCACGTGTTGTGGAGGAGCATGCATCATCATCCTGCTTTGTCTCATCATCATCGTTATGTCCGCCGGACTCATTTTGAGATCCTATTTTTCAAATCTATTGCCGGAATTCCGCATCGATAAGGCTTCCGTCTCAGAACTGAACCTGATTACAACAATAGAGGGGAAATCATATCTGAGCGCTTCGACTGATTTGTCAATCGTAGCCAATAACAGAAATTCCAGGTTCTGGTTTTGTTACGAACCCCTCATCACCGTGGGTGTGTCATCCGACGATGTTGATCTCGGACAGGACACGCTTCAAGGATTTTCCCAACCCTCTGACAATGTTACGACGCTCAACGTCCACACAAGGGTTTCGAGATCCGTGATTGATGATAAAGATGGAACAATTTTGAAAGCAAATTTCGATGAGAAGAAGATGGTTTTGGACGTAGTGCTGCAAACCACGGTGAATGTAATCTTAGGTAGGGTAATCATGGATGAAATTCCGATTAAAATAGTCTGTGCGGAGGTGTCATTGTCCATGACCACGCCTAAACGTTGCGATGTCTTTCCAAATATTTTCGAGGTAAGCAATCAACAACCACCAGCTAACTGTTTCATCTTTTATATTATTGTTATTATTTTTATTATATATAAATCCCTTTTCATCACTTCGTATATCTAATATCCTACACTTTTTCTTGCATTTCCATCAATTCTATGTCAAATGTTCCCTTACACCTCTATAAATAATGATATATTAGAAAATAAGGGTCCGTTTGGTTTGTGTACAGTTGAAATAAAATTGGAATCAAAAAGCAAAATCCCTTGAATTGGACTTGGAGTGGTCTATTTAATTAATTTATTTAGTTCGGACAAAAATTGGAATAAGCTGGAATGGGATGTCATTCTCAAAGGAGGGGGAGAGAATGGCTGTTCCCGAGAACAAATAACTTAGAATTGGAATGATCCATTCCAATTCCGATTCCAAACCTCTATTCTCACAAACCAAACAGGCTCTAAATAAAAGGAAAGAGTGCAGGTGATTCATATCCTTTTCATATGCTATGATGTATATATTTTTTTTAAATAATATCAACTTGATATATTATAGAAATTTTATCTTCCTACCAAATAAGTGCTTCAAGTTTATTTTCTTTTTCTTTTTTTCCTTTTCTTTTTTTTTTTACGAGTCATACTTTCTCCCTTTGAACCCTCTACCTGTCCATAGATTCCTAAGCTTTCTTAGAAACATGGATCCTTGCCATTGGTCGAAACTTGAAATTCAAAGCTATATGAGGCCTCTTCTTTTAATGGAGAGAGAAATTAATGAAAGTGATTTTTTTTTTGTGAAAATGAAAGTGAAATTTCAAGTTGATAAGGAAGGGAACTTTCGGTACTAATGTATTGATAACATCGTTGATAACCTATTTATTAATTGATAAAACTATAGAAGGATTAAATGTAAAATTATATATGTGAATAAATAACTTAGAAATAAGAGGTTTAAAAATAAGTAAAAAATAATATATGTAAAGTAAAATATTTTGAAAAGTTAGTCTTTCCCAATACATTTTATAGTTTGTCATGAATAGATATTGCCTTTGAAAAGTTGTCCTAACAAGTAAGAAATTCTATATATTTTTCATAAGTAGTTCATCACGCCTACTGTAGTTGAAGCCCGTTAGTATCATCACAGTAATAATTGGCACAAGTAGATTAAATTTAACTTTTATGGCTTACACAAAACCCAAAACAAATATATGCTTTATATATTATAAACACATAATAATTGTATAAGCCTTTTTTTTTCGCTCTAGGAGGTTAATGGGGAATAGCCCATCCCCAAACTCATAACCCCTCAACCCTGGTGCAGGTGGGGTCTGATCCCATGTCTCTGTTACAACTAGCCTGAATTAATCCTAGATATTGAAATGTATTAATTTTGGTTTATTGACATGCAGGATGTAGGAGAAAGAGATCATTAATTTGGCATCCATGCAATCATCTGCCAATTTTGTCTTGCAAGGTTTTCTATTCCTCTTTCCTTTGTAATGGATGTATAATTCGAGAAAGAAAACACAAGGATATTTGGCTTTGGTCGTTTTACAGCAATAATCTCTCTCTCTCAAATTCTCTTGTATGGAGAAAGTTTGGTTGGATGCTTGGCAACCTAGTTGTCAATAGAGCTCCCCCTAATACATGACACATTAGATTACATACACTCAATGTAACGAGAGAGCTTTGGTTCCTATTAAATTGTAGGTACAACCACCTTTCCACGGTGGATTTGAAGTCACCTCATTCAGCATTCAAACATCTTAACAAAAAGAAGGAAGCGTGGATCCATCATCCACTGTTAAAAGTGATTGTACGTACAATCTAAAGGGATGGAAGTTTTTTCCAATGTAACACTATGCAGGATGCTTGGCTGTGTGAACTAATGTGTCACGCAAGGAGATCTCTATTGAGAGTTCAAGCCTTCAAATTTGAAGAGCCAAATTCTCCTCCTATATGTGTCTATCTGTTCCTCGTATACATATACTAAGATCACATATTCACATTGAGCCTTGTCATAAGGTCGCCTTGGTTGATAGACAGAAGATTCACAGGGCACTCATCTCTTTTTGCTTTGTCACCCTAGAAAAACTACTCATCCCATGTATATGGAAGAGAGTGGATATGTAGAGATCAAATATGCTTCGATTAGAATATACTTTTGCCTAATACATAGAGATGGCAATGGGAAGGGTATCCATGGAAATTGCCCTTTTTATTCACTTGAGAATCCATAATTCCAAATCCGTTTAACTTTTTTTTTCCCTCCCAATGATCATTACAAAGGCCAATCAATTTGAAATTCAACTAAATATTCAAATTCCAGCAATTAATTCAATTATCTAAATTTAGATAAGATTCGATATTTTTTAATCATTATATTTATATCTTATATAAAAGTGTGAATGAAATGTAAAACTTTTTTTTGGACTAAAATTATCATTTATTTCTTTGTTTGAGAAATGGCATAAAAATCACTTTATTATAGTTTTAGTGGTTACTAAAATACCTATAATCCATCTCTAATTGTAAGGGTTGAAAATGTAACATCAATTATTACTTTCTACCTCATTTAATCCCCTCTCATTAAGCCTTATATTTAAGGTATTAAATCCCATTTTCTCTTCTTAAATCCTATATTTTTAAGTTATTTTTCACTAAAAATACTATTAATTAGATCTATGTCAATATTTTTAACAATATAAACACATTTAAAAGACTCAAAAAAAAAACAAATTTTTATCTAAGTGGTGGCTAAGTAATTCAACCATCTGAATCAAATTATTGAACCTACAAAACCATAGTTAGGTACTAAAAATTTTAAAATATAAATAAATATAGAAAAAATTAGACACATTTATGATATTTTTATTAATCAAATTAAAAAAAAGTGTAATAAACAAGAATTATTTTTATTGACAATGAAAAATGAAATACATAATTTAGAACTAACCAAAAATGAAATATAAAAATTGATAATAAATAGTACAACTTTTTGGTTAAATGTGTTAACCCTTAGTGTCATAAATAAGTAATAAAAATTAATAAAATATAAAAATACATAATTGAAATAATTCATAAATTAAAAAAAACATTCAGGCACGTGTATAATATCACATATTTATCCTATTAAATAAAAATTAAGTGTGATGTATTACAATTATTTTTACACACAAAATACAAAAAATTGTAGAAATAATTGAACACATCTATAATTCTATATTTACACTATTATTAAAAATATGAATAAGATTGTGAAACTTTCTTTTGACTAAAATACTCATTTTTAAATTTAGCCCCTATTTAATTGTAAGGTTTTAAATTGTAAATTAAACTATTAATTTTCACATCATTTAATTCCCTCTGTTTAAATCTTACATTTTTTTTTATAAATGAGCATAAGAAAAAAAGATACACCAAAAAGAAAAACACTACAAAAAGAAGAGGCTAGCCAAGCAGGTAAGCTTGTCAATAATACTTGAAATTTCATAATTTGATCCGATTATCACATAATTGGATGAGGCATTTATGTAATTAGATTTAAATTTTGCAATTTACATTCGATTAATAATAAAAAACAAAAATAAAAAAAATAAAAAATAAAATACATAAAAATTTAAATAAAATTTTGGATATATTATTACTATCATTATTATCGTTTAGAATTACCATGTGTAAAGCACGTGCATGCTTACTAGTGCTTTATAAAATAAAGAAATAATTTATAATATCATATGTATATTAATACTGTTCATTTAGATATTTATCAAATCTAATCAAGTCATATCCAAATTCAATTTGATAAACTAAGCCTCAGTTTGCAAGGAGTATAAATATAGATATATACAGTACAAATACATACAAAGTAATACAAAATTCAAGGTTTTAAACTATACGTACTTGTATTTGTACTCCTTCCAAACTGAGCCTAAACAATATAAGTTTGATATCCAAATTGGCAAATTCAATTGATTATCATATTCAAATCATCTTATTTAGATTGGATTATGTCAAAACTTCCATCATTCCATCTGATGATGCGCGTTTTGGCAACTCCTAGTTGGCTGGTGACTCAGATGCCTAGCTGAATTATGACGAGTTGGGAGGTGGCTTTGATGCCTAGCTGAATGGTGACGAGATGGGAGGTAGCTCTGACACCTAGCTAAATAGTGACGAGCTAGGAGGTGTAGGGATGGCAATTTCCCCTATAAAACCGGGGCCCCGCCCCGAACAGGGTGGGTTTTCCCTGACCCTAAACAAGGATGTGGCAGGGACGGGGAAAATAAATTTTCCCCGAACCGGGCACGGGGCGAAGATCGATTTTGTATATAATTCCCCGAACCCGCCCTGAACCCGGGGTGGGCACTCCGATGCTTAAGTCAGCGAATCAAATATTTTTAAGATAGCTAAATGTGAGAGAGCTGGAGAGCTGCAAGAACTAAATTGTGCATCTACCTTTTGAGGTTGGAAGTAAGGCCTTTATATAGGCATTGTTTGGTGTGAGCATCACGCACTGCATCCGAGATCTCCGGGAAGATGTGCCTAACTGGTCCAAAGTCTTTAGAGGTAGTCGTAAACGTAAACTAGTCTTTGCGCCATATTCGGTTTCCTCCGGAACATTCTGTGTGAGAGTTGACTTCTGAGAGACCCGGGAGTAATGAGATGCATGCAGTATAGGTCGGTGAGCACGTCTTACAGGTCACCACCTGGACCTCAATCAGGTCGGCAAGCCTTCGAGGAAGGTCGCTCCTCATGTTGAGGTCACTTCGGCTGGTACTGATGAGGTACCACAGGTTGGCCCTGGACGAGGTGCTACCAGCCGCCCTAAGTTGTGGATGAGGTTGTCACCTAGACTTCCACCAAGTCGGTGGTAAAAGCAGGTTGCTAGGTCAATGGCAGAGGTAGGTCACCAGGTTGGTAGAAAAGGCATGTTGCTAGGTCAACAATGGAGGTAGGTTTCCAGGTCGCCAGCTGGGACTCCATCGTTTTGGCTAAGGCAAGTCATCGCTTAGGTGATGTTGGGATGTCATCTAGTTGTTCTGAGATGCCACGTGTCATGATGTCAGTGGAGGGACAAATTTGCCCTTATCAATTACCCCCCACTCCTGAGCTGAGATTAGCTCAGCGAAGGGAGTAGGTTTATTGTAGGTCATTTATCCTGTTACCAACATATTCTGAGGTCGGCTTAGGGGTCCTTGATGCTGAAAGCGGTTTGGCTTCCCCTAGTAATATGCGTGTCACTATAATAGGGGTTGGTGCCACGACTGCTCTATGTTAGTCCTCAGAGGTGTTGGTCGTTTACTCCTACAATAAGCCACAAGGAGCTCAACCTGCGAGGGCAACTCTACTAACTGCAAGTTGCCAACTCACACAGGAACCTTGAAATGCTCGCCCCGCAAGGGTGACTGCAGTCTGTTGGCTACCAACTCCCGCGAGAGCTACAAAGGGCTCAACCTGTAGGGGTGACCTCGCAAACAGGGTTGACAAGGCTCGTTTGTGCTAATTACGTGTGTCGTCAGGTTAGCGAAGTTAGGTCACCATGTTAGCGGCAAAGGCAGATTGCCAGGTCGGTGGAAGTAGGTTGTCACATCGGCGGAAGCAAGTCTCCAGGTCACCAGGTTAGTGAAATTTTGACAGCCTAGTTTTGCTCTCAGCACCTCGGCCTACAAACACCTCGTCACCTCGGTAGGCACATTTTGGCAGCTCTCGGCTGGTTGGTGACTCAGATTCCTAGTTGAATGGTGACGAGCTGGGACATGGCTCTGATGCCTAGATGAATGGTGATGAGCTGGGAGGTGGCTCTAATGCCTAGCTAAATGGTGACGAGCTGGGAGGTGGCTCTGACACCTAGCTGAATAGTGACAAGCTGGGAGGTGGCTCGGGCGCCTAGCTGAATGGTAACGAGCTGGGAGGTGGCTCTGATGCCTATCTGAATAGTGACGAGCTGGGAGGTGGCTCTGGCGCCTAGCTAAATTGTCCCTACATGAAGGTGGGGAGCTGCATAGTTTACTAGTGTGACCTGCAAGGAAACAGTGCCAGGGTGCCCGGGTTGCTTTTACTCGTGGTGGGCACTCCGATGCTTAAATCAGCGAATCAAAGATTTTTAAGATAGTTAAATGTGAGAGAGCTGGAGAGCTGCAAGAACTAAATTGCGCATCTACCTTGAGGTTGGAGGTAAGGCCTTTATATAGGCATTGTTTGGCGTGGGCATCACGCACCATGTCCGAGATCTTCGGGATGACGTGCCTAACTGTCCGAAGTCCTTGAAGGTAGTCGTGCACATAGACCAGTCTTTGTGCCTTATTCGGTTTCTTCTAGAACATTCGGTATGAGAGTTGACTTCTGAGAGATCCGAGAGTAACGAGACGCGTGCAATATAGGTCGGTGAGCACATCTCACAGGTCGCCACCTGGACCTCAATCAGGTCGGCAAGCCTTCGTGGGAGGTCGCTCCTAATGTCGAGGTCACTTCGACTAGTACTAATGAGGTACCACAGGTTGGCCCTGGACGAGGTGCTACTAGCCGCCCTGAGTTGTGGACAAGGTTGCCAACTAGACTTCGACCAGGTTGGTGGCAAAGGTATGTTGCTAGGTCGGTGGCAGAGGTATGTTGCTAGGTCGGTGGCAGAGGTATGTTGCCAGGTCGGCGGCGGAGGAAGGTCGCCAAGTTGCTAGTTGGGACTCCATCATTTTGGCTAAGGCAAGTCATCTTCTCGGTGATGTTGGGATGTCATGCAGCTGTTTTGAGTTGCCATGTGTCATGATGTCAGTGGAGGGCCAAACCTGCCCTCATCGCCATCCATTCGATGGGCATTTACTTAGGAGCAAGGTTCAAAGTATTGATACGTATTGGCCCGTATCGAACGATATGTATCGTACCGAGAGCTTCTCGATACGCCCCTACATGGTTTGTATAAGGTCAGACCATGGTTCAGAAAGTAGTAAGGACTTTAACCAATCCCTCTGAACCGGTTCTAAAAAAAATAAAACATAAAAAAAATATTTAGAACCTTGCTTAGCAGGCATTCTACAACATGGATTGTTTTTCTTATTATTGGTTCCAAAAACAAACCAGAATCTTCTTGTTTGAAAATAGATTGTTTCTTAAAACAAAGCACAAGAAAGTTATTGGTTGTGTATGTGTATTTTGTTTTTAAAACTAAAACCAAAAACATGTTCTTCAATCTGATTTTAAAATCATGTTTTCATTTGATTAATCAATATCATGTTCTGTAAATTATATAATTTCTATAATAGAAAATTTAACTTTATTTTTAAAACTTTGTTGGTTCCAAAAATATATATTATTTTTTGAACAAAACCCACTTGTTTTTCACTTTAAAAATAAAAACAGAGATCAAGAACATTCTTTTCTTTTTTTGCTGATGTGACGATTCGTAAAACAAAAACATTCAAATTGTAGAACGCCCCGTTAATCAATCAAAATACACCCGTAATAAGAGGTTAAAATTAATTGGAGGCAGAATTTGAACGAATATTGGATGGTTGGAGCAGTGACCATTACGGGCCCTAATTATATAAAGGTTTCCACGGGTTAATTATCAATTTAACCAGCAAGGCCATGACATATTAATGATTCCGATTTCACGTGTAGTCAACATTAAACTTTGATTCTTCAGAACTTCGTTTAAAAAAAAAAAATTCCGAATCACTCCAAATCTGCTTCTCACATGTCGTTCCAACATCTTTACCCATACAACACCTTCGTATTATATTGAGAACATTTCTCATTTACAACTGTAATGTCCCGTTGGAAAGGATGTGGGAACAACTCGTGAATAATATATCTGAACTCGTTTCAAACATTTTTTGACTTGATAAGCTAATGAATAAAAAACTAGTTATCATTCATTCTCTTTTAACCAAAAATACAAATAGGGGACGATTAGGTTAACGTGTGGTTTTAACAGCCAAAGTTTCATTTGATAATATGGTTGATTTTATTTTTGCTAATGTGGTGGCAATTTTTTTTGTTTATTTTGTAAAACTTGTCCAACACCCTATTAAATGAAACCATTCATTATGGGGATGTTTGGAACCATGGCCATTTAAAAAAAAAAAAATGGTCTCAAATCGGATTCATATAAGCATTTCAACAAACGCCCATATATATGAATGTTTGGTTCAGGCATTTATTGAAAATTTGGGCATGTTTCGTAAATTGGGACCCCACTGTTGCCCCAACGGTTGATAGATATTCTATGTGGTGCTTACCTGTCAGTACATACATGAAAAACGGTGATGAAAATCACCTTATCAAACAGCATAGTGTTGCTCACTATCTACGTGGCAGAAGCGTTTTTTTTTTCTTTTTTTTTGTGAAATACAGATCTTGAAAGTATAGGCGGTTTTTCTTAAAAATGGATCCCCAAAAACGCCTACACTTCCAAACACTGTCTATATACTTCATTAAAGTATATGAGGGATGGCCACGTTTTATGACTGTATAAGATATACGTCCTTTGAGAGTTCAGCCCCTACAATGCCGATATATGTTATAAGTGATCTCTTGCTAAGATTGGGACCATCATAAAAGTGGACCTGCCATGTATGAGTTGTGCCGTGTCAAATAATGTTGGTGGGTTATTGGAAGTACAAATTATTTAAGAAAGCTAATGCTTTATGTTACCTATTTAATTAGGTAATTTATTTATGTGGTTAAATAATCTTAATTAACTTCATTAGGTGGCATACTTATTAATCGTTTTTATTAATAAAAGTTATAATTTTAATCAATTTAAATCATATTTTAAAATACAAAAAATAATTCAATTTTATTAATAAAATAATAAAATGATTAAAAATATTAATTTTTATAATATTTTTTTATTAATTGAATGTCCAATTAAATTATTAATGTTATAAATAAACTTAATTTATAATAAAAATAATTTTATAAATAAAATTAAAAATATCAATCATTTAAAATTAAAATTTCTATGAGAAATTTATTACTTTTAAAACTATTTTTTATTAATTTAAGTTCTGTTTAAAATAATTACATTAATAATGTTTTAAAAGTATGCCTAAAGCCCAACTAGCCAATGATCTCCCCTAATTATAAATTTCAGAGGGCTCTTTATGCTTTATTTTATCTCATAAAAAAAGTTCATGCAAATAAAAATAGAGCATAGGAGAATAGGAATGTCAATCCAATAACCCATAAACCAATTTTAAACTTAAATTAATGGCTCTGAGTTTTCAAAATGTGTCACAAAAAATACAATTGAAAGATTGTGACATGGGTTGGATCAGTATCATGTTGAACCCTGTAGGGTTTGATGGGTTGGCACGGGTTTGACTCAACCCTAATCCAACCCTCCCATTCTTCCATTTGAACCCAACCCAAGATGATTCAATACTATACAGTTTCTAAACCCAACCGGTCTCATTGTCTTTCAATTGTATTCTTTTTGTGATACATTGTAAAAACTTGGGTGTCATTAGTTTAAATTAGAAATTGGTTTATGGGTTTCAAGGTATCACTTTCTCCAAAGTGAAAGAGGGGAAACCAAAACCAATTGTGAAAGAAATCATAAACTTTAAGGTTTGGGGGTTAGAAATCGGTCCAAATTTCAAGAATACTCTCTACAAGTATAGGGGTATCATGACCCAATGGGCCGGGGTCGACCAAACCCAAACCCAAACCCAGCTTGGGTTAAATAATCAGAACACTAACCAACCCTACACCCTAATAAGCTTGACCTTAACCTAACCAAATAGGGCTGAGTAAAGTTGAATCAACCATTTAACCTGATCCATTGACATCCCTATAGGAGATTAGCCACTATCACTAGGGTTTCAACTTGGATTGTGGTTAGAAGAATAAAACATAACTAAAAAATCTAATACTTGAGTTAGGATTGGATTAATTTGGCTCAATCAAGAATACCACAAGGCCCTTTCTACAATTTTGTGTAAAAAGGTGCAAGGCCAATGCATCACATGGGTCCAAATTACTACTATATTCTAAAATGCAATTGATCATGTCAGATTTCTCATTTTGTTAACAACCCCTTAGATATATATATATATATTTGAATTTTTAAAAGTAAAAAGTTGAGTATGGGGTTATTTAAGCTCACCCGTAACTATTTAATTAAGAAATATAAAGTAGCATGGGCATCCTTTTAACACTAGCCCATGCATGCATGAGTCTCTTGAATTCTGATTAGCTGAACACTTAACTATTCAGTAGGTTGTGGAACCAATGACACACTAGTGATATAGTACATGGTTCCACACCAAGAGATTGAATGATAGTGGGCCCCATGCATTTTAAGACTAATGTGGATTCTTATCATTGGTTCTGCGGCCTATTGAACTGATAAAGCGTTCAACTAAGTATTTTCTAGTGACGTTGACCATAACTATGTCAATAATATACATGCACTGTGTAAGGCACAACTTGGGAAGAGTACACATATAGGTCATGTTTGGTTCCATGGGCATTTATTGGAAAAATGCCACCACATCAATGCCACATAGGCATTGGCATTTATTGTGCATGAAACCACTATTTGATTTTAACATTTATTAAATAAATAGTTAAAAACATAAATGCTTTGATTTATTTGCATGAGGTGTTGGGGTAGACTTCAAATTCTTGTTTCCCCCAAAGCATGGGCATTTATGGAAATGAAATGCTTATGTGGTGCACTTTAAGCTGAGGTGGAAAATAATTTTTTGGGGTATTACTTGAAATGCCCAACCAAATAACAAAAAAAAAAAAAAGTTTAAAGCAACACTTTTCAAATAAACATTTATCTAATAAACACACTGTTAATAAATGTCCATGGAACCAAACAAATACGTAAGGTCTAGAAATACTATACACTTGTATTTTCACTATTCCCAAACTGAGCTTAATTGTTTATTGGTTTTAATTGAACAAATATGGATTTGTGTTTATATGCTCTCAATTAAAATTTGAAGCTTTCAAAAAGCAAAACAATTGAGCAAGAGGGTAAGTGGAGAATTAAGATCTTGCAATTGACTAAAATAAATCGAAGCTGCCATAGTTAGATGTGTCAATTGAATTGGATTTGGTCCAACCCTATCCAGTCTAATGTTAGTCTACTTACAAATGGATTAAACCCAATCTAATCCAAATCTAATACAAACCAAATCCAATCCAATCCATTAAAATGTAAATGGACTAGATTGGGTCCAATTCAAAATGAATGAAATATCAAAATTTATATAAAAAATAAAATGTATAAAAATTACAAAAAAATATATTAAAATGAAGAAAATCTGAAAATTACAAAAATATGCCCTTTTGGCATTGAAGAAACACTTTTGTAAAAGTGTTTTAAGTCCTGTTTGATGATTAAGTGGTTGTAAAAGTGCGCAAGTACTTCTTAAAAGTACTTATTTTAACAACCACTTAAGGGAGTTTGGTGACCCACTTGCCAAATCACTTATTATGTTTTTAAGCATTTATTGGGGTGTGAATATTTGGTAAGCTACTTTCCCCATAAGTGTTTATATTGACACAAATGACAATTCTAGCCCCCATTTCACTTATATATATATATATACAATGCTTTTCACGTATTATACTATACATTTCAATGAAAAAATGCCATATCATGACAACTAAGAGCCCACTTGGGCCCACATGTGAAGCGCCATGTGGACCCAACTAATAATAACAACAACAACAACTAAATATTAATCACAACAAAATATAAAAAACATCACAACTATACATTATTAGAAATAAAGAAAAATGCAATTACAAATCAATAAATATATAAACATTTAACTAATTATTCATACAAAAATCAAGAAAAAAATCTGTAACCCACATATTTCAGCATATGTTTGCATAATTTTTAACAAGAAAATGAAAAAAAAAATTATTCGTGCATAGGAATTGAAGGGAATGAGAGATCCATCCCATGGACGCCCAAAGATTGCGGAATAAGGGGCGAATTTCAAAAATTTGTCTCTCCCTTCAACTGGGAATCACATTCCCTATTTAGAAAATCATATTTTCAAGGATCAATCTTGAACCTTAAACTGAACCAGATCTGAACCAAAAGGAATGGGAGAGAATAATACCTGATACGGAGAATTTATATCTCTCAACGAAGGTGTTCACGCCCAAGGAAGGATCCAAAGACTGCTCCCAATGAAGATGGCGCAGTGCAGGATGGAGCAGAATCAACAATGTTCTTCCCAAGAACTCTGTCCTTCACAAGAAACAACAGGATGGAACGTGAGCACAGCTTCCCTTTTCAGTCCTTTCTCAAAGAACTGATGTCAAGATCCAATCTTGACTTCTCCCACAACTGGAGATCGAACTGGCAAACAGGGCGGCAAGAGCAGGGAGGCGGCAAGAGAGTATTCGCAGGGTGCAAAATTCTCTCTTCTTGATTTCAGCACTAAAGAGGATTTGATGTGTTTCTTGGTCTCTCTCAAGGCTGCCGCCCCCTCCTTCTTTTTGTTACCTTGAAAAGATCAGCTCCTAATCCCATTAGGAGGTGCTTATCCAAATCATATTTGGATCAACCTTCTCTTCTAGTGATAAGGTTAAACCCTTATCTTATCTGCAGATTAGATTAGCTTTATCCTAATCCCATTAGGATGTTTCTAGATCTGAATCACATTCAGATCTGGACTCTCTGAGTGGATAGGGTTAAGACCCTATCATATCTGCTAACCTATCTCAGAATTCGCCCCTTTAATTAACTAAATAAATAGCCCAGTTCGAAATGGGATTTAGGCCCATTAAGCTTATGTGCTCACTCAACCTTCCTAACTGCTGCCCAGTTGGGCTTCCTTGTATGGCGTGGGACCCAAGCATTGATCTACACATCAGCCACATGGGTTCGGCCCAGCCTTTGTTACAAGGCCTGGTCGAATATACTGTTAAAGACAGTGCACCCCCTGAAACCCATCAAATGGGCTCTATGGGCCCAACACTTACCCTAAGTGGTCTCTGGGCCAAGCCACCTTGTAACACCCAGGGACTGTGGGCAGATGCAAGATTAACCCATCAGGTATTATCCTCAATGGTCTTACACTTAACCTCTCAGCCCATAATGATCATACACTGCCCGACAAGAGAGGACCTCTCCCTCGGCTGCAAGGAACAGTGTTGCACTCTCCACTTATATGGATCTCGGGAATTAAAACCTTTTGCAAACATTTTAGAAACCATAATATATATACTTTTATATCTCGTATAAAATATTTTTGCAAAACAAATTTCAACGGTTGAAATCGGCTGCCGGTAGCCTTGGTTTCCAACAGTGAGAGCGCATCCCCGATCATTACCTTTGTCCGACAAAGGGGCTGATCCTGTCACTATGATCACCCACTCAAATGAATTCTCGGATTGTCCCAACATACCCAGGTTTTGGCCCCCGCTAAGGATCTCACTGATTGGTACATCAAAGACAGCCCGATCCGACACCTAGTGTAGTATCATAATCGAGTCTAGGGGTCGGGTGTAACTTTCCAGTTTTGCCCATCCATCTCCAAGGTCCAGGGCAATACTGGAAATCTGGTCCAATTCAAAGATTCAATTAATCCCACATTGTATGTGCCTAGGGTCTCACCCCGGTAGCTGAGACAAGCCACCCCAACCGACTTGGTGGCACCACAGTGTTAGCCTTGTTAGGATAGGTCTCCCCAGACCGACCCACTGGCTGTGAACATTCTAAACTAACACGAGTCTCAATAAGTGTCCAGTTTAAGGGTATTACACAGAAACATACCAAGGGAACATGAATCAAATATGTACTTTTATTCATTTACAATAAACTCATAAAGTACATCAATTTTGATTGAAGCTAAGGGCATACAAAACTGTCTAACAGGAATCTATCACACAAAGAATGCAAAAAAAAAAAAAAACAAGCAAATATTTCAGATTTATCTTCGAAAAAGAAATGGTTTTAATCAAAACATTGCACTAAAAATAGTTTTAAAGCAAAGACAAGGGAGGAGGATGGCTGACCTGAGTGTCACCGGCGAGAGCATAGTAAGAATGCATGAAAATCGCCCCAAAAAACTAGATCTGGTAAGGAGGGTTTTGGGCGTTATAAACCACAAAAAAACCCAAAATATTCAAGAATACATGTAGAAAACAAGTCCAAACGTGAAACTAACTTGGTCGCCGACGAGTTTGTAGCTCATTTGATGGTCACTATTTGCTCCCAAAACAGGTAACATCGCTGGTATGCTCGATCCTGTTCGAGTGAGGAAGAAGGGGGTTTAAGGAGATATAAGGGTATTTTGGGGATTTAAAAAAATAAATAGGGACTTTTTAGTCCCAAAATTTTTGCATGTCCACTTATTAACAAGTACTTACAAAAATAACTTTCAAGTGGATTTTCAAATAAGTAATTCTTTATCAAATTAGTACTTTTTTTATACTTTTTTACCAAACACCCACAAATGCTTATTTTCCTCTTAATGTGTGGTCATAGCACTTTTATTAAGTACTTATAAAAAAGGTACTTGTTTGAAGTGAAATCAAATAGGGGCTAAAAAGTACTTTTAAACAAGTTCTTTTATAGAAGTGCTTTTGTAAAAGTGTTTTTGTAAAAATGCTTTTGTAAAAGTACTTTTATAAAAGCAAGGTTCAAAATATTGTTACGTATCGGGTTGTATCAACTGATACATATTGTATCGGGGCCTTCCTGATACACCCCTATAGAGGGTAGCCGAGACTTAATCCAACCCCGCTGAACCGGTTTTGAAAAAAAAAATAAATAAAACATGAAAAAAGCACTGATACAGACCAATATGCCCTACTGATGTACCAACATATCAACCTGTATCGATATCTAGAACCTTGTATAAAAGTAATTTCGTAAAAGTGCTTTCATAAAAGTACTTTCGCAAAAATACTTTTATAAAAGTACTTTCACAAAAGTGCTTTTATAAAAGTATTTTCATGAAAGTTCTTTGTAAAATTGCTTTCATAAAAGTTCTTTCATGTAAAAGTGCTTTTATACAACTACTTCTATAAAAGTGTTTCATAAAAGTACTTTTGTAAATGTGATTTTATGCTAACTTCAGTTTTGATCAGTTTCAAATTGGACAAGGGTTTGGCCTCATGATTAGATTATTGGAAATTTGATTTAGGCCCAATTCAAAGCAATAAGAATGTAGACCAATTTATTTTGGATTAGTCCAATCAAAAATTATATTAGACCATCCAAATCCGTTTTGATAAGGTTTGGATCAGATTGGATCCTATCCAAAACCGTTTGATTGACACCCCTAGCCATGGTGGGTGGGTCTAAGGGTGCAACTTTGGGGTGGCACAAATCAAGCCTTAAATTGCATATTTTGCATGAATCAGGTTTGGACTTTTGGTCCTTCAGATGGGCTTGAGGTCAAAACTCAGAACCCTAGGCTTTTATGTTTTTCTCCCCTAGGTAGCTTAAGTCTGGTCTAAACCTAGTCTAACCTAAGCTTGGCCCGACTACACACATGCATGCATACATAAGCTGATACATCTATGCACAAATACATGCATACATATATGAAAAACATTCAAAATTCATATTTAAAGGTTTAATACTAAGTAGATTCATGCAATTTTTTAATAGATTGGGCCTAGCAAGCCCACCTGAGCCCAATTAGCTAATCTGAACTTGGCCCGGAGATGAACCTGGGTTGAAAAAAATGGCCTTGACTTAGGCTTAATATTTAGGGTCAGGCCCATCCCACCTGATTTATACTCCTCGATGGATAAAATCATAGTTCTCGAAACCAGATGGGACTGGATGGTCTGACAAAAAAAACTTAGAGACCGATCAGGTAATCAGTTCCGATTCACTCTAAAATCGCTTTTTGGCCAAAACCCGTTAATTTAGTCAATGACCCGTTGACCTGGGTGATTGAACCATTTTTTTTATATTTGTTTATATTTAAATCAAAATGGGCCATCCATTCAAACCTGGTCTGACCTAAAAATCGGTCATAGAATGATTCTTGTCTGATCTAGTTTTTAAAACCTTGATAAAAGGAAAAATTTCCTGTTTAGTACCCTATACTTTGGGTCTAGATCTAGTGCCACTTTGATCATCGAACTTTAAAATGCGACAATCCAATACCAAAACTTTCAAAATGTGACAATCCAGTACCTTCCGTTAATCAGTAGTTAACCTGTTATTAAGTGACATTTGAAAAGGATACAAATGCCCTTCGAGTGCCATTTAATTTTCTTTATCAACCATTTAAACATTGACAAAAAATTAAAAGTCCCAAATTCTTTCTTCTTTCATTCAAAAAAGTTGGAGTTAGGTTTGAGTGGATATTATGATAATCCCAACTTTCTTGAATAGAAAAAATAAGGATTTAGGACTATTAATTTTTTGGTCAATGTTTACATAATTGATAAAGAAAATTAAATGTCACTCAAAAGGACATTTATGTCTTTTTAAAATGTTACTTAATGATTGATTAACAATTAATTAACTATTGATACTGAATTGTCACATTTTAAATATTGGAATACTGAATTATCACATTTTAAATTTCAGTGACCAAAGTGACCAAAGTGACCAAAGTGACACTATAACAAAGATACCAATCCAGAATTTTCGCTGATCCAACATCATGATTAACTAATAACAATACTTTGCGGATCGCCTTCAATTAATTTGAATTCGAAAGATTTTATACATAATTTATATTTAAATGATTAAGAAGTTAAAAAACAATCATTATGACGCCATATATATAAGGAGGTTGGTTCTCTTCAAATTCGGGGGAATTAGTGGTTTCATTTCAGAGGTCAGGGGTGGTCATTGATCCGCTGGAAAACCGTCCCCTTCGACGCCAGAATATCTCTATCTATTAACGAATTCGATCTCACCACGCGAACCCCTAATTTCCTCTGAGGTGCGCATCATTTCTCTCTTCATTATTTTATCTTCTTTCATTTTCTTAGGGATTTCGGTCCGATTTGAGAATCTAGGGTTTGAATTTAATCGAACTATGATCTTTGCCTTATCACGAATTAAAGGAGGGTAATATCTATCTATCTATCTATATGTATGTATATGTTCTGTAGACTTTAACGTTTTATATGATTTTGATCTTTTGATAGACATATGCGGCTAGGACTTAGTTTTATCATTTCTTACTAATCGGGCTTCCAAACTTTGGAGTTTCATTTTCTCAGTAAGGGCTGAATTTGGTTTGGAATATAGGGTTGGCCCTCTCCCTCCTTAAATTCATGTTTAGAATATGTTTAACCGTAATTCATTTGGAGTTTGTTGACCCTCCTGCTGTGTTTTTAATTCTTTGAAGCAGGTTCTCATGGCGTCGAAACGTATATCGAAGGAACTCAAGGATTTGCAGAAGGATCCTCCGACGTCCTGCAGTGCTGGTATGGAAACTTCTTATATTTGTTCTGGATCTCATAATCACATGCAAGTGATAGAGTGGTTTTTATTCAAATATGTCTGCTGTTAATTGCTTAGCAAGTAGGTCTTTTGGATGTGAATTTGCCAATAAGGTAAATTATTCGTTTCTCATGCTTGCACTGCTCAACTCGACAAAGTATTATCTTAACCATACGGGGTTGGTAGTCAGCTAAACGAACATGGGAGGAACCAGAAAAACTTTTCTTGGGGAAGGGGGAAATGGAATCCAAGATAAAAAGAAAAGATTCGCCAAAACAAAAGAAAAGACAAGTCACCTAAAAATATTACAAATTAGAATTAGAAGATAGGTTTTGTGTTGGACGTCTCATCCATATTCTTTTCTTTTTATTGACTATCTACTTATATTAGCTTTCCTCCGAATATCTTATTATTCAGCTAGGAAGGTTAAATTTAAAATCACATTAATCAAGTATCTTATATGTGCAATGCAAAGCATTACTATACAAAGCAGATACCCTACTTCCGCTACGAAAGCAGAAAAACTATATAAAGCGGGCATGTAAAGAATGACAATGCAATCCATTCTTATTATTCATATTCTTTTTATTGACTATCTACATATATTAAAATTAGAAGATAGGTTTTGTGTTGGACGTCTCATCCATATTCTTTTCTTTTTATTGACTATCTACATATATTAGCTTTCCTCCGAATATCTTATTATTCAGCTAGGAAGGTTAAATTTAAAATCACATTAATCAAGTATCTTATATGTGCAATGCAAAGCATTACTATACAAAGCAGATACCCTACTTCCGCTACAAAAGCAGAAACACTATATAAAGCGGGCATGTAAGGAATGACAATGCAATCCATGTGCCCATTTTGCTTGTGTTAATAAAGCAAAACAGAACATGTAAAGAATAGCAATTTTAAATAACAATATCATCAACGTATAATGGTAAACAAAATTTATAAAAGAATCTCTTAGAGCCATGAATTAAGCATGTGGGAATATATTAACAAATAAACCTATTTGAAGTTAATTTCATCATATACTAAGATATTAAAAACCCAAAATAAAATTGAAAATACCATGTTAAATGGTTGCTTACCTTGAATGGAATTGGAAGCAGGCTGGATTTGATAAAGATGTTTAGAAATAGAACAGGATCAACTTGTTATCAAAATCTCAAGATGCAAAGTGGAAAATAAGTTTTTCAATTAAACATCTAATATCAACCACAGTTGTTTGTAAAGTAGTTAAGGAAGCAATGAAATTACTTTAACATTTGTTTCTATCACCCACAGAGTTTAAAACAGAGAGTGTCAGACTACATCGGTACAGTATTTTCTATCCAAAGGAATTGCAGTATCTTCTATTCAGAAAAAAAGAAAAGAAAAGAGCTGCAGTATCTTATATTATTCTTTTCTTTGTTTTATCCTGATTCATACATGTAGATATCCAAGTTGTTTCCATTTTGTTTTAGATAACTATGATGTTTGTCAACCCCATTGTTCTAATTACTGATCACTAAACGCTCAACCATTGCCTAACAACTTTGGTCTATATTTAATATTTACTTCTAAAGAATTTTAGGGGCCACTATTTGGTGCAATGGTAAAATCTTGGGCTAAAAAGCTTGAGAATGTAGGTTTGGGTCTGAGTGGCCATTTTATACAAAAAAGGGAAATAATGCAAAGATTAAGTCTGTATCTAGTCCATCCCACCCAACTCCCAAGACCTAAGATATTAGGGACCAACATTCAGTAATGGCCCTTTTATCAACTTATACAAAATTTTGGGAGGTTGGTGTAAGCCATGTCCCGTGCCCACTTCCTGCTTCCATCCTTCGTACCAATCCTGTTTTTCCACACCACCACATCATTTTCCATGTCCATTGTTAATTTTGAGCCCATAAATCAGTTGTCACTGCCTCAAGTCTCAACCCATTTTCTTTCTGACCTCCTAGCTCTTCTGGATCCTTCAGCTTGCATTATATGACTTATTATTTGTGCTGTAGCAAGTAGGTGGTCTTCTATGCATATGGCAGATACCATTTTTGTCTACATTCCCCCATTTTATTACCAATCAGGGCAGCATCTATCTCGCCAGGAATATGTTCATTTCTAATATTTTCTCATGTTTATATATTGTCTGTTATATGGCATTCTTATGCAATTTGTCACTGTCTCAGTTCACTGTTTTCTGTGATTTGATGCTAATAGGCAGTTAAGATTTATGCTGTTTCTTTGTACTTCCCCTACTGTCAAGCCCAGACATGTATGAGTGTTCCTTTTGAGGCACATAATATAAGACCACTGTTATTTATAAAAAAAAAAAGATTGGATTTATAGATTATTAATATTGTGTGATGTCTCTCCATTTTTAGCTTTTGGTTCATCTGAAAAAATACTTACTGGAACTTTCCTGTTGTTTACCTCCCTCTCCTTGCTGATTTGTGATGTCATTGGTAATGGTCAAACATATATGAACCACTCCCGGATTAATATTTTGGTCTGTTTTCCTGCTCAACGAAAAGATAGTACCAAGTGCTTGCATTTGGTAACTTGGATGCTCTTCTATTACCATCCTCTACACCTCAAACTAAGTATGGAGATTTAATACTATATTAAAATTAGGCAGCCTTCACTTAATATTGTGGTTCATTTTTGATAGGCCCTGTAGCTGAAGACATGTTCCATTGGCAAGCAACAATCATGGGACCTCCAGATAGCCCATATGCAGGAGGCGTATTTCTTGTTACCATTCACTTTCCTCCAGATTATCCTTTTAAGCCCCCTAAGGTGCTTTATGCATACATATGCATGCCAGTATTTCGAGATTGCATCTTATTACTTTCTGTAGGAATTAATTCATGTGAAATAATCCATTAAAAGAAGCATGATATTATATATCCTTCACATTGCTGTCCTGTTTGTTTCCTTAAATGTTGTTGTTGTTGTTGTTGTTGTTGTTGTTATTATTATTATTATTGGTTGATTGATTGATTGATTGATTGGTTTCCTTAATGTTACTATGCACTATTCATTGTTACTAGAGGAAGGTATCACCTTTCTTCATTGTCATTATTCCTTATGTTGATTACTGTTATTTGTTGGATCTTAGATGTTTGAAATCTAAATCCATATTTCACAACCACCAAAGGAGATCCATTCTTTGTTGTTTTAGCTTTGGATTCAGTTAAATGATATGTTGTATGATAAACCATTTCTATACTATCTTATTAAGTGAAATCAACCTTCCTAGCTTTACCCAGATAGCTGGGACCAACATTGGGTAGAAAAAAACCTTCATAGTTTTTTTTGGTGTCGGTGTTGTCTTTTTTTTTTTTTTTGATATCTTTTGAAGCGCTACACAATGGGGATAGCCCATTCCCAACCCATAAACCCCCCAACCCAGGTGCAGGAGGGATTCGATCCCAAGTCTCTGCTACGACCAGCAGGAGACCTTACTAACCAGCTGGTTGGCACCTTGCTTGTATTGGTGTTATCTTGATTCATGAGGATAAAGTGCCACTGTACTGGAGGCTATTATTAATTTCTCTTAATTCTATAATGGAGCAATTTATGTTAATTGTAAATTATGACTTCACATTTCACAAAATGCTATTGGTATCAGGAAACCAGTGAGTGATATTTCCAAAGCCATTGTCTTTCCAAGTGGCATTTAAATTTGCAAATATTGTCACTGGAGGTTGCTGGTATAATGTGAAAATATTTACTAAATTGTGAAGTAAACCACTGATTTACCTGCTTGCTTTGTCCTGTATATTCTTAGTTTGATCTGATTAATCTTCTTCTCTAGGTTTGATGAGCATCTTCTTTAAGGCTTGATAAAGAGTTTTATTTTATATTTCTAATTTGTTTGAAGCTATGTTTTCTTGTTTCTTTAATCGTGTAATGCATATATTGATTGTATATTTGCTAAGCCTTCATCTTCCTTTATTGGGTTTGTTTTTGATCAGTTTGCTAAGACCATCATATCATGTATACTCCATAACGTCATTCTTATTCATTCGATGCGTCTTCATATACTTTTTCCCCAACACCTATTTAAAAAGGAGGCCTTTCTTATGATTGATTTCCATATTCTATAAGTAACATTTTCTAATAATGTATTATATTTTCAGGAATTAGTACACATTTTAGTTTTATTGCTGTTTTGTAGTATTATGTTTCATTGGTTTATTTAGTTGTCAGCTTGAACTTTTATATCAATAATAACCAATTAAATAATTTATATCAACAATAATATGGTTTATCCAAGGGGAAGTTAATCATATTCCATATTTCAGGTTGCATTTAGGACTAAGGTCTTCCATCCAAACATCAATAGCAATGGGAGCATATGCCTGGATATCCTTAAAGAGCAGTGGAGCCCTGCTCTTACCATCTCGAAGGTATTATTTGAGATATAGCTTGTTGCATGTTCTTCCAATTATGTTGTACATGTTTTGAAGACAAAGCTCCTTTTGTTTTGTCAGACATGGCCCTCAAAATTAAATCCTTTTGCTCCTGCTCCTGCTGCTCACACATGCATGTTTGTATTTGTTGAAAGAATTATTGAAAAGAGCATTATTGATAGAAGTCTAATTTCCTTCGACTTTATTTTCCGATGCCTATTTTCTCAACGGCACACCATCAGTTGGAGTGTTGGACATAGAGACTAGGGTCAGACTTGATTAACTGGGTTGAACCAAACTATCCAGTTTTTAATTCATTATCTGGGTCCAGTTTTCAAAACAGGGAATGAAATTGAGTATCATCAAGATTTAAAAATAGAAAAAGTTAGAAGTGGTAGGTTAGTCATGATGAGGGTTTGCTTTGTTCTGTTGCTCAATTATGTTTCACACTTATTTCTGAGCATAGAAATGATTGGGTCAGATGGGACTCACATTTTGAACTGTTTCTGTAGCTAAAAGAAAAATGTGTAGGCCATACTTGTCACCCCTGAGATGATGACTTGCATTTTTAACTAGCAAGTTGCTCTTCCTTCTATATGTGGATTGATATTTTCATGTGTTTAGGGAACAACTCTACTGTTATTTTAGTCAATTTACTGGTTGTAACCAGTCTTTCTTTGGATATTACCAATTTTAGTTGCGATTGGTAATTAGCAAAATCATAACAAAATGTCAGACTTGATCAGGTGGAACTATTATTACTATTTTTCCAAATTATTTACTAGTTTATTTTAAGATAAAGAGAACATGGTTCAAACTTCAAATATGAAATATTTGGAGTTTCCATTGAGACATTTATATAGACCTTTGTTCAAAAAAAAAAAAAAAAAACTGCCCACCACGTAATGTTGTTGAAGGCTTGTTAAATAGGTCCAAGGTCCATGGTTGAGTTTAGACCCTTTTAAAGAAAAAAAACAGAAAACTCTTAATTAACTCATACATTTACAAGTTTGATTGCTTGGAAAGTCAGGTTAGAGAAGAGAAGAGCAAGAAAAGGAGAAAAGGACCGAAAAAAAAAGATTCAAAAGAAAAGTAAGGGAAATGTTGAGAGAGCGAAAAACGTAGTCATATATATTTAACATGCATTGTGTAATGACATAATGCCCTCATATATCAATGGAAAAACCTCCCAAGTGTTGACTTTCAACTCAATATACATGCAGCAAAGTACATATCCCAATTTCATTCTTTTTATAAAACGTGGTTATTGAAAAAGGATGAATTTGCGTTGTCAGAACTTACATGCATACGATATGCTCTTGTATTATGCAGGGGACTCCCTTCAGACTTGGGCCTTCATTCTCTCCCCCATTACAATATATATATATATATATATATATATATATAAAACAGAAAAAGAATAGACAATGAACAGTGCAAGAAAAAATGTAGCAATCCCAACGCTGGTAACAAGATTTGATCCCACGTCTCCACCACAAACCAGAGACTGTGCCGACTATGTCAACTTTTCTGTTGGCATAGTTGGTACATTCTCTGGTTTGTGGTGGAAACGTGGGATCAAATCTTGTTACCAGCGTTGGGGGGAGGGTCTTTATTGCTACATTTTTTCTTGCATTTGTACAATATCTGGCATAACTGAAGTGCTCACTGTTCATTGTCTATTCTCTGGATAATATATATCAGCCTTGTATCTAGGAAATTCTTGGAACTCGCTAGGATGTCCCATATTATTTATATTTTATATTGGATTAAACCAATTTTCTGGTTGCAAATCAGGTTCTGCTTTCCATCTGCTCTTTGCTGACGGACCCAAACCCCGATGATCCGCTAGTGCCGGAGATTGCTCACATGTACAAATCTGATCGAAACAAGTATGAGTCTACTGCTCGCAGCTGGACGCAGAAGTATGCTATGGGATGAGAGTAGAAGATTTCTGTCTTTTAAAGTCTGTGTTGGGTCTCCAGTAAATACTAAACAGGATAAAAGTTTGGTAAGAAAACCCGTGGCTCTTGCCTTGAAATTTAATTTCAAGGACGTCAAAAGGGAAAGAAGAAATCAAGAAGAAACTGTACCAAAATTGTATTGCTTTCTTGTAGTTTGTGTGTCGTTAGAGGTCCTGATTTTATGAAAGGTCTTGTTTCATGCATGTTGGGATTATTCTAAATCGGTATTTAACCCATGGTTGTGGTCCAAACCCGTCAAGGTAGGGAAGGGGGACAAAGTTTATTGTATCTTTAGGGGTCTGATACACCTGTTTACATGTGTTCTGGGGAACTTTTTATGGTATTGGAAAAGCTTTGTCCAATCAAAGCACTATGTGAATTTTGATTAATACTGCCTCATTAGTTTTAAGCATCGATTCACACCAAACTGGGTATCATGAGAAACTATGTTTTAACATCAGTTTCCGTATACAAATATATTGAGGGCAAAACCTTGTACTTTTGTATTATTTTACATGTATTTATAATTGTTCTGTAAATATTATTATTTGTTCTCTTCTCAAACCGAGCCTAGATCTAGAGAGCTTGATAGCTAGTAAAGGTAGCAAGTGAGTTTAATTGCGTGTACCTTATGAGGTTGGAGGCGATGTCTTTATATAAGCGAGCTGTAAATGTGTCCGAGATCATTGGCCCATTTACACTAGAGTTCGTTCTTGGTGGTGGTAATTTTTCATTCAACCCGTTGAACCCATTCAACCCACCTAGTATCTAATGTGCCCATTTACTTGGGTTGGGTTGGGTTGGGTTGTGGATAACCATTGGATTAACCATTAAAGATATAAGCATTAATTCCTTAATCACTTTTTATTTTATTTTATTCATTTGAATGAAATAATTAATAATTAATGCATTAATTTTCTATTAATTATTGACTAAAATTAGTTTTGTCTCGAATCAATGGTCAACACACTTCACCCAAATCAACATAAATCCAAATCAATTTGACTCGAGTCTGGATCAACTCATTTTGGTCTAAATATAAACAAATCCAATCACCTCGGTTTGGTTCGTTTGGGTCGATCAGCCTAGTCTGAACTTGACACAACTCAAGGTGGGCTGATTTGGGTCAACTTGAATGTTCATCTTGACCTGAAATTTGCCCTGCTTGCTTTACCCAATTAGGATCATCCGCTCCGGTCCGTATCCACACAATCTGACCCAAATTTGGACCTGCTCAATTTACTTCTCTTGACCTGCTTCGGGCTAGTTAGTTCGGTTCCAAACCCGTGAACAAACTGTTTCGCCCCGAAGATGGACTCTACGTAAACTGATAAGGCTTATTCAGGTCCATCTGATTCGAGCGAAATAGAGGCAAGACCCATTGACGTGTGGCATGATCTTGAAAAGATCAGAGACAGGTGGCTTGCTTCTAGGAGGCTGTGTGGCACCTCGACAGGTCGGTGGGTGTGGCAAGCTGGTCAGACCCTGGTACTAGGTAAGTGACCCAAAGTGCCTGAGGTGACTTAGACTGCCCAAGTGTTCGAAGATGCTGAGGTATCACCAAATTAATCGGTCGCTCCACGTGTTATCATGTCACTGGTCAGGCAAGATTATCCCTCATCTGATACCCAATCGTTTCTACTAAATAGCCTTTCATTGGATTTATCATCGATAGGTAACAATAATTTGAAACTTTGCCCGGACGCTGCAATTGAGATGCCACAACATCCATCGTATTTGCATCACTTGTAACTCTCTCTCGAGTCTAACCATCTTCTGTTTTGAGGTGTGCATACAAAAAAAGAAAAAAAAAAGAAAATTTTTGAGAGTAGAAGAACAACTTGGGCGGGTTGGGGTTTTGTCAAAATTTGAATGAATCTGGCTTAAAATCTGAGCCCAAAGTATGCAAGTTGCAGGGAGCAAGGGGGGTGGTTAGGTGTTTGCTTGTCAGATCCGAACTATTGGCCCGAAAGATCAGGCCTTCGATTTTTAATTTTCAGGAGAATCCACTCCTGGTTCCTGTTGGTCATGCCCACCCCAATCATGACACTCTTTGATTAAACTTTGAGCGAGTTATATGGACCATTAATTTGGGGAAAATTTTGATACAAGTCAAGGCACAAGGCTGACGTGGACCGTGAGTCAGCGTGATCCAGAGCTTTCTTTTCTTTGTCTGATGATGGACGGGTTGGAAATTTGGAATCGGAATAGATTCCCTAACCTAGCGCTTTACTTTTTAGGCCAATCACGGTTTATGCTGTGTTTGTTTTGTCTTCTCGTACCAACCAAACTAGTGTGGTGTGGCTTCACTTGGCGGAAAAAACTGTGTATGCTACAATAATAAGTAATGCTGATCTTGCAGAAATGTTGCAGTGGCAATTTCTATTTTAATTATTTTGAGCCAATGAAATTGCATTGGCTTGTATCTTATCATATGAAAGAAAGGTTGCGATTAATTCAACCATTATGTGACCGTTTTTGTCCTTTTTTTTCTGATGTTGAACTGTTTTTACCACTTGTTTTTGGTTCAGTGGTTCAACCGTTTGATTTGAACGGATAGCCCGTTTTAATTTAAAAATAAAAAAATGATTAAAATTTATTATTTACGTCAAATAGGTCAATGATTCAACCACCCAAATCAATGGATAGCTAACCAAATCGATGGTTTTTGACCAAAAATCAAGTTAAGAATGAAATGAAACCGGTTGTCTGAACGGTTCCTTAACTGAAAAGTCTGACTGTCCGAAGCAAAGATGGTTCAAAAACACTGTTCAGAAGATGCGACCATTTTTGTGATTTAATCCACTGTTTTCAAAACCAGATCAGACTGGATGGTCAGACCGGAAAAACCGAGAATCGGTCAGTTCCTCCAAAATCGCTTTTTCTTTCATAACCGTTGATTTTGGTCAGCAAACTGCTGAACCGGTCAATTAATCGTTCGAACGGTTTTAACCGTTTTTCAAAATTTTAAAATTTTTATTTTTTTTTGTTAGAATGGGCCGACCATTCGGGTCGATCGGTCCCCAGTAACTAGACCCCTGACCGTTTTGATCACCGGTTCGTTTTTAAAAACCATGATTTTATCCATCAAAACCCGTGGTATACAAAAAGATGAATGTAATAAACTAGTTTATGTAGATGGGCGTCAGAAGTCGTCTGGTCATCATCGGTGCACATGGAGAGGGTTATATTTGTTTGTCTTGTTGGCTGTCGCTCTGTCTAAGAGATCGATCCATGCATCGCCTCGTTTAAGCCTTTTAAAGGTGGAGATGCAGGCAAACGACGCCCAAAATTCAACCTCACTTATCCAAAGTTTTGAAAATTTCAAGCTTATTGTGTTGTTTCCATTTCTAGCTTCAAAGTGGATACTGTGAGGATCACGAGAGACTGACTGACTGAAGACTCTGAGAGACAACTGAGGTAGGTGTTTGCTTTCTGACTTTTAGGCAATTCTTTTAAAGGAAATCTAGGTAGTGAGTTACTGATCAATGTGGGCATTCAATGGGCTGGCGTTACATATCAGCTGCCCAATTTATTCTGGCCTGAGGCCTTTCCTGAGTGACGGTCCTACATTCTGGGCTCATGGGGACAGCTGAATTAAACCTGATGTGGCTGAACAACAAGAACTGGCGAACCATTTAATAGAGTAGCGCCCACCGAATACTAAGTTCTTATAGTAACAAGAAAATTGACACCTTATGGACAGTCAGGTGTGTAGAAGTAATCAAGTAAGAGTGTAAATCTTTGAAGCAAATTAATCCATTTGCTTCAAGCATAATTATTATATATGTGGGGATGTGTTTTTGGAGTGGGTGGGTATTGGGTACATTGGACACATATAGAAATTGTTTGGTATTGATGGCGTTTATAAGATAAACGAGACAAAATCTACTTTAAAACATCTTGTACGATTATTTTATAATTCTGTGCCATTAGACGTCATTAGCACCATATAAGTCAAACAGTGAAAATAATGAAAAAAGTCAAAATTAGTATTTTTCTAATAAACAGTTGACATGATTTTCAAGAGACCGTTCAACCAAATAACTTTTAAGGCGTTTTTTCTTGTCAAACACATCTCCAATGCTGAGCTGCCACAGTTTCTTTCAAAAGCTACTTCGATACCAGACACCATCATAATTTGCTATCTCTTATAAGGCTCATTTCATTTTTTGGGAAATAGGAGGGGAAAGTCGGTTAGTAGTCACCAATTTTACGATGTTTTTTTTTTTGGTAAGAATATGTATAAATTCCTCTATTATACCATTAGCTTTTTATAGGTAAAAAAGTTATTTTATAACTTAATTATTAATCAAAATTACATGCTTAAATTAACTTACTTGGATAAATATTTTCTAAGAAACAATTTACTTGGATAAGTGCATTTATCGGAATAAATTATCTTTTGAAAAATAAACAGGGCCTAAGAGACATGGTTTTCAAAATCGGACTGGACCAGAAAAATTGGAAACCAGTCATGTGACTGGTTCTGTTTTACCCGAGAACTGTTATTTCATAAAAAACCATTGATATGGTCAGCAAACTACTGACTCGGGCGGTTAAACCATTTGAACCATCTAAAGGTTTGGCCATTTTTTATTTTTATTGTCAGAATAAACTGTTCATTTGGTTTGAACAATAGAACCGTTCGACCTAAGAACCAGACCCCTGATCAGTTCGTTGTCCGATTCGATTTTAAAAACCTTGGTAAGAGGAGCGGAGAATGGGAGAAAGCACTCCAAGATTAAGGTCGCATTTTGATAAACTTGACGATTTGTGCTTTCAAAGCCCAAAAGCACAAAGCCTTTGTATTTTGAGGTTAAAAAGCGTTTTGGTTTCAAGACTATATAATCATAATGTTGTTGAAAGCATCTCCAATCAAACATTAAAAACACTTTTTGCTTTTTACCTCGTCCGGAGCTCAAAAACAAAAGTTTATTCAGATGGATACCAAGAAAAAATTACCTTTGTGGCAATTAATCTGAATCAGGTGTGCTTCTGAGACCAAGAAAAAAAAAAGAATGAATTGTGGGAGAAATCTCTAAATTGAACTTCATTGACAGCATCAATAGCAATCATGGTTTTTAAAAACTACCAGGAGATCAAACCGGTCAGGGGTCCAGTTATCGGGTCGAACAGTTAGACTGTTTGAACTAAACGATCAGCCCGTTCTGATAAAAAACGGTCAAAATAGTTTAAACGATTAACAACCCGAGTCAATAGATTGACCAAAATCAATAATTTTAGACAAATTTTTTATTTTAAAGAATACTAAAACCAATCACCTAACTAGTTCCCATCTGATCCGATCGTCCGGTTCGATCCAATTTTGATAACCATGATAGCAACACAGAATAAGGGGTGGTGCGCATTATTAGCAGTATGTATGTAGTAGCGCTTGTTATTTATATGTGGGTGGGTGGATCATGCTCCATCACCGTCTGCGTACAAAAAGAGAATGCCAACAGAGTGGAGTCCATTCTGATGCGTCCACTGCCTACCATAATCCATAACATAACATGTTTATACGGCTCACAGTTTCTGGGGTCCATCTTGGAGTGAAATACAAGTAATTAATGGTCAACTTTGGTTGGGCATTGCTTTAAAACTAAGGTTCAAAATATTAATACATCGGATACGCCAGTATGGGTAGGCGAATCAATACAGTTTTTGTTGTTTTTTTTTTTTTTTTAATTTTTTTTTCGCAACTGGTGCAGGGGGCTGGTTTAGGGTTCCTCCACCCCCTGAACCGGTCAGACCCCTGATACACCCATTGTAGGGGCGTATAAAAGAGGTCCCGAAATGATACATATCGGCAGATATAGATCGATACGTGTCAATACTTTGAACCTTATTTAAAACCGAGCCGACCAATAACTAAAGGCTCTATTTAGATAAAATTTTCCTTTTGAGCTTTGACGGTAGAAAACACACTTGTAAGAATTATTTTTAAATGTTATAATCTTAAAGTCAAAACACTTTCAAGCCCCAAATCACAAATTAGGCCCTCTTTGATTTGCAGAAATAAAGGTTTGGAATTGGAATCAGAATAACTCATTCTGATTTCAGCTATTTAATTGGATAGAATCACAAATTTGAAAGAATGACCATTCCCTGAAATCCCATTCTTACATATTCTAATTTTTATTCTCATCTTGTCTGAACCAAATAAACTATATAAATAAACCATTCTGATTCTGATTGTAAAAGATTTCGATTTCAACTTCAATTCCAATTCCAATTTCGGCGACTATGAACCGAATGGACCCTTGGAGTGTTGTGCTTGTGGGCTTTGAAATCACAGATCCTGAAGTTTTTTCAAACACAACCCAAAATTATGGGTGATTTACTTCAACCTGGTTCGACTTCAAGCCATAATACTGAGTGCCGCCGCTCCCATATATGAGTCCGTGACATGACAAATACGTAAAATCAGCAGCATATAATGTGACCTCTTGATCATTCCACCTGTGCACCATCTTTGCCTCTTCCATTTCTATACATTCAGAGGGACTCTGCCAGATGTATGAATTGGTTTCTTTCGTAATCCCACAAAAATTTGCACACGGTCAGAACCTCTATTAGTATTTAGTTACAACTGAAGCGGCTGAATTGAATGACTTAATGGTTTATATACGATGAACCCAATTCCAACCTCAAGTCATTAATGAATTTAGGATACTTTTGGTTTATAGATAGAATCAAAATTGGAATCGGAGTTTTTTGGAATCAGAATCGGAATGATTTATGATCCATTCCTATAATGTATTTGGTTCAGATAGGAATGAGAATAGAAATTAAAATCAGTATGAATGAAATTTCCTTTCCAAGAAAGAGGCAATCCGACAGGAAATGATTATTCTTTCAAATGAAAAAATACCATTTTAACAGGAATAGGATCAAAATTTCGATTCCACCCAATCAAACAATTAGAATCAGAATAGCTTAACCAGGGCTTTAGAACCTTTTTAGTGATTAATTTACTTAAGAAGAACAAAAAACCACTTGTCGCCATTAGGGCAGTAGAGCGGTTAAAAAAAATCCTTCACGTGGGTTTTCAGACGAGGCGTGAGGGGACACCGTCCGTCGGTATCTCCATTCTCCACATTGCGTTATATGTCCTTTTTCATATCTTCTTGTCCACAGTAAAGAAGTGCAACACAGCAACAGAACACTAGATCTAGATCTATACCTCCTTCTCAAAAAGCTACACTTAAAAGGTGGCCAAGCCACGTGACCAATCATGAGGAGAATGACGGTTCAGCTTGAGATTAGAATTTTTAGATTCAAAGTACAGTTAGGGTTCGGAATTGATATCAATTCAAAAGCGGGTATTGATGTATAAAATTAGAGTTTTTGAAATTTTGAAAATTTACAAGTCCAGTAAAATTCAAAAATATACATTGGATCTATTCCTACTTTTTCGTTTATATCGGCCGATCAAGCATCACCTCATGCTTATGTATATGTTACGTAATCATGTTACCCACGTTGTGTTTGTGTCAACGTTTATATATACTTTTGTAGAAGTTAGAGAAGAGAGAAAAAAAGGGAAACCAAAATATCGCTTGGTTGACAAGCAAAGGAACGAGACAATCCCAACTTTTCAACATGTTTGCCCACGTGGTGATTCTGTTTCATGCGCCCTTTGCTTCTTTTTCAAGCTAAAAGGGGTTTCGCCTCCAAATTCTTATCCTTTCAATTTTATATATATCAGGGTGTTTGGTTTCGATTACATTTAGTGAATAAAAGTTGTCTTTGTATAAGGGCGTTTATAAACACATAAGTGTCATTAGGCATTAGATTAGCAAAGTATGAATAAACGTTATAAAGCTTTATAAAATGGGAGAGATGCACAGAAAATTGATATTTTATGCAATGTAATTAATGAGGCACTTATGATAGAGTACAGGCAAACGGAATCAAATACATACATATTATGAAAAAGTACAGGCAAACCCACTACAGATTTCTGAATTTCATTGTAAACTTATAAGCATTCAAAATATCAAAAACTCCTACTTTATTCATGATACTCGCCCATGAATTGAAATCAATTCTGAACTATCACCTATCCCAATTATACTTTAGGCTTAAAAATTCTGACCCTAGACTGAACTGTCATTCTCTCGTATTATTATTATTATTTATATATTTATAGTTATTTATAAATAAAAATATTATTAATTGTTAATTTTTTTTCTCTTTAATGATTGTTAGATTGATAATTAGTATTCAATAGTAGACAATGGAGAGAATAGGGTTAGAATTGTTCAATAAAATATACATTTGAAAACGACCCCCCAAAAGTATCACTACTTAACGGCTGAAAACAAAAATGACACGCTTGCCAACCCTTTGACCAATGGGGATTCCTGGGCTAATTTTGGAGGTAATTACACTTAGCCCCCTCAATTTTCATTTATAACAAAGACCCTTTCAGAAATTTCAGCTTTCAATGCTTTGTCCCTTCCTCACTAACAATCTTGATAATAAAAGTAAAATTATTAAAATGTCCATTTGAATTTCAATGTGCTGAGAGAAGTTAATATTGAAATAACATCTTAAAGGACCGTATCTTTTCTTTTCTTTTTAGTTGTTTCTTTGCATTTTTAGTTTTTTTCCTGTATTTTCTCTTTTTCTATTTTGGTATTTTTTATATTTATTTTCTATCTTCTTTTTTATTTTATTTTTGTTGTATTTCTCATAGTATTTGCAATTTTCTATTTTTTCTTTATTTTTCATTTTTTTGTCATATTTCATTATTTTTTTTTGCAAAATGGTCTCATAAAACAATATAAAGATAATTTAGGGTTTTAGAAATGTTTAAATTTATACATGACATTTACATAAGAATCTTTTCTGAAGTTAACTTGAATTCTGATAAGCACCACACAACATTTGCCCCACAAGCGCCTCACAGCACATTCTTTTCGTGCACTGAAGTATCTTCCCCTGATAAGTACAGGAGATGTTCACAATGCAAAGAGGAGATGTGTTGTGGGGTGCACCCGGTGGGAACCCCTCTAATCTCATTTAACAGATAGAATGCTAATAATGCGGTCTTGCAAATAAAAGTTGAGGAGTGTAAAGCAGTGTAATTTATCATATTATTTGTCCAAACAATTACTCCATATATTCAATCCATAGATCCCGTCACCTGTTGCAAGATACTTGGCTGTAAATGATGCTAATAAAAGGAGCTCGGATATGCTACGCAGGAGATGTTCTTATCTGTTTATCCAGGAGATATGATAACTGTGCATAGGGAATATCTCTTTTGCTATTTATGGGAGATGTTTTCAATTAGACCAGTTTACGGGTTGGGATTGTGCCTAACTTTACTTTGTTTCGGGTTCGGATTTTGGGTCAGGCCCATTATAATTTTGATAAAAGTTAAGTTTGAGCCTGGCCCATAAACAGGTTATTCCCAATACATAGTGGTGGTGCTTTGTGGGTATAAATGTGGGTACAACTTACGGGTAGCAGATCCCGGGTCTAATAAAAGTCATCCTAGGTGAGATCTATTATCTTGATTCATTTTCCATCCTAGGTGAGATATAATAAAATTTATATGAATGTGGGTACAACTTAAGGGGGCATTTTTTTTTTAGTATTTTAAGAGGGGGGAAAGTTGGTCAATGAGATTTTGGTTCCCATTGACCAAGTATCCCTTCTTCTTTTTTCAGATTTATGTGGGGACATGAGAAAGTTTATTTTCTTGGGTACCACTTATGCAGGTAAGTGATACCCATCTCCTAGGTGGATAAATAACTTTCCCACCTAAGGGGGAAGTTGCCAATGCTTGAATGGGACAAAAATACCCCTTTTAATAATTGATTTTTATGACTAAAATGGTCATTACATTATTCACATGATGAATAAAAGAATATGAATAAATGCATTTACCCAAATAAGAGTAAATTCATTTAACCAGATAAATAATTTACCGTAAAGCAAATAAAGCATAAAACAAATCAACTAACATACCAAGTCAGCTTATTCTTAGTCTTTAGCATGAATAGACCAAAATAGAATAATTTGGATTCATAATGTGGGTTGCTGAACAAGGCATTAAACTGATAAAATTACAGATTTGGGATAGTAAGATATGGTTACTCAATAAAATTAAAGAAATCTAACTTGCCACGCACTTGATAATGAGTGGATCGGGACCCACACCCACCATGTATAGACAGAGTACATTGCAGAGATTTATTGGGACAAAATCAGTATGAATCATCATCACTATTTTTTACTGATGGATGTGTCTCTTCTCTCTTGTTTCTTTTTCTTCTTTCAAATATAAGAAGCCCTCCCAAAAATCTATGTTACTACCTTCCTCATTTTAATAAAAAATTTCTTATTTAGAAAAAAATTAAATTATGATTTAGCTATTTAAAGATTGAGAAGTTATGGTTCAAAACAATAGAACATTTGAGAGGTGTTCAACAACGCGGTTGGTTTTGTTTTCAAAAACAAGAACAATTGCCACATCTGCATAAATAATATAATTTTGCTGATGTTGCTGTTGTTTTTGTTTTTGAAAATAAAACCAAACACCCTACGTTTAGATATCTAATAGTGTTTAGTTGTTTCCTTTTGTTTGGAAACCATTTGTACCAATAGCTTAAGCATATATATAAGTAGGACTATGTCAGAAACCTAATCCAATATCCGATCCAATTATTTTGGATTTGAATGTTAAAACCTGCATCTCTTTAGATTGAATGTAGATTTAACCCCTTCCAATCAATTATGATCAAATCAGTATAATCATACAAAGTTCATAATTATAAATTAAAAAGTCATTATTTTTTAGAAAAATTATGAAAATTTTTATTTCTTAAGGACAACAAAGTGAAACCAAAATCTGACCAATTACAACCCAATATAACGGGTCAAGGGACAAAGTGAAATGACAAACTTATGTGCAGCCATGTAATTGGTTACTTTAATCTTGGATGAAGACATTTGAAACAGATCAAAATGCATATGAGATTTCATTACTGGCCAATGAGATGTCCCACATCAAAGGGTGTAGTAAGAAGAAGAGCATTTCATAATATATTTATAATAATTAAAATATGTTTTATTTATTATTAGTTAATAATAATAATAATAAATAAAATGTTATTTTTAATTAACCAATAAATAATTATTTATTTCAGATATATAATATATTTTTTATTAATAGAATATTATTTTTATTTAATAATCTTTTTATGAATTATAATATTATCAAACAGTTCATTTTTAAGGGTAAAATAGTAAGATTCACAATTTCAGATGTAGGAGAATTGATCCAACTCAAATGATATTATTTTTTTTTCAGAACCTCTAAAAAGTAGAAAATCATTTCTAGTTCTTTTAAGATTCAGACCTGAATAATATCTTTTTAACTTTTCAGATATCAGATTTCAAATTTATCAAATGCCACCTAAGTAATAAATTTAGGCCCAATTTGATTCACAGGAATAGGGGTCTGGAATCAGAATGGAATGGGCTATTCCGATTCCAACTGTTTGGTTGGACGGAATCAGAATTCCATTCCCATTCCTGTTGGAATGACATTCCCCCATTTGAGGGAATGGCCATTCCCTGCCTGTTCCTTGGGAATGGAATCTTATTCTTGCTGAGTCTAATTCTTATTTCCATTCTTGTCTGAATCAAACAGGCTATAGGAATAAATCATTCTGATTTTGATTCCAAAAGATTTTGAATGTGATTCTAACTGCAAACCAAACATACCCTTAATCCTGAACAAGAAAATGTTTAGAGGTTTCCAAATCTTTATTTGGGGCCCTATGATGTGGACTTTGAATCTGCTATAACTATAAACAAGATATGTACAATGTGCAATGAAATCCAATCCGGAATTAATCAATTATATGTTTATTGATTGGATTTTGTTGCCCACTCATTTTTAGCTGATGAAGAGATCCAAACCCCCATGTTTTTTTTTTTTGTTTTATCTTTTTGAAAATTTTAAAATATATGTACAAAAATTGGGGAGAAGAAAAAGCGTCATAAAATTTACTCACTCTGATTCTGCCTTTGTTTATATGCCCGTTTGGGAGGGCTGAGCTGAACATTCAATAAGCTATGGTTCAACTTCTTTGAGGTGTTTTCGAATAAATTAAGGAAGTTAATGCACAACCAGAAATATGATTGACACCTTAAATGGTGTTTGTGTATGACCCACCTTGTTTATAGTCATTTGAACTTTAAAATTAGGTCCCGTTTGTTTTTTTGGTAAATTACCCAGGTAAATGTGAAGGGATAGGATATCCATCACATGGATGCCCAAAGATTGCAGAATAAGGGGGCGAATTTCAAAAATTTTTCTCTCCCTTCAACTGGGAATCGTATTCCCTATTTAGAAAATCATATTTTCAATGATCATTCTTGAACCATAAACTGAACCAGATCTGAACCAAAAAGAGTAGGGAGAGATTATACCTGATACGGAAAAACAGTATCTCCCAATGGAGGTGTTCACGCCCAAGGAAGGATCCAAAATCTGCTCCAACTGAAGATGGCGCAGTGCATGATGGAGCAGAATCAATAGTGTTCTTCCAAAAGAACTTGACCCTTCGCAAGAATCAATAGGATGGCTTGTGAATACAGCTCTAATCAATCTTTTCTCAAAAAGATTGGTATCAAGATCGAATCTTGATTACTCCTGTAGAGAGGAGGAGATCGAACTGTCGGAGGCGGCGGTTGTAGGAAAGAGGCAGCAAAAGAGTATTCGCAGGGTGCAGAATTCTCTCTTCTTGTGATCTTAGCTATGAAGACAAGAGTGTGTTGGTTGCATGTCTAAAGGTTGCTGCCCCCTCCTCCTTTTATAATCTCAAAGGGATCAACTCCTAATCCCATTAGGAGTTGGAGATCCAAATCATATTTGGATTAAAAGTCACTTTAAGTGATAAGGGATAACCCTTATCTTATCTGCAGATCAGATCAACCATCTCCTAATCTAATTAAGAGGCTTCCAAATCTAAATCTTATTTAGATCTTGGACTCTCTAAGTGGATAGGGTCTGGCCCAATCCTGTCAGCTGATCCATCTCAGAATTCGCCCCTTTAAGTGACTAATCAAAGCAACCCAGTTCGAAATGGGCTTAAGGCCCATTTAAGGTTATGTATTCACTTAGCCTTCCAAACTGCTGCCCAGTTGGGCTTCCTTGATTTACACATTAGCCACATAGGTTCAGCCCAGCCTTTGTTACAAGGCCTGGCCGAATACACTGTTAAGGACAGTGCACCCCCTGAAACCCATCTTATGGGCTCTATGGGCCCAAAACTTACCCTAAGTGGTCTCTGCGCCAAGCCACCTTGTAACACGCAGGGACTGTGAGCAGATGCAAGATTAGCCCATCAGGTATTATCCTCAATGGTCTTACACTTAACCTCTCAGCCCATAATGATCATACACTGCCCGACAAGAGATGACCTCTCCCTCGGCTGCAAGGAATAGTGTTGCACTCTCTACTTATATGGATCCCGAGAATTAAAACCTTTTGCAAACCTTTTAGAAACCATTATATATATACTTTTATATCTCATATAAAATATATTTTGCAAAACAAATCTCAACGATTGAAATCGGCTGTCGGCAGTCTTGGTTTCCATCAGTGAGAGTGCATCCCCGATCATTAGCTTTGTCCGACAAAGGGGCTGATCCTGTCACTATGATCACCCACTCAGATGAATTCTCAGACTGTCCCAACATACCTAGGTTTTGACCCCCGCTAAGGATTTCACTAATTGGTATATCAAAGACAGCCTAATCCGACACCTAGTGCAGTATAATAATCGAGTCTAGGGGTCGGGTGTAACTTTTCAGTTTTTCCCATCAATCTCCAAGGTCCAGGGCAATACTGGAAATCTGGTCCAGTTCATAGATTCAATTAATCCTACACTGTATGTGCCTAGGGTCTCACCCTGGCAGATGAGACAGGCCACCCCAACCGACTTGGTGGCACCATAGCGTCAGCCTTATCAAGACAGGTCTCCCAAGACCGATCCACCGGCTGTGAACATTCTAAACTAACATGAGTCTCATTAAGTGTCTAGTTTAAGGGTATTACACATAAACATACCAAGGGAACATGAATCAAATATGCACTTTTATTCATTTACAGTAAACTCATAAAGTACATCATTTTGATTTAAGCTAAGGGCATACAAAAACTATCTAACAGCTCCCACTTGCACTTAGGTCCAATCAGGTATAAGCCGGAGTTCCATGCTTTCCACGTGTTTGTCAAACACTTTTTGTGATAGTGGCTTCATCAATGGGTTTGCTACATTTTCTGCTGACGCTACCTTCTGAATCAGGACGTCCCATCTACCAACAATCTCTCGCAATACGTGGTACTTCCTCTCGATGTGCTTCGACTTCGAGTGGGCTTGTGGCTCCTTAGCCTAAGCAATAGCTCCATTGTTGTCACACAACAATGGGATGGATGATGTGCTGGACGGAACTACTCCCAACTCGTGAACGAACTTCTTCATCGACATGGCTTCTTTGGCAGCCTCACTTGTGGCAATGTACTCGGCCTCGGTCATAGAGTTTGTAGTGGACCCCTGTTTGTTGCTTTTCTAGCAAACAACACACGATCCTATCATGAAAAAATATCCAGATGTAGACTTTCTATCATCTGGATTTGACTGAAAATCGATATCTGTATACCCTTGAATCTGTAGTGACCTACCATCGAATACTAGACAAAACTCTTTTGTCCTTCGAAGGTACTTAAATATGTTTTTCACAGCAGTCCAGTGCTCCTACTCTGAGTTGGCCTAAAATCTGCTTACTACACTCACTGCCTGAGCAATGTCAGGACGAGTGCACAACATGGCATATATGATGCTCCCTACGGCAGAGGCATAGGGAATGTCTTTCATGCCACCAATCTCCTCAGAAGTCTTAGGAGGCATCTTCTTGGAGAGAGTGACTCCGTGCCTGAAAGGAACATTTCATTTCTTGGAGTTTTCCATGCTGTATCTTTTGACTATTTTGTCAATGTAGGCAGATTGGGATAATCCTATTATCCGCTTTGATCTATCTCTATAGAGTCGAAGACCTAGTATATATGAGGCTTCTCCAAGATCTTTCATGGAGAATTGCTGTGAAAGCCATATTTTCACCATAGTCAACATTCCTACATCATTCCCAATGAGTAGAATGTCATCTACATAAAAAACCAAGAAGGTAACCTTATCTCCACTGTACTTCCCGTAGACACAGGGTTCATCTGGATTCTGCTCGAAGTCAAACGATTTGACAGCAGAGTCAAAAAGGATGTTCCAACTTCTAGAAGCTTGCTTAAGTCCATAAATGGATCTATTGAGTTTACATACCATGTTTTTCTGACCTGCAGCAATAAAGCCTTGCGGCTGTTGCATATAGATATCTTCAGTAAGATCTCTATTCAGGAATGCGGTTTTGACATCCATCTGCCAAATCTCATAATCATGGTATGCTGCTACAGCTAGCAGAATCCTAATGGATTTAAGCATGGCCACAGGTGAAAATGTTTCCTCATAATCGATGCCCTCTTTCTGAGTGTACCCTTTCGCCACCAGACGAGCTTTGAAGGTTTCAACCCTACCATTGGGGCATTTCTTCCTCTTGTAAATCCATTTGCAACCAATTGTTTTTACCCCAGAGGGTGGATCTAGTAGAGTGTTCGATTGTGCGCATATGCCAAGCAAACAAAAACTCGTATATTATCATAACAAGGAGGTTGCCCAAATAAAAGTTCATAGGGAGCCTTTCCCTTCAACAGATTGGATAATGTTCGATTAATCAAATAACAGACAGTCAATACACATTCCCCAAAAAATCAATAGGCATGCTAGAATGAAAACACAATGCTCGGGCAACATTGAGTATGTGGCGGTGTTCGTGTTCACCCTTCTGTTTTGTTGAGAGGTCCCGACACAAGTGGTTTGATGAATAATACCATTTTCAGCAAAATATCTAGCCAACTAGGCAAACTCAATCCCATTATCAGTACGAATCACTTTTACAGGTTTGTCAAATTGCCTTTGAACCATAGCAAAAAAATTTCGAAGAACTCGTCCCACTTCCATCTTATCAACCAGAAGATAAATCAAACACCTATAGAAAAATCATCTACTATTGTCAAGAAATAATGAAAACCACAAGTTGCAGTTCTATAAGGACCCTATAAATCACAATGAATTAACTCAAAAACATCAAATGCATTATTATTACTAGAAACAAAATCTTCTCGACATTGTTTTGCTCGGAAACATATATCACAACCCTTAATACTTTCATCATTATTATTCTTAGTACTAACAAAAAGCAACAACTTAACAATTTTATGAGAAGGATGCCCTAACCTTTGATGCCAAATATCACACGTCATGCTCTCTGTAATCTTCATTGGTTTTGCTGATGCAATGCTCTGGAAATAATAGAGTCCCTCTCGCTGCTCACCCGCTCCAATCAGCATCCTTGTAGTGCGGTCCTATATCACGCAGAATTTATTAGTGAACTGAGCAATACAATTTGACTCCTCAATTAATTGCGACACAGAAATTAAATTGCAATTCAAACTAGGCACATATAAAACATTAGTCAGTTTCAGATGATCGTCCAATGCAATTGTGCCTTCTTTCTCTTCTATTGTCATTTTCTCATCTAGCATCATGACAAAGCATGGAATGACATCTTTTATGTCTCTCATCGACTCGAGGCTTCCTGTCATATGATGAGATGTCCCTATGTCTATTATCCATTTTGACAATTTTTGCTTACCACTTAGTTGTTGACTCTCCTCTTTCTATGTGTTCAAAAGGTTGAGTAACATGTTTCACTACTCACTACTTAGTCCATTGAACCCAGTCTTGACTGCATAAATTGATTCTCCTTGAGACGCATTGCCTTGCGCAAAGACTTTGGCTGTATTGGCCTTGACTTGGCCGCCACGACCTTTTCCTCCTGCCCCTGCTCCTTGTTTCTGTCCACTACGCCCACGGCTTGCTCCACGAGCATGATTTTTCGGCCGATCACCCCACCATTTAGGGTAGCCGATCAGTTGGAAACAAGACTCTGCATTGTGGCCTGCCTTGTTGTAGTGAGTACATACCACGTTCTTGTCTTTGCCTTCGCTTTGCCTCTTCCCTGCTTGAACTGTGATGACCACAGGTTTAGTCTTCTCTTCCTTTGCGCGGGTCATGGTTTGAACTTGCTCTTCCTGAATCACTATGGCATAGGCTCGACTCAAGCTTGGCAAATGTTCTATACTTAGTATATGCGAACACACACTTCCATAGACCGTGTCATCTAGCCCCATAAAAAATTGATGAAGTTTCTCTTCATCTCGCTTCTTATTCCATGCCCTGCTTATGTCGCAGCTACACTTACCACATTGACAAGTGGGATATTGCTCATAATTTCCCAAATCATCTTGAGTTTGCCATAGTAATTCATAATCGTCATACCCCTTTGTTTGCAATTCGCCATCTCGGATTTGAGTTGTTGAACTCGTAGTCCATTACCAATAGAGAAACGCTCCTTTATGTCGTCCCAGAGCATCTTTGCAATCTCTGTGTACGTTATGGTTGAACGTAAATTAGGTTCAGTCGTATTCAGAATCCATGACACAAGCATGGAATTTGCCATCCACCAATCTTCCAATTCCACCGAATCGTCCGAAGGTTGTCTCACTGATCCATCGATGAAGCCAAATTTCTTCTTGGCTCGCAGCGCCGTTCTTATCGCTCGAGCCCATTCATCATAATTGTTGCCTCTAAGCTAAATCTGTGTGATAATGGTACTTGAATTGTCATTGGTTGATAGAGGGTAGGGCGAGATCATATTCTTTGTCAATTGGCCACCACCCTATTCTTTTTCTTTGTTTTCAGCCATACCGACTACTGTGTTTGAAAACCCACAATCGGCGGTAGAATCGCCACAAAAGACAGAATCGATCTTTGGATCTTCCTGCCGCAGAACTTCGACTCGCCAGAAACCCGTTAAAGATCAAGACGTTATGATCGAGAATGAACCCCCGAGTTCTTTGCCTGTTACTCGCACTCTCCGGAGTACAAGAAGAAGAACCGTTCAAGAAAAGGAACAAGAGAAAGAAGACCCTAACATTTTAACCGAGCCCCTTCATCGAAATTTCAATTTCTTCCCTTCATCGACGATAGATTTTCGTAGCCTTGGGGAGGATGGCTCTTGTTGCATTCAGTGTCTCCCTATCCACTGTCGCGACCTTGACTCTTCTGATTCAGAGGGAGGATCATATCTACTTATGGATTTGATACCATGTTAAACCAGAGCTTGGCTGGTTGATTCTTTCTGTATTTCATTCATTGAGAAAACTCAAATATATATACATGGCTACAACCCTACAATCAAGCAACTAAATCTCCTAAGTTTATGGCAACTAAAACATATCTTTCCTAACTGAAATATACATGATATACATGCCAAGGAAAGGAGATATTCACGGGAAAGGAGATGAGGAGATATAAGGAGATATACACGAATACTAGTTTCTAATTTTCAGCACAATCCTAACAAAAAAGAATGCCCCCATAGTATTATTTTTCTTGAATTATCCATTTCTATGTTATCCTAGCTTTTTAGAAAGTACATACCATAGACGACCATTATTCAACTATGTCCTACCTAGGTCTTGGGAAGGGTATCTTGTGCACAAGGTGGCTGCTTTTACACCAAAACGGGTTGTCTCACACTTAGGGGGCGTTCTTTGTTTAGATTCTGAGAGGGGGTAAAGTTGGCCAATGTGATTTTGGTTCCCATTGACCAAGAATTCCATGTTCTTTTTTTAGATTTATGTAGAAACCACAAAGGGTTTATTTTCTTAAGTATCACTTACCCATCTTCTAAATGGGTAAATAACTTTTCCATTTAGGGGGGAAATTGCAATGGGACAAAAATACCATTTTTAATAATGAAATTTTATGACTAAAATGATCATTGCTTTATTTACATGAAAAATAAAACATCATAGGTAAATGCATTTAACCGGACAAATAAATTACAACAGGGCCTTACATATCCACCAAGTAACACTTTACCAACCGATACACTCTCTCCCTCCAGCCTCCAGGTAATAACTAGATGGATGCTCTGAACCTTGTAAAAGACGTTGTATGAAACCGGAATCGGCCTTGAGATGAAGTGGTAGACTGGTCAATACCATTCAGTCGACCCCTAGTGAACTGAAACTGTATTGTCCGTTTGAATTCTGATTGAAAGCTTTTGGCTTTGGTACTTCTACTTCAACCCAAGTGGACCGAAAGTGATAAGAAGAAACTATAAGGCGAGGTAAAATAATTGAAAAAAAGAAGAAAGAAATAGGAATAGAAAACGTTCTTCCGTTGGACCCTCTATAGCGTGAAATCAAAGCCGTTCTTCTACCGTTGCAGTTCAATCTGATACATTCACCTTCTCCAAAGGTTCTAAAAATGGATCAACGTATCTGCTTTTATTGATTTAAGGTCCGTCTATCCCCTAAATCAGGTCAGGTCCAAGGTTTTGAAAATCGGACGGATCAGTTGATCGGACAGGTTGACCCCAAAATCAGTCAGGCAATCAGTTTCGACCGTCTATCCTCTAAATCATGTCAGACCCAAGGTTTTGAAAATCGAACCGGTGGCTAAAAACGATTTCATATCCGATCCGATTTTTAAAACCTTCAAGGGTCCCTTGTACGATCGATCTGACATGACCTGAAACATTTTCTCGCTAAATATATTTATATAATATGTCAATGACTGTTTTGGACATTTTATTAGTTGTAATATCAATATGGTTATGGTTTTAGCATATAAGGGCAACTTTTTGCCCGGAGTATCAATTAAAAATAATATTTTTATAAATAGTCTTTTTGGAAAAATATCAAGAAAGGGCAGACAATGTTCATCATCTTACTCTGTGAGAGAATCTCATCGTTAGAAGCTTCTTCGTAGTCGATGCCGATGACTTAGAAGGTCAAACTCTCGAGCATACAAATCAAGATATTCCATGATCTGATTGTTGTTATTGTTTGGAGCATACAAATCAAGAAGGTCAAACTCTCGAGCATAAAAGAAGGTCAAACTCTTCTTTTACGGTAAATGGCCATGGAAAATCTGAGAATTCATAGATCGGTGTTTGGAGCTTGGTAGTCTCTAAAGTTTGCGTCCAAACCCCACTAATTCATCCCTGGATTTGAAGACGATTAAACTGAAAATGCTCTTAACGTCCCAGAAAGCGAATGGGCAGTCGTGTATAAGTCTCCATCTCCAAGGACTCACAGAACCTCCGCAATCCGCAATGCTTACCGTAGGATCATAAGATTCCGGCCATATATTCTATAATTTTTCCTTATGAATCCATTGTTCCTTTCATCGCTCTTTCTTCCCTTGTCCGCCCATTCCTTTCATTCCTCTTATCTTGTTCGCCCATGTCAATGCGCAAAACGGGACTTGCTGGATTCACTGGTTTCATTGTTCCTCCATTTGCTCCAACAAAAACCTTCTCTTGTCCGTCTCAACGTTCCGCCCAAGCCTCACCGTCGTCTTCGAATCGGATATATTCGCATGAATATAGAGGCAGACGATGAAGACCAGGAATAGTATCCACTGCCCTTCGTTGATATTTTTCCAAAAAAACTATTCAATGTAGTTTCTCAGCCAGTTTGTCACTGCCAAACATCAATCCACAAAAACCCCGAAGTAAAGAAACCAGCAACGTGTTGTTTGGTGGACAATCAAAATCAAGCTTGATTCAGATGTAGCGACAGTTCCAACATCGTGAGGGTATTTTTGTAAATGTAATAATAAGTGTTTTGAATCAAAGTAAAGTGCGATTTTATCTGTACCTAATCACAACAAGAGTAATTAACTAATAAAACCAACAGATCACAGGGAGTTCGGTTGGACGTAGAAATTCAGGTCAAATGAAAAGGGTTACTTTCGTAATTAGAAGTTCACTTCCCCCCGACTGGTCTACACGTTTAGGCCGGCCAGCTGGAATCGGGATTTTCCGTTTTCTACTCTGATAATAAAAGTCGGAACGAATTGACGGAGGTTGGGATTTTAAATCTATTTCCTATAAATACTCGCTCTTTCACTCGATTTTTCGGTTACTAGCGCTCTGATTTCTCGTCTCTCCCTGTTTCCTCTCCAACACCCAGCTTATCGCCTGATATTATCCCTCTCCCGCCAAAAGAAAGGAGGAAAAAATAAGATACCTTTTGCGTTAAAGTTTTTGCAGCTTCAGCAAACAACACTGCTTAGCTTTTCTGGTAAAACAGGGGTGAGGAGTGAGAAGGGAACCAACTTGTTCGAAGTTTAAGCTTTTGGTATTCCACAGTCTCTAAGAAGCTTCATGACTCGAACATTCTTCTTTAGCAGATAAAGTGGTCTCTTTTTCTTTCCGTTAGAGGAAAGATTTTTCAGTCTCTACCTTCTTCTCTTAGTGTTTTCAAATTTCTTCTGATAGTCGGATCCCATAAATTCTAGCTCTCCTATTAAGTGATTTCCACTGAAAAAGACCTATTCCATCTTCTTTCTTTACTCATTTTCTGATCCTTTCAGTAAATAGGAACCTTGTCTGAAGTTCTTTTACTGGAATACAGTGTATTTGATTTTGCTTAAAATTTTCCATTAGGTAGGAGAGCTTGCTACTTTGCTAGTCAGTCCATTGGTTCGGCTTTCTTATCTCATACCTGTCGGAGTTGCTATTACATGCTCGCTTTCTCCTGATTGTTTTGATGCAGCGTGCGAACCTGGTTCTACTACAGTCGATTCACCATCTTGTGTGATGAATCCGACCTGCCGCTCGGACTTAGAATCCGGCGTCTTTGTAACTCAGTCACTGAAATTTTCAGAGCATGTTGTCAGAACAACGAAACTAGTTCAAGGCCGGAAAGCCGCCGGAAAATCAACTGGTTCATGCGATTCTATACGGCAGAAGGTAGTGAGGATTATCTTCACTGACGTTGATGCTACGGACTCAAGCGACGATGAGGGGGGCAACGAGACCGTGCGGCGTGTGAAGAGACACGTTCGAGAGATATTTTTCGACAACGTGCACACTAACGTGCGCCGTGAGGTGTCAGTTAAGAAAAGGAGGTCGCCGGAACCTGAATCTGATGGAACTTGCTCGAAAAGATTCAGAGGCGTACGGCGACGACCGTGGGGACGTTGGGCCGCGGAGATACGGGATCCTACACGGCGGAAACGGTTGTGGCTCGGTACATATGACACGGCGGAGGAAGCGGCGACCGTTTACGATAAGGCTGCCGTTAGATTAAAGGGTCCGGACGCCGTTACAAATTTCCCGGCTTTCCCTGGAACAGAAACGGTCGCCAAGGGCGACGACGATTTAACCAAGGCCGCGGCTGCGGTTGCGGCAGCTAGGTCTCCTACTTCGGTGCTCTGTTACGATGGCCTAACGGCAGCGTTCGACAGCTTCGGTTTCGGAGATGTCGACGCATTTGGATTCAACATCGACGACTTGCCGTTAACCCTGACGGAAGCCAATTTTCCAAAAAAGTACTTTGGGGAGGAAGAGTTCGGCGACTTTGACGTGGAAGATTTCCCCTCGGAACTAATCAGATGCTGAATTAGAACCATGAAGAAAGGACCAGATTCCAGATTTTCGCAAAAAACTACGAAGATACCCTGTAGCCGTTTTTATCTTGAAGGGCAATACGGTCCATAAAAAGATAAGAGTGGATGCTTCTTCCCCTCTCTCTCTCTCTCTTTTATAATTTATTTATAGCCGTGAGTTAAGCCGATTTGCCGGCGATTTTGCCCGCCACCGTGTGTGAAAGACAATTTTGTGTCCTTATTATTATATTCAATTATTTTATAGAGAGAAATTGATAATAGTTTATTTTCTTGTTCCTTGCGAGTGTGAAAAGCTGTCAATCAAAGAGAGAGACGGGTAGAGAGAGGGAGTGACCGAGGGAGAGAGAGTGTGCAGTGTGGTGTTGTTTCCTTTCCTTGATTTCCACGCTTAGGCTTGGAAAAGCAAAGATTTTGCCTTTTGAATTTGAATAATAATAGAGTATGATAATTGATTCTAGGGCCTCCACGAGTTCACTGCTGATAAAATGGGCTTTACCGGTTACTCTAGGTTCTGGGCTTTAATTGGAAGTCGACGGAGTATGACACCCTCAAAAGCTTTATGCTATGCTATCACGTGCTGACGTGGTGTTTCCAAACTTCCAATAGATAATACCACACTGATAATGGCTCAGCGCTACCCCATTTTACTAAATCACTACTGGAGCCAATATCATATCACACGAAAGCTCTTGTGTTTGTCCACTGCTGAGTGCTGAATTGGGATCTGCTCCTCAGAGAGCGATCCTCACACGACTTCACAGACACATTCATAGTTTTGAAAACCGGACCGGTCGGTCGGACCAGAAAAATAAATGTTCAATTTCATTCTAAAACTACTTTTTAATTAAAAATCATTGATTTGGTCGGTGACCCATTATTTAAATGGTTAAATCGTAGAACCATTGACCTGATAATAACTTTTGGAATTCACACTGCGCCCCACAATACATTCCGACCTTATATTGGGAACATCTCCTGATAATGTCTGATCAATTCCTGTATTATCATGGGGAGGTTGGGGTGTGCTGTGGGGCATTGTGGGGCGCCCCCTTGTGAACTGCAGATGTGAACTCTAATTTTTGGCAGTTTTTTATTTTTTATTTAATTTAGAATGGGCCATCCTTTGAACCAAATGGTAGGAGCATTCAATTTAAGAACTAGTCCCCACAATGGTTCTCTGTCGTTAGGTTTTAAAAACCTTGACTACATCCTACCGTATACTGGAAACATCTCTCATATAGATAAAACATAATTCATGTAACTAAATCTCATATAGTTGAAATAAGACTTAAAGTGATGATTATGATCAAATTAAAAGTTTGGAAGCTCATGATTTTTCCAATTCTATGGGCACCAGCTCAAATTCAATAGTCCAATTTATTGGTTAGTAAATTACCTCGAGTGACATTATTGGATGGTACAGAAGAAGATTTACCAAAATTAAAGGTGCTAATCAGATATGTGTAAAAATCAGATGGAAAAAAGAGCTAATCTGATTGATTGGAGAGACAAGATTCTATGATTGCACGCTCGCTTCCAGCGGTTGGTTCATGTTCTTCGGAACATAAAACAAAGCCTCCAGAAACTGAAGCTCCCCAAACCCAATAAACAGCTCATATGAGGCCCCAAATTAAGACAATATTTCTTACTTTCTTCTTCTCTTTTTGTGTCTTTAGGCAAACAGCCAAACACCCTAACATTATCGAATGAACTGGGGTACACCATATAAACCAAGCCCGAAGTGAATCGTGTATAGGGTGTGTCAATGGATCGGTTTTGGATTAGACCCAGTCCAAACTAAAATCAATTTGAACGGACTGAATAAACCAACAAGACATTAAATTGGACCAGTCCAAACTTAATGGCATTGGATTCGACCTGGTCTATTTTTGATAAATTTATATTAGATTAGATTAGATTGAGCCAATATCTGACCCATTGATAGAAGATAAGAATTTCGATGTTAATGAGCCAGATTTTTTTTAAAATCGATCTAAATTTAAATGAATTTGAACATATTAAACTGTCTAAACATTGAATTAGACCAATTCAAAATGGTCCAAAATTTATATTAGATTAAATTAGATCTAATTCATTTATAATAAATTCACATTGGACGAATTCAATCCAATTGACACCCCTACTCGTGGAAAAATTACAAGCGGTTCAACATTTAACGAAGTCATTCCCAATAAATGAAATGAATGCTTTAGGATTTTTAATTCAGGGTGGACCATAGATGATGTCTCTGAAAAAATTTTTGTCAAGGCCGACCGACATTAATATCTGTTCCCGAGCCAAAAGATAAATTTAATTAATGTAGGTATACGTGTGGATAAGAAACGATAAATGAGCAAGAACTGAAGAACATAGTTTAGTTGCTTGAACTTTGAAGCCTTGATTTATATTAGAAGAAAACTGGAAAAGCATGCACAAAAATAAATGCAAGGAGCATGTATGTTTATATAGTACAACATAACATACAAAATTAATCCTCCATTCAGTCCACTTACCACTTATTGAATGATCAGACCTTGAGGGTGGGGATTTGAATTCGAGTGATCATGGACATCGATTTTTGAGTACTAAGGCCGCGTTAGGAAACGATGCAAATGGAGTGTAAGTCCTGATTTAGGGTAAATTTATATTCTAGTCATTTTTGCCTGTATTTGGTATCATTACGTTTATGCATTAACAAATGAAAGGCCAATACATATTTATATTGATAATAAGATGTAAAAGTACAACAATAAAAAAGAAGTAAATTTGCATTCAAGTAGACATTTGATTAAAAAAGCATATGCATTGGAATTCATATTTGCATCCATTACAGTTAAAAGTCTGTTTGGTAAGAAGGTAAATTTGTCAATACAAAACTAACCCAATTTTATAATTTATATGAACCGTTTTACACCTTACATATTTGCATTTACACTTATTTGCATTGTTACCAAATGCAGCCCAAGTAACAAATCTTGAAGCTATAGTTACAACAGTATTGCCAATACCATAATACCATATGCTTGCTTGGCTTCTCACTTGGTATCAAATATTGAAATTAAGCATCAATGGTAACTAATAAACATAATATGCTTAATTAATCTTGTAGGCTGGTAAATGGGACCTATAATTTGCCACTTGTCACAATTTTTACTAATCATGACGAAAAATTATTGTTTTGTAATAAATTGATATAATCAGTCCTTAACCATCTAATTTGGGCATTATTATTTATAAAGGCGTTTATTCGAGGTCTAATTAAAGGATGTTTTGTATTACATGGATGCAAGGTTTAAAGTATCAGAAATGCAAGGTGTATTGAAAAGACAATTTTAAGAGATGTGTCGGGATACGCTTTAGATATATATGAATTCGAATGACAAAACAAAATACAACTAAATATGGTAAAAAATTCAAATAAATCCTAAAAAATACATTATTAACTATATTTATAAATTGTATTTAATTGTAAATAAGTCATTTATATGTAAAAAAGCTATACTTTAATAGTTTATATAAAGTGTGACATATTAGGACAATTAGTAATCGTTTAAAAATGGAATAACTAAAATGTAAAATAAACAAAAAACAAAAATGTCAATGTCAATTTTCAAAAACCAATATAATTAATTAGGGGTGTTCACGGGTCGGGTTGGGTCGATTTCTTGGGATTTTCCCAACTGACCAGACCTAGTCGGGTTAGCTAAGGTGGGAACCGAAACCGACCCACTGACAGGCCAAACCGACCTGGTCGGTTTGAGTCGGGTTGGGTTGGTTTGGGTCGATTCCGGTTTTGCTCCAGTACAAAGCCAAATAAAATCTGAATTAGTTGATAATTTGATATTCAAGAGTCTAAGATAAATCTAAATTTAATTCAGGTAAAGAATAAAATCAATAGATTCTTCATGTAAAAACAAGTGTTAATAATGAGCCTTCTAGAGTAAAAAACTAGGTAAATCTAGGTAGGTAAATCAATAAAATAAAAATTTAGAAACCTTCTAAATTCTAATCTAGGTAAAAAACTAAAAAAGCACACCTAATTGAATTCTAATTGTAATTGCCTAATGTGCCTTCTAGAGTTCTAATTCTAGTAGAAGTAGAAGACTATTAGGAATTAGGAAGCTATTCAAATTAGGAAGTAGGAACTACCAAACTAGTAGAATACTAGTTCGGTTCGGGTCGGGTTGATTTCGGTTTTCACGCAAGAAAACTGAAAACTAACCCCAGATTTCGGTTTATGTATGTGCCCAACCCGAAACCGACCGGTACGGATGAAAACCCGGCCGACTCGGGTTGGTCGGTTTGATCGGGTTGGGCATTCTTATGAACAGCCCTATAATTAATCTTAATATTTATTACTATATAAATTTTAATAATTAATTCTAACATTTATTAATAAACACTTGTCACTCATTAAGAAAACTAACAATTAATTTAAAATGAAAAATACATATAACCATATCAAACAAATATGTGTGGCTCATTGGCAAACTTGTGTTTATTAAAATAGAATGACCAAGGTTCAAATCTTACTATGATAAAATTTGAAGTTTTTACACTGACAAAACGAAATTAATGAGGGGATCATTAATTTAAATTAGGTGCTAAAATTCAAAATTGCTTTAGAGTAATTGACTAATTAATGAAAGAGAAATTATACTTAAATTAACAACACTAATGCGGGATACAGGCCCGTGTTTGCCAATGCGTACGAAAAGAAATGGAACAAATGATTTATACATGTTCCATGTATCTTGTTCTTGTCGAAACGATATGTATCGGCTGATACAACCCACATTGCGATATTTTGAACCTTGCATGGATGAGAAATTAGTGGGTATGAACTGGTACAAAGCATACTGATGAAGGAAAATTTGGCCCGACCTCTTTATTATGAGACACGTGGCAGAAACGACAGCTCGGCAAAAGGGGTCAAGCCTAGGCGGCAACAAGGGCACACTCCGCCGAACTAACCCACCTTGTAACAGCTCGGGATAGACTTCGCCGAACTACCATCTTGTAACAGCTCGGGGTAGGCTTCGCCGAACTGCAACCTTGTAACAGCTCGGGGTAGACTTCGCCGAACTGACCGCCTTGTAACAGCTCGGGATAGACTTCGCCGAACTACCACCTTGTAACAGCTCGGGGTAGACTTCGCCGAACTGCCACCTTGTAACAGCTCGGGATAGACTTCGCCGAACTACCTTGTAACAGCTCGGGGTAGACTTCGCCGAACTGCCACCTTGTAACAGCTCGGGACAAACTTCACCGAACTGACCCACCTTGTTACAGTTCGGGATACCTCCGAGCTCAAGACCGCCTCGCTCAGCACTTCGCATCATCTTCTAGGCACCAAAGCCAAACAAGTCGTACCATGCCTGGCACCAGGGAATTCCGTGCCCGAGGGCGCCACGCCTGACTGACTTGGGATCTGACGTTTTGGCAGCAGCACTCTAAACGGTCACCTGCCACCGCCACTGACGCCGCCATCTCCAGTTAGACGGTTAGGCAGTGACGGTTCTGTCTCAGCAGAAGGGACGACAGCCGAGTTGACAAGCGCCATAGTAATCATACCCAATCTGACAAGGGCCTCGGGACGAGTACGCGAAGCGACTATAAGAGCCCCCTGCCCCCCGATAAGAGAGGTATGCAAAAACTTTGCGCTATCTGGTATTACCTTGCTTTTGAAAGATTCTAACTTGAGCTTCGGAGCCTCTACACCGGGTTCCCCCCGGAGCTTTCCCATCTCTCCCGTTTCAGGATCCTTGCTACCTCGTTCGAAAGCAAGGCAGCGGACAGCTAAGACCAGCCGGATCGCGCTCCATCAATTGGCGCCGTCTGTGGGAAAACGCTTCAAAAAGCCTCCCTCCAAACTTCGATACCCCCCTTTCTTGTTTAAAAATCCCAATACTCATGGCCTCCTCCAGCAACACCGGACGCGGCACGGAGACAAACGCCACCGGGGAGCAACTTTAGGTCCTCGTGGTGTGCGTTCGACAGTTCACCATCCCCCTTTCGGCGGATGGGATCCCCATCCTGAACACACTACAAGCAGTGGCACCCGTAAACCCTCCTACCACAAACGTCCCCTTTCATCTCCCCATTGAGACAACTTTCACTGAACCAACTCCTGTCCCCCTGGCAGCTAGCCAAGACCGATTGGAAGACCTGGTGTAGTGCATGCGGGCAATGCAAGCCCAAATGCAACAGTTCCAGCAACACCAGCTTCACCAGCACCAAGTGCTGCACAACATCTCCCAGTATCACTACCAACAGCAGTTCCCCCAACTGCCACTGAACCAACCACTACTTCCACCTCGCCACCCCGCTCCGAGGCCGGTCAAGGCCTCCCCGCAGGATGGGCGCCCCCGCCAGGTGAAGGCCTCCCGGCCCCAAAACCACCCCAACAGCCAGGCTTCGTCCCCAGGCCAAAGAGAGAGAAATGTCATCCTCGCCTCGCAACCCGCGGGTGGGTCGGGAACCTCGCTCCCGAGCTCCCGCTCACCGAAAATCGATTCAGCGCCCTGGCGGCGGACTACCAGCACTCCGGGCCCATCGAGGTCGGTAACACGGAGGCCAGCAGCACCAGCACAAGGCCCGCTCAACGGCGAAGGCGCCGGCGAAGCCGCCAGACCGCCACCCGCGCCTTGTCGGAAGTCAGAGGCAAAGCCACGAGCTCGGACGAGGTAGGGGCTACCCCGGCTCTCTCCGTTCCTTCCCCCCTCGCATCGGAACTCCTGGCGGTCCCCTTACCCAGAGACTTCAAACTCCCACCTCTGGACAAGTACGACGGGTCCTTCGACCCCAACGACCACGTTGACGCCTTTCAGTCGCAAATGCACCTCGCCAGGGCTAGCGAATCATGCATGTGCGTGGCCTTTACCACCACCCTCAGGGGGGTAGCCCACACTTGGTACAGGAACCTAGCCCCCGGGTTGATAAAGTGCTGGGCCCAGTTCGTGCAAGTCTTCACCACACACTTCGTCACCAGCCGACGGTGCCCCAGAACAGAGGAAAGCATCTTCGGAGTGGTCCAAAGAGAAGGAGAGTCTATTTGGGGCTACATCAAGCGGTTCAACGAGGCATGCTTGCAAATACCACGGTTGGACCCCGCAGTGCAGCTCGCGGCGGCCAAAAGAGGGGTGACGCACAAAGAGTTCAAATGGCACATGGTGGCCAACCAGCCCGCGACCGTGGCCGAACTCGTACCGAGCGAACTCGTACTGAGCTGCCCCTGGATGAGGAGCCCCAAGCCCCAGACCATACGACAGAGGATCTGCCCAGGGAGCCCAAAGTGACCCCACCGGTGCACGAGACTGCTGGGGCGCCTTTCGCTGAAACCACTCATACGGGCGCTCCTGCGTACTCAAGTGCTCCTCACTCCAGGTCTGCTCATACGCGGGCTGGGCCCTCAGGCTCGGGAGCTCAAGGGGAGTTTAGGAGCGTGTTGATGCCGAACTACGCTCTTCAAAAGAGTAGGGATGCTACTTTCCCCGAGGAGGTCGCGGCGTGGACCGATCTTCCCTTGAATCAGGTCGTTTGCCGCGCCATAACACATGCCATGGTGGTAAGTGAGATTCCATCTTCCTTTTTTATTCTGTTGCATCTGCTGTTTTTTGCTCACTTGTTTCTTTTGGTAGGTGAATTCTTCAATTCATGCCTTGGCTGCCCAAGTGGAGAGGAGCTCGCGACAGGCGCGAGCTGCTGAGGCTGCTGCTCATGCGGATGAAGAAGCCTTCCGTGCTGCAGAGGCAAATACCCGGGCTGCTGAGGCGGCTTCTTACGCTGCTGAAAAGGCTGCTCGCGTCGCGATGGCCAGACAGGCGAGGTCTCAGCATGACGCCGAGGCCATGGGGGTAGTTATCAAGCACATGGCGGACTTGAAGTTGGATTTGCAGCATTGAGTCGAGTATCTTCAGGAGGACATTAGGGAGAGAACACAGATTTTCTCCCAAGGCATTGAAGATGCCAAAAAGAAGGCAGTTGAAGACTATATTGCCTCCCCGCGTTTTGACGATCTGATGGTGGACTCTTACAGGAGGGGGTTCAAGTTGAGCCGGTGGATGATCCGGAATACATACCCCGACCTCGATGTAAGTGCCATAACCACTTCGCGCATAACTCAGGAGATGGCCAATGCTGTCGATGGCGAGCCGGACTCTGAAGGAGAGGCAGGGCCTTCGGGTGTTGTTGAAGTGCCTTCCGATGGCGAAGAAGTAGCTTCGGGCATGTAATTTTTTTTTTTGCCAGTGTACTGTTTCTTGCAATGGAGTGTCTTTTTCCCCTTGCTCATCTTCCCCGAGTTGTTTCTTTGCCGGGTTTTTAGATTTCCGTGGTCTTTTATGCCGCAAACTGATTTTTTGCCGAGCTAATAATGTGCTGAAGTTCCTCGGCTTGCCTTGTGGCACGGCCTGACTTCGTTCACTACGCTAGGTGGTTTATAGGTAGTATCGCCTCAAGTTCACAATGTTCCACGTTCGGGGTACTCGTTTGCCTTCCAAGGTTTCGAGTTCATATGCGCCCTCGAGCGCTGTTTTTACTTTATAGGGACCTTCCCAATTAGGTCCAAGCTTGTCGACGCCGGGTTTGGGCACCATAATTCTCCGGAGGACCAGGTCGCCGACTCGGAAGCTTCGTCGCTTTACTCTGCTATTGTAGTAGCGGGCTACCTACTGCTAGTATGCCGCTGTTCGGATGTGCGCGAGGTCCCTTACCTCGTCCAGTAGGTCGAGGTTGGTGCATAACTCGTCTCCGTTCGTCCGATCGTCGTATGTTTCTAATCGCAACGTTGGTATTTCGATTTCCGCCGGGATCACCGCTTCAGTGCCGTAGGTGAGGTTGAAGGGGGTTTCTCCCGTGGCTGCTTTTTCGGTCGCTCGGTGAGCCCATAAGACACTTGGTAGCTCTTCGGCCCACAATCCCTTAGCTCGATCCAGACGTGCTTTCAGTCCGCGTAGGATGGCTCTGTTCATTACTTCCGTCTGACCGCTTGCCTGTGGGTGCGCGACTGACGTGAAATTTTGCCGAATCCCCATGTCCTGGCACCACTCTTGGAACTTGATATCCTCGAACTGTTTGCCGTTGTCGGAAATTAGAACCCGAGGTAATCCGAAGCGACATACTATGTTCTTCCAAAAGAAGTTCTGTATGTTTCGGGCCGTAACAGTTGCCAGAGGTTTGGCTTCTATCCACTTCGTAAAATAATCTACCGCAACAACTAAGAATTTTCGCCCGCCTGCTGCTGGTGGGAATGGCCCGAGGAGGTCGATGCCCCATTGTGGAAAGGGCCACGGGCTGGCGAGGTATTTGAGGTCAGAGGCAGGTTGATGGTGGATGTTAGCGTGCTTCTGACACTTGTCGCATTTTCTGACGAGCTCGACAGCTTCTGCCTTCATCGTTGGCCAATAGTATCCTTGTCGAAGTGCCTTTTGGGCGAGTGCTCTGCCCCCCAAGTGTCCGTCGCACAGGCCTTCATGAGTGTCGCGGAGTACAAACTCGGCTTCGGTAGGTCGCAGGCACCGCAAATAGGGGAGCGTGTACGACCGTCGGTATAACCGTTCGTCTATTATGACATATTTGGCCGCCTGGCGCTGCACCCTTTCGGCGGCATTGCGTTCTACAGGGAGGGTTCCGTCTATCAGGAAGCTCGCGAGTGGATCGATCCAGCTCGGCTCTGCTTCTAAGACGGGAGCGACTTCCTCTGTCCCCCTGAGAATACTAGGCCGAGGTAAGTCCTCTATGTACACGGTTCTCATATTGTTGTGACTCGTGCTGGCTAACCGGGACAGGGCGTCGACCTCAGTGTTTTCGGACCTCAGGATTTGCCTGATGATGTGTGACCGGAAGTTGAGCAGGGCTTCTTTTACTTTGGCCAAATATGCGATCATGGAGAGATCACGTGCTTCGTATTCGTCGGTAACTTGGTTTACCACGAGCTGAGAATCGCTGCAGATGACCAAGTGTTTTGCCTTTAACTTTCGCGCTAGGTCCAACCCGACGATTAGTGCTTCGTACTCTGCCTCGTTGTTGGATGCCCCGAACTCAAAGCGTAGCGCGTACTCTACTTTTGTGCCACTCGGGCCGCACAAGACTATTCCAGCTTCGCTGCCCTGCCGGTTCGAGGAACCATCCATGTGAAGGATCCAGGGCTCCTCATCCCAATTCGCTCTTCGCCTGATCAGGAGAGATGCCACACTGGATGTTACTTCACGGGGTTCGAACTCTATGGGCTCAGGAGCACCGGGTTCGCCGCAAATGGGGACCTCGGGCTCGACCTGCGGGGCTTCGTGGCTGAAAATGCACTCGGCGATAAAATCTGCCAAAGCTTGAGCCTTGTTAGCGGTTCTCGATTTGTACTGGAGGTCGTACTCACTGAGTTCGATGGCTCATTTCGTCAGTCGACCGGAGACTTCGAGTTTGAGTAAAACTTGTCTAAGAGGCTTGTCAGTTAGGACGATGACTGTATGAGCCTGGAAGTACGGGCGGAGTTTCCGAGCTGCTATTACTAGGGCGTATGCTAGTTTTTCTATCTCCGGGTACCTTGCCTCTGCTCCCTGCAAAATCTTACTAACATAATATATGGGTCGTTGGACCCGGTCTGTTTCCTTTATTAGTACCGAATTGACCGCCTCGTCGCTTGCCGAGAGGTACAGTTGTAAGACCTCGCCCACCTCGGGCCGGGCTAAGGTTGGTATACTAGCGAGGTAACCTTTTAGTTCGTCGAACGCGAAATGGCAGTCCTGGGTCCATTCGAACCCTTTGCCTTTGACTGCCTTGAAGAAGGGTAGGCAGCGGTCTGCTGACTTCGATAAGAAGCGGCTTAGAGCGGCTATGCGACCGTTTAGCCTCTGGACCTCTTTTACTTTCCGAGGTTGTTTCATATCTATAACGGCTTTTACTTTGTCCGGGTTGGCCTCAATACCGCGCCGATTGACAATGTAGCCTAGGAACTTGCCCGAGGTGACGCCGAAGACACACTTGTTGGGATTCAACTTCATGCTAAAGTGTCGCAGGATTTGGAAAACAGAATCTAAGTCTTGTATTAACTCTTGTGAAAACTGAGTTTTGACGACCATGTCGTCTACATAGCACTCTACCTTCGTACCAATCAGGGGCCGAAACAGCTTATTTACAAGTCTTTGGAAGGTTGCCCCGGCGTTTTTTAGTCTGAAGGGCATGACTTTGTAGCAATACAGGCCGAACTCGGTAATGAAGCTGGTTTTTTCCTCGTCGGATGGGTCCATCCTAACTTGGTTGTAGCCCGAGTAGGAGTCCAAGAAGCTTAGCAACTCGTTTCCCGAGGTCGCGTCCACTAGGCGGTCAATTCTGGGGAAGGGGAAGCAGTCTTTCGGGCAAGCTCGGTTCAGGTCGGTATAGTCGACGCACATGCGCCACTTGCCGTTTGCCTATTTAACCAACACCGGGTTGGCCACCCAGCTCGGGTAGTGGACTTCCCTTATGAAGTTTGCTGCGAGGAGCTTCTCAACCTCCTCGTCGACCGCTCTCCAGCGTTCTGGGGCTAAGTTGCGTTTCTTCTGTTTAACGAGTCTGACTACAGGGTCAGTATTAAGCTTGTGAGTTATCAGTCCGGGGCTAATGCCGGGCATGTCGGCCGCGGACCAGGCAAAAATATCTAAATTATGGAGTAAAAAACTTACCAGTTCGGCTCGTAGGGGATCTTCGATGGAAGCTCCGATGCTTAGTGTGCGAGCTGGGTTCGTAGCTGAAGCCTGGATTGCGACTGTTTCCTCCGTGGGCGAAGCTCGCTCCTCACCTTGCTCCACCGGCCGCTCCAGCTCGAGGTCGTCGGCCGTCTTGGTTTTTCCCTTTAGGGCGGCAACGTAGCACTTGCGGGACTCGAGCTGGTCGCCCCGTGCTACCCCTATACCGAAGTTCGTAGGGAACTTCATGGCCAAATAGTAGGTGGAGACCGCCGCCCGTAGGACATGCGTGATCGGTCGCCCTATTATGGCATTGTATGGGGAGGGAGTCGCGACTACCAGGAAATCATGGTTGAATCTGACCGCACAAGCCCATGTGCCGACTTCCACAGGGACAGTTATTTTCCCGAGGGGCCTAACTTCCTCTCCGCTGAAACCTACCAGGGGAGTGTTCGCGGGCTTCAGCTCGCTCCTCTTTAACTGCAGCTGGTCAAATGCCGATTTGAAGAGGATGTCCGCTGAACTGCCCGAATCTACGAGCACGCGCCTGACCTCGAAATCGCTAATCCTTAGCTTAATGACAAGCGCGTCATCATGGGGGTAGTGGACTCCTCGCGCGTCGTCCTCCGTGAAAAAGATTGGCTCTTCGGTCTTTGGCCTCTTTGGGGGGTTCCTTTCTTCAAGGGCCACTTCGCGAACTGAAGTCCGGGCTGCTGCTGAGGTACACCCCGCTACTACGGATCCTCCCACTATTACATGGATGGTTCCCCGAACTGGCCTCTCTTCCGGAGGCTGCTTCTGCAACGGTTCGACAGGTCTGTTGCTAGACTCGGGTGCATCCTTTTCTTGCTCCCCTTGCCGACCTGCTTTATTGTTATTGTTGTGCTGTACAAAATTTCTCAAGTATCCGCGACGGATGAGTCCCTCTATCTCGTCGCGGAGGTTATTACACTGTTCGGTGCTATGACCATGGTCTCTATGGAAACTACAATACAAATTCTTGTTTCTATCGTTCGGATTTCCCTTCAGGCGAGGTGGCCACCTAACGTACGGAGCGTCTTTGATCATCATTAAGATCTCTGTCCGCCTCGTGTTCAACGGCGTGTAGTCCGTCTGATCTGCTAAGGGGGCCCGGAAGGACTGGTTCGGCTTCGGCTCCCGGATCGGGTTTTTTCTACTCACCGGGTTGGGGAGCTCTCCTTCTCTCTTTCTTTTCTCGTTCCCGCCTTCGGTTCGTTGATTGATCTCTTCCTCAGTCCTCATGAACTTATCCGCCGTGAGTTCTCTCCACATCCATCACACCTGCAGAACGAGTTCGACATCAGAAAAAATGAAGGAACAGAGCAAGCAAGAAACTGCATAGCCAGAAACCTACCCGAACTCAGGCCGGCTGCAAAAAGCTTAGCCTCCGTTAAGTAGTGGTGGCACTTTAAGCCTTGCCGTGCCCACTGCCAGAGACCCTTCACTGTCTCTTTATCAAGAGTTACGCCCGAGTCGGGAGCGGCTTCACCCCACCCGATCTGAAAGGGCCATCCTTGTGTACTTCGCACGCCGAAATAGTCCCGCTTCCACGCCGAGACCTTGTTAGGGAGATCGTGCATAAGCTTAAAACCCTGGCGAGGAGTAAGGTAATACGCCCGTCTCCCCCCAGGAAGAGGATCCGCCTGTCTCTTGAGCATCAAGATAGAGGAGAATATCTCTAAATCCAAGGGGAAATTCTGCTCGCAAAAAAGGGATATCGTCCCGACCAGGTTCCGAATAGAGTTCGGATGAAGCTGGCCAATGGTGACACCGAAGTGGTTTATGACTTCGACGAGGAGCGGATGGAAAGGAAGTCGCAACCCTGCGGCGAGCTGCTCTCGAAAAATCACGATCTCGTCGGGACCGTGTTCCCAAGGAAAGCTACCCGAAGGAATGAAATATGTGTACCACCCAGGAAGATTGTAGGACAGAAGTATGGATTGAAGCCCCTTAGGCGTCATGGTCGAAGGACCAAACCTGTCTAGCATCCGACCTCGGCGGGAGGTAGACGCCAAACTGCCCGAAGCAACTCGGCCCACTAGTTCATAGTCTTCAAGCTCCACCTCGGGGTCACTGAGGCAGTCTGGGGACACGGCTCAGTTGGTGGAACCTACGTCGGCCCTACTCGAAGAATCGTCTGAGCTATCGAAGCTAGACATTGGGGAAAAGATAGGTTCAAGAAAGTACTCACCGGAAAGTTTGAAGAACAAGCTAAAGAACCGTGAAGACTGTATAACCAGCCTTGACGCGAGCTGGAAGAGAGACGCGAGTTGGAAGGTTGGACGCGAACTCGATAGACAACCGCAGAAGCGACAAACCAACCGGGGTCCCCCACTATTTATAGCTACAGTAAACAAGAATCGACCGTGCACACTGAAGACGATCCGACGGCCCACGTTCTTACCAACCGCGCAACCCTTAAAGTCGAGACGTGATTGGCGCACGTCTTCCGAAAAAAGCGAAACGTCAGCACGTCTTTTTTGAAACCGACGTCGCTTCGACACGCGTCTCTTCGAATCTGACACGCCGCACGTCTCTCTGACAGTCGACGGCGTATGTACAGCAGTGGCGTGCCTTTTTTGAAATGACCCGTTGTCACGTCCCAACGGCGCGAGTTGGTTTGAAATTTAAAACGCACGGTCAACCACCATCGTTTTTCCAGCCTTCTCGAAAACCGAAAAAACCCTAGCAAAAGCGTCTCGTACAGTGAAGGTTTGAAGGACGGGACAAATCTACAACCACCTCGTGAAAACTCCCTGCACCATGGCAAGGCCCTCGGCGCAAGGAGTGGGGGGCAATTGATGAAGGGAAATTTGGCCCGACCTCTTTATTATGAGACACGTGGCAGAAACGACAGCTCGGCAAAAGGGGTCAAGCCTAGGCGGCAACAAGGGCACACTCCGCCGAACTAACCCACCTTGTAACAGCTCGGGATAGACTTCGCCGAACTACCATATTGTAACAGCTCGGGGTAGGCTTCACCAAATTGCCACCTTGTAACAGCTCGGGGTAGACTTCGTCGAACTACCACCTTGTAACAGCTCGGGGTAGACTTCATCGAACTGCCACCTTGTAACAGCTCGGGATAGACTTCGCCGAACTGCCACCTTGTAACAGCTCGGGACACACTTCGCCGAACTGACCCACCTTGTTACAGTTCGGGATACCTCCGAGCTCAAGACCGCCTCGCTCAGCACTTCGCATCATCTTCTAGGCACCAAAGCCAAACAAGTCGTACCATGCCTGGCACCAGGGAATTCCGTGCCTGAGGGCGCCACGCCTGACTGACTTGGGATTTGACGTTTTGGCAGCAGCACTCTAAACGGTCACCTGCCACCGCCACTGACGCCGCCATCTCCAGTTAGACGGTTAGGCAGTGACGGTTCTGTCTCAGCAGAAGGGACGACAGCCGAGTTGACAAGCGCCATAGTAATCATACCCGATCTGACAAGAGCCTTGGGACGAGTACGCGAAACGACTATAAGAGCCCCCTGCCCCTCGATAAGAGAGGTATGCAAAAACTTTGCGCTATCTGGTATTACCTTGCTTTTGAAAGATTCTAACTTGAGCTTCGGAGCCTCTACACCGGGTTCCCCCTGGAGCTTTCCCATCTCTCCCGTTTCAGGGTCCGTGCTACCTCGTTCGAAAGCAAGGCAGCGGACAACTTAGACCAGCCGGATCGCGCTCCATCACATACCATTGTGGTAGAGACCAATATAGACCACAATGGTGTTTGAAGTTGTTTTGAACTATGGACTAAAATTGTCTAAATTTGGTCCACACCACACTTGTTGATTTCATACATTTAACTTACAACTTGCAAGATAATCTACAAAGTCGATTGTAAATGAAAATATCTTATATTTTAAGCCCAAAATTAATAAAAAAATAATAATAAATAAAATAAAACACCAAAATATAATTATTGAATGTGACAAAATAAATATCAAATATTAGAGGACAAAATGTGTAGAATATGAATTTGTCTAATAATGAAAAACATTTTATTAATAAAAGTCAATAAAAGCAATTTACAAACAATTACTTTTTATCTTCAAATATTTTTTATTAACAAAAAATAATGAAAATGGTTTAATATTAAAAAATATCATAGCTATTATCTTAAAAAATTACAAATTATTAAAAATAATTGAAAATAAAATATCATATTGATAGGATAAAATAAAATAAAAATAAACAAATTGGACTATAATCCCATTCTGGATGGGGTGGATGGTCCTCACCCACAAGTTTTACTTGTAAATAATATATTAAGGAATGAACACTCACTATCCACCATATATTGTAAACGGGAACATCCCACTAAACCAAACAGTCACATGTCTCTAGACGAGATATTTACACAACCAGGCACAACCTTAGAAGGCCAAAATGATTTTTCGGGATCCATATGATGGTGAGTCCCAAGCTCCAAACATGGGAAGGATGGCACCCAATGCGGGCCCCAGGGTTGTTTAATTATTTGTGGTTATGTGGCATGCTGTCATGAGAGGTTGAGAATAGAGATGTTGATATGGGGAAGTGGGACCGGTAGGATTGCTCTTTTTCACGCCTATGTGTGTGTGAGAACCTCTGATCTGCGGTCCAAAAGCATAAAAGAGGAGGTGAGTAGATGCGCGTCAACTTCAAAGAGATCTGGACTAATTATGTATGGCCGGATTTGGTAGGTCCCATTGCCACGGTTGGTCCACCAACCCTCGAACTCTCCGGCCAATCTCCCAGACGAAGATCATCCCCACCACCCCTAGCCGCCGCCCGACCATTATTTGTTTGCTTTTTCTCACTCAGCAGCTCGCTCACCACCATGGTCTAAAGGTTCTATACACATTCCTACAGCGCTTCGTTCAAAATCGGCAATATCCCTTTTGGGCGGAAGACTTTGTCCAACCTAAGTGGTTGCCGGTTGATACTGACTCCTGAGAAATCTTTTATATGGGACCCACTTGTTTAACGCTCCAGAAGACCAGAATCCAGATTGGAATTTTCTTCTAGTTGAAAGCAGACGGAGCCCATTAGCCTAGAGCCAAAGAGAAAGGGGTCACAAATTGGTAAGCCAATTCCTATAAAGCACACCACTTTTCAGCATTAAAACATGTGCCATGCAAATAACAGTATTTGCATCAAATCAAATACTACCACATCTGCCTTGTTGTATCAGATCAAATGGAATGGGAACTTTGTACTTGTAAACACTTGATTTTTCAAAGGTTTAGAAGAGGAGAAGTAAAGAGAGTCTAAGTATGATTAACACCAAAACCTACCATGACTTGGAAGAATTTGAGGCTAAAGCCACCATCACCTAGACCACGTATTTAATTTCACCTGTTACGAGCTGCCAACGTTACCATTTTTATAAAATTGGGAATAAATCGCCTGCAGAACCAATTGCAACTTGGAAAACTCCCATGAACGAGTGCACTTCCGCTACTTTTATTAAAGAGGGAATGGCCCTTTCATGGTGAATTTTAAAACCACATCAGCAATGCTAAGTCTCAGAATTTTGTGAAACATGGAAGACGTAGTTTTGTATCAACCTTTTCTGTCATGGAGATGATGTGACCATCCAATCTATCAGATAAAGCACTCTGGACAGGCAACCGAAATCACATCTGTTGTTGTTTCTTTTTTGGCGACCCCCAGTATTCAAATAAAAGAACAAATCACTTAGTATTTTGAATTTTAGAACAATTTTTGTGTCCGTGTTATTTGGGGATCACAAGAACGTGTTGCTGTGATGTGGACATGGTTGCAGCAGATGTGAACTCCTGGCAACGCCAATATCAATATCACAAAGCCAAACCATTTTGCCACCTAATAGATTTCATGGTCGTTCAGGCTTATTCCCTAAACCATTGTAAACAAAGGGTTCCTCCCTCTAAATCTATCTTTTCTGGCATTCCAACCTCTTCTCATCATGCGTTCTCGGCAGCATCTATCTTGTGGAAAAAGTCACTCCATCCACTTATACATATATATTGGTCTTTATCTGCCATATCAACCCCAATCAATTCGAGCATCTAACTGCTGCAGAAGTCCGTTTTTAGTACCCGTCATGTTCTCTTGTTTGAGAGGAAACCCCAATTAGAGAAAACCTAATTCATTGAGTAATGATCAAGGTTTTTAAAACCAAACCAGACAACGAACCAATCAAGGGTCCAGTTCCTGGGTTGAATGGTCTGACCGTTTGAACTAAACAGATAGCTTGTTCTGACAAAAAAATAATAAAAACTGGTCAAACTATTGAACGGTTCAAACACCCAGATCAGCATTTTGCTGACCAAATCAACAGTTTTTGGGCAAATAACAGTTCCGGGGTAATACATAACAGGTCACCTGACTGGTTCCTGGTTTTTCCGGTCCGACCATCCAGTCTGATTCTGTTTTGAAAACCATGGTAATGATACCACAAGCCGACCTCGGTCCCTTTGGTCCATCAAAAGTAAAAGAGCTCTTGCTTCCTTCAGGCAAAGCTTGGGGTCAAACCTTGGTCTTTGACTCGTTTTCATTTTCCACTATTGAAAACATTTGTTTCATAAATCTTTCTCATTTTTCCTGAGAAGACATATTATGTTGGGTTCCTGACCCAAAGGGTCTTTTTTCAGTAAAGTCAACCTATGTGGCATTCAATCTAGCAAGACTTTTTATGGTCTCTTCCAGCTAACCAAAAAGTGAAATCTTTCTCCGGAAGTGTGTTAACGGGGCTATAGCAATAAATCAAGCTCGGTGGAAAAGGAAGATACTAGACTCTCCTATATGCCCTTTACCCCCCCCCCCCCAAAAAAAAAAGGACTATCCCATATGCCTGATTTTTCAAGAAAAGTAAAAGAGTATAAGTGATCTGGATACCTACCATTTTGCTAAATGTGGGGGCTTATTGGGTATATGCATATTGACTGTCGAAATGAAAACAATGATTTTGTGTAGTTGGTTAGGAAATAGTTTTCAGCTTTGTAAATCCGATAAAGAAAGAAAAAAGAAAATAAAAAAACTCTTCTTCCTGCTCATATGGCCCAACGGTTTGGGTAATTTGGAATATGCCAGTTATAGTTTTATTTTTAACAATAAAGAGCTGAACAATATTGCTGTTATCCATGTCATTGACAGGAAAGTGCAAGAGAGGATGAATTGCTTGCAGACCAAATCGCAAAAATGTACTCAGTCTAATAAACAAGATTGCAAGATCAGATGTGGTCTGGTTGGTTGCCTCAGAGCCTGGAGGTGGGGGGAGGGTAAAGGTTGGTCAGGGACTACAGGGGAAGGTGTATTGCTGGTTCTTTGGGAGATCTAAGCGCTAACTCCCTGTGCAAGCTAAAATTTTTGCTTTGTTTGAAGTGGTGAAGATGATCAGATCATTGGGGAAGGTGTATTGCTGGTTCTTTGGGAGATCTAAACGCTAACTCCCTGTGCAAGCTAAAATTTTTGCTTTGTTTGAAAGGGTGAAGATGATCAGATCATTGGGGAAGGTGTATTGCTGGTTCTTTGGGAGCTCTAAACGCTAACTCCCTGTGCAAGTTAAATTTTCTGCTTTGTTTGAGGTGATGAAGATGATCAGATCATTGGGGTTATCCCATTTGAACTTTGAAAGTGACCACAAGCAGTTACTAAACTGGTTTTGGAGCCAAAATTTGATAGGGCCTTGGAATCTCCTATTTTCGCTAAAGGACATTCGAGAATGGTTTAGAAACAAGAGTTTCTCTTTTAGTTTTATTCCAAGGGGCAGCAACAAAGTTGCTTATGCTTTGGCTCAAAGAGGAGCTTCACTCTTTGGTTCTTTTTTTGGTCATCCACCTATTTGGGTGGCAGATGTTATTAAGTCAACTAGAGAGTTGCTGGTTTAGTCCTAAGCGTCTTGTCAGTTTTTTCCCTTTTCATCTTGTTTAGTGCAGTTAGTTTTTAGTCTAATCTAGTTTTTTCTGGTGTCCTTTTCATCTTATTTAGTGCAGTTGGATTTTAGTCTAATCCAAGTCTTTTTTGGCGTCCTCAATGCCTTGTTCTCCTAGTTGTTTTAATCGTGGATGTTGTGGAGTCTTCTTGTACTGTTTCTATTATGATGTTAATGAATTTCTTGCTTACCAAGAAAAGGCATTTTCTCCCAAGGATATGACACATTAATTGCTCTATTGAATAACCGAATTATTCTTGTCCAGCCTTCAATTTGACTACAAGAATATTCTAAGTTGCAGAAAGACCTATCACACAGAATATTTATATTTCGCCTAGTATCTCAATGGTTGTTAGTGTCGACTGTATAGGGGTAGTTTAGTCTTTTTATTTATGTTTAAATTCATGTGTAATGTTTATGTTAAGTGCTGTGTCCCATACTTACGTAGGGACTTAATAATCTTTTGTTTTATTTAATAGAAACATATAAATATAACCTGGCCAACTAGAGAGAGTGACTTTTCTCTCTTGTTCGAACCAGTTTTCTCCTCCTTTTCTTCTCCTCTTCTTCTCTCTTCCATCTCTTCTAATCTTCCTCTAATGCTATTTTAACAGAATTCTAGTGCAGGTCTGAACTTTATCATGGATGGTATCAGAGCCACTGTGACAAAATCAGATCTGCCCAGAATTCTGTTCTATCACCATTCAACCGAGGGTTTTACAGTTTTCTTCATCATCTGTTGGAGATAGGGAAAAGGGCTGAAAAGGATTGATTGCCCTTTCCCTTTGGAGGTTTTCATGCTTCCTGTCAGTGGTTTAGTGGCTGTCAGTGGTGGTTTGTAGGAAGCCCTCTAATCGATGGTATGAAGGGGGCTGTTTCGGGTGGAGCAATGGACAGTCAAGTGTCAAGTTGTTTTTTGGTGATCAAATAGGTGGGTTATATGCGTGTTTCAGTGTGAATCAGGTGGTTGGTGAGTTGCTAGTGTTATGGTGTGTATTCAACTAGTTCTGTGGTAGTTTTGTGGTGGTGAAAGTGAAGAAATCAACGATGGGTATTGCTGAAAATTGTGACTGTAGGTGGTTTCACTAGTGTGCAGTGTGGTGAAAAGTGATTTAGAAGTTTGATATATTAGAAAAAAAGGAATTCAGATATGGGAGACAGTAAGAGAAGAAAAACCTCCCACTGACTCTCAGGAGCATAGTGATTGGGAACAAGAAGATGCACATGTTATGATTTGGTATTTTATGTTCCTAGATACAACCAAGGAGATTTGGGACCATGCCAAGAAATTGTATTCAGGACAAAACAATACTACTAGAGTGTACTGGCTTTATCAGGGGTGCTTTAATCTACAACAGGGTAATCAGAATCTTGAAAAGTACTATGCTAGCATGAGGAACTTTCGTAATGAGTTGAATGTGTACCATCCCCTCACTTCTGATGTTAAGCTTCAACAACAATAGAGAAAACAATTAGATGTGACCAGATTTTTAGTTGGGTTGAAATCTGAATATGAACCGGTGAGAACATAGATACTAGGAGGGTCAACTCTTCCGTCTCTAGAAGAGGTGTTTGCTTGTCTTCAGAGGATTTTTGTTGGGCCCACAGAGAATTCTAATCTCTGACAGGTCTGGCTTTGTAGTTATGAGAGGGAGGGCCGTGGTGTTAGAGGTGGAGATCGAGGAGTTCAGCCCGGTCATAGTGGTAGCAATGGATCCATGTATTGTCGTAGTGGTGGTGGTGGATCCATGTATAGTCGTGGTGGTGGACGTGATGGAGGTTGAGATTCAGGAGGAGCTCATGGCAGATGACGTAGTAATGGTCCAAAGAGGTGTACACATTGTGGTATGGAAGGGCACACTATTAACTTTTGTTATGATTTACACGACCCACCTTCAACTTGGGCAAATCATGTAGTAGCCATTAATGGTAGTTCAAGACAAGATATCCAACAAGCTAATCAGATGACCTTACATCTACGGATGTCTCCGGGAAGGAGATGATGAGTGTCCCATGTGATGAGTATGAGCAGTTTATCTAGGCCACCTCTCAACAAAATACAACTACTCTCGCACATTCAAGTATGGATTGTCTAGCATCCAAACCCACCTCCTGGATTACCGACTCTGGAGCTTCTGATCATATGACTGGGACTCCAGGTGTGTTTTTCTCCCTTTCACATTGCTCCACATCATATTCTGTAACCTTTGCTAGTGATTTCACATCCTCTATTTGTGGTGTTGGTAATGTTGACATAGGCCTTTTATCCCTGTCATCAGTTTTGTATGTTCCCAATTCCAAAATGCCCTTTTAATCTTATGTCTGATATTAAGCTAACCAAGTCTCTTAATTTCTCTATCACTTTTACCCCTCTTCTTGTGTTTTTCAGGATCTCAAAATGGGGATGAATATTGGTGGAGGGCATAAAGCCGGTGGACTGTATTATCTTGATGGTGGTGGTGGTTTGTCAACAACTCTTTAGGCATCTCTTTTTCCTCGTCAATGGCACTGTAGACTTGGTCATCCATTGATTGAAGTACTGAAATCACTTATTCCATCGTTGAGTTGTTTTTTTTTTTTTTTGTTTTGGATTGTGAGTTGTGCTAGTTGAGGAAACATAATCGTGTTCCCTTTAGTCCTAAGGTTGATAACTGTATGTCGAGTCCTTCTTCTTTAGTTCATTCAGATATTTGGGGTCCAAATAAAATAGTGTCGTATAGTGGTTACAAATACTTTGTTATTTTTGTTGATGATTATTCAAGGATGATGTGGTTTTACCTAATGAAAGAAAAGAGTGAATTGTTTTCCACTTTCCAAAAAGTTTATACTGAAATCCGCAACCAATTTGGTGTACACATTAAGATTCTTCGTTCTGATAATAGCCGCGAATACTTTTATACACCGTTTTAGGAGTATTTGGAACAACATGGCATTATCCACCAAACTTCTTGTACCTATACACCTCAACAAAATGGGGTGGCTGAGAGAAAGAACCGCCATCTTTTAGAAACTTCTCGGTCCCTTTTGCATCATATGAATGTACCCAAACATTTTTGGAGTGATGTTGTGCTTACATCTTGTTTCCTCATTAACCGGATGCCCACACCCATCCTTGAAGATCATTATCCTTTCACCACTTTGTTTCCTACCTTGTCTCTTTTTCCCCTTACTCCTAGGGTTTTTGGGTGTGCATATTTTGTTCATAATCTTGGACCTGGAGTGGACAAATTAAATGCACGATCCACCAAGTGTATCTTCCTTGGCTATTCATAGACCCAGAAAGGGTATGTGTTATAACCCCAGTTCTCAACATTCCTTTGTGTGCCTTGTTGTTACTTTCTTTGAATCTGCTTTGTTTTTTTCTGGGTCCGGTGATGTCTCTTATTCTTCATCACCTTCTCCTCCTCTTCCAGTTCCTGTTGAGGACCCCATCCCACTTGTTCCAGTTGTGACTAAGTCTTCACCTCTAGTGCAACTTCTGTTGAACGTATACGCACTGACAACATGTATCAACTCCTACTCCAGCTTCTTCACCGTCGGCAGATCCAGTAGTTATCCCCCCACCAGCTCCACCTCATGTTTCTGACCTTGATCTTCCTATTGCCTTGCGGAAAGGTAAATACAATTGTACACTTCATCCCATTTCCAATTATATTTCTATATCTCACCTTTCTACTTCCCATCGTCAATTTGTTTCTTTGTTGTCTTCTATTTCGATTCCTACGGATGTCTAGGAAGCCTTTGCCTCTCTAGGGTGGAACCATGCAATGGAAGAAGAACTCTCAGCTTTGGCTCATAATCACACGTGGGATCTCACTATGCTCCCTCCTAGTAAGAATGTTGTGGGTTGTAAGTGGGTATACACTGTTAAGTATTTACCTGATGGTAGTGTAGAGCGATTGAAAGCTTGACTAGTTACCAAAGGCTATTCTCAAACATATGGTATAAACTACATGAACACCTTCTCTCTTGTTGCTAAAATTGATTTCGTTCGTATTTTGATATTAGACTTGCTATGTATGATTGGCCTCTGTTTCAACTTGACATCAAGAATGCCTTTTTACATGGTGATCTCCTTGAGGAGGTCTATATGGAGCACACATCGGGTTTGTTGCTTATGGGGAGAATGGTAAGGTGTGCAAACTAAATAAGGCCATTTATGGACTTAAACAATCCCCCCATGTGTGGTTTGGTAGATTCAATGAAGTGATAAAGAAGTTTGGTATGAAACAGTGTCAGGTTGATCACTCAGTATTCAACTATGATTCGTATGTTGGGAAGATCTTACTAGTGGTCTATGTAGATGATATTGTCATTACCGACAATGATAGATTGGGGATTGATAAACTGAAGACCTTTCTGCAAGAGCACTTTCAAAAAAAGGACCTTGGTAAATTAAAATATTTCTTGGGGATAGAAGTGACAAGGTCTAAGCACGGTATTAATTTGTGCCAAATGAAGTATGTTCTTGATTTGTTGTAGGAGACAGGGTTATTAGGTGCCAAACCGGCTGAAACACCTATGGAACCAAATACCAAGTTGAGCAATGATAATGGATGAGGAGTTTGAAGATCCTAGAAGCTATAGGCGGTTGGTGGGTAAGCTAAACTACCTAACCATTACTCAGCAAATATTTCATTTGCAGTTAGTTTTGCGAGGCTGTTTATGCAAAAACCTTAGGTTCCACATTGGGATGTAGTTCTAAGGATTGTAAGGTATTTGAAAGGAGATCATGGTCGTGGCTTGATATACAAAAGTGGAGGAAATCTTGAAAATAGAGGGATACACCAATGCTGATTGGGCTGATTCTATATCTGACAAAAAGTCCACCAGGTTATTGTACTTTTCTTGGGGGTAATTTGGTGACATGGAAAAGTAAGAAACATATGATTGTGGCAAAAAGCAATGCACAAGCTGAATACAGAGCCATGACACATACCACTTGAGAACTAGTGTGGTTGAAAAATCTTATACGGGAGATGGGATATTCGATTGATACTTCAATGAAGTTTTATTGTGACAACCAAGGTATAGTCCACATCTATTCTAGTCCAGTGTTTCATGAGAGAACAAAGTATATATAGAAGTTGATTGTCACTTTGTGAGAGGGAAGGTGCTTAGTGGAGTGATAGATATTGCATATGTTAACGCAAGAAGTCACTGGGCAGACTTGTTCACCAAAGGGTTGAGTCGTGGAAGAATGGACTACATGTGTAACAAGCTGGAACTATACGATATATACTCACCAGCTTGAGGGGGAGTGTTAATTTCAACTGTATAGGGGTAGTTTAGTCTTTTTATTTGTTTAAGTTGATGTGTAATGTTTATGTTAAGCGATGTGTCCCATACTTAAGTAAGGACATAATAGTCTTTTGTTTTATTTAATAGAATCATATAATTATAACCTGGCCGACTAGAGAGAGTGACTTTTCTCTCTTGTTCGAACTAGTTTTCTCCTTCTCCTTTCTTCTCTTCTTCTTTTCTTCTCTCTTCTATCTCTTCTAATCTTCCTCTAATACTATTTCTAACAGAATTCTAGTGCAGGTCTGAACTTAATGGTCTTAGAACTAGGCCCTCCAGTCCAGCTTGTTGAGGTTGTTGATGTTGGGTTCCCTCCTTAGGAGATGGGGCCCAAACTCTAATAAGGGCTGAAGATAAAAAGATAAAAAATGGAGGGAGTCATGAAAAAGTGTCTCACTCAGTCATTCTCATCTCATTTCTCTCACATATGAAGATTTTTGGGGTTCATAAAGCTAACGTTTCTCTTGGAGGGTTGTTCTCTTTGCTTGAGAAGAAGTTGCTGTGAAGGCCATATCCATAGCAAGGTTTGATCGCTCCACTCATCCCCAAGAAGCTATTCCTAAGAATTTCTATTCATCTTCGAGGTAAAAAGGATTTATTCATTGTTGTTGATTATAAACCACCATCTTTGGTGAAGGGTTTGGTTTGAGCCAAGAGGATTTTCTATTGACGTAGGTATCCTCTATCTGATGCTACCTATTAGAGAAGAACATTTATAATCCCATTATTGTTGTTACAGTGGAGATTATTCTGAGATAGTACCACAGGTTTTTCCTCTCCACATTAGAAATTGGTGTGTGCTTTCTTCTTGTTTGTTGTTCCTTGTTATTGCTATTTTGTGCTCTACTAAGGTTTGAGTTGGTTTGAAACAAACAATGAAGCTTTTAGGTTGAAAAATACAAAATAGGGTATTCATGAGCTCTAATACTCTGTTTTGCACAAATTCCATATATTCTCAACTTTATAGTACTCTACTCACAAATACAAAAGGCAAAACAGTGCATGGCACAGGTAATGCTCAAAACAAAGTTTTAGCTTGCCTCCAAGTGATTTGTTAGCCACTTTTATTGGATATTCAGGACCTACAAACTGGTGTTAGAGCCATGGTTGGTTGTAGTGTAAACTTTTCTTGTCCAAAGTGAAATAGAAGAAAGTTATTGTATCATGTTCAAGCTTACAACTTCAAACCATTCAATTTGGAAGATTAGAATGGAAGATAATTTGTATTGTAAAGAACAGTTTTGGCCCATTAAACTGAAAGGTGTTAAACCCTAAAGCAAAACCAACAATGATCGAGAATTTTTAAATAGGAAAGCCAATGGAAAGATTAGGCAATGGGTTGATCAGAGTATATTTCACCATATAGCACAAGAAGTCGATGCCTATAGACTTTGGCTAAAGGTGGAAATTTTTTATGAGCGCAAGACCGTGCAAAATATAGACTTTGGCACAAAATGGTAACAAGTATTCACGAGCTGTCAAACAATGGATGGGATGTTGGTTGTCTGCAAAGGGTTACTCTGGCTGCCCCTTGGAAAGCCATTCATGATATCCTTCTTGTCTTCCTTAGCCACATCAGGTATGACTTGGTTTTGGCCCAAAAAATAAGGTTTTGGGAAGGTATTTGGATTGGTAAGTCACCCCTAATGGAAACTTTATCGTCTCTTTATACTCTTTCCAATCTCAAAGGTGTCCTGTGTCTGAGTTTCTTAGTTCCCCTTCTCTTTCTGGGTTGAATTGGAATTTGGGCTTCACCAGGAGTCTTAGAGAGTCTGAGGTTCTCATTGTGTCTACTTTGCTTACCTTTCTGAATTCTATGATCCTAGGGGAAGATGCCTTGGATAGTAGGGTGTGGACCCTTAAACCAGCAGGTCTTTTCACCTGTAAGTCTTTGTTTACCTCTCTTGTCACCTCCTCACCTCCCCCTTCTCCTTCCTTCCTTGTTAAGGAAATTTGGTGTGCTCCAATTCCTCCTAGAGTCAGTGCTTTCTGTTGGAAAGTGTTTCATGGTTGTATTAACACTTGTGGTTTACCTCAAAAAAAGAGGCCAAACTTGTGTTTGTTGCCCAACTGGTGCTACTTATGCAAGTTAAATGGTGAGATTGCATTTCATCTCTTAATATCCTATCCCTTTGTCAGCTTTATCTAGGATTGGTTTGCTTCTCTTTGTGGTTGTAGGTGGCTTCCTCTTGATAGCTTGGAAGGGTTGTGTAGCCCTTCTGTTTGCAATTGTACAAAAAGGAGGGGTAGATTGATGTGGAAATGTACTAGGGCAATAGTAGTTTGGACAGTCAAGGAAGAGAGAAACTCAAGAACCTTCCAGGGCAAGGAGAGGTATAAGGAAGCCTTAATCGAGGTCATAACTCTAAGAGTGGCACAATGGGTCAAGACATTGAAACTCTTCTCTGACTTAAGATCGATAATTTCTTTAGATCTTGGGGAGTTATTGCTGACTCATCCTCTAGAAGACAGTTGATAAAAGTAGAATGGTCTCCTCCTTCTATTAGCTGGATGAAGCTGAATTTCAATGGGAGTTGTGCCCGGAATTGAGGGCATAATTGGGGATGAGGAAGGAAACATACATGCCTTTTTCTCAGATCCAATTGAGCAAGGTGATGTTGCCATACCAGGATTCTTGGCAGTAGTTTTTGGGGTTGAGAAATGCAAAGAATTTAGGTTTTGAGAGGTTAATTATTGAAGGTGATTCCAAAACAGTTGTGGACTAGTTAAAGAAGGGGGAAAGAAGTGCCTTGGCATCTAAGGAATGATCTTAAACGGTTCAACTGGTTCTCAAAGGACATGCTCATTCAGATTAATTGGGCTAGAAGGTCTGCAAACAGCTTGGTGGATGGTCCATCGAAGCAAGGGGTTTAGAGACAATCTATGTTTTGGGCTGATTTGTAACAAATCACTTCTTCCACCCATCCATCTTAGCAATGTTTTAAAAACCGACCCGGAGGCTGAACTGTTTTTGCCTCCGGGTCGCGGGTCACCGGTTCGACTGGCCAGGTTGAATGGTTCAGACCATGCCACGTTAGCGTATATATGTGTATAAACATATATTTTAGCAATAAATAATGTATAAATATGTTTTAGATATGTTATATGTATTATTTTATATTTAATATATGTTTTTTAGTTCAATTTTAAAATTTTTATTTATAAAAAATATTAAAAATTGCAATTTGAGGCCAAAAAAGGGTTTTTTTTACAAAAATAGCAGGGCAAGGCGCCTACTTCTCCTTGGGATGCATAGATCTCGAAAAGTTACCCAAAATAAAAATAAATATATAAAAAAAAACAATCGGACATCAGAGTGCAAAGTTATGGCCTACAAAAGTTTGCATGTATTCAGTGTGCAACCCACGACTTGATCACTGGGTCGAATGGTTCTTGACCAAGTCAACGATTTTTTATTGTTTGACAGGTCTTGACTGGACTGGACCTGGAATCCTGGCCGGGTGATGGTTCAAATGGTTCGACCGGTGGGGTCAACAACAAGTTGAAAACATTGCATCTTAGCATTCACATTTCTGTCACTCATTTTCTAGACATTTTCTTGACTACCTAACACTCTACTCCATACAACATAGTTGGCCTTACAGTTGTTTTATAGAATTTTCCGTTTAATCTAAGTGTTATTCATCTATCACACAAAATTCCAATCCAAATGCACCCCTCCATTTTGCCCAACTCTACTCCAATTCTTTGGTTGATGTCCTCAATATCCTAGTTATGAATTATTGAACCAAGGTACTAGAAATGGTCACATTGAGTTGTCTCTTGGTCTTCCTAAGTATATATCCTGTTTTACACTCCTATTATTATTATTAAACTTACATGTCATATACTCTAGTAAATCCTACTTATTTTAAAACCTCTTGTTTCCAATGGAACTTCTTCTTGAATAAGTTTAGTCATTTCATCTATGACCAATGCAAATAGATAAGTCTGAGTGTTGAACCTTGATGATGACTCATTGTAAATATAGAATCTGAAGTCTCTCCAACTGGTGTATTCAAAAAATAAAAAAGGTTTCCCCCTCATACATATCCTCAATTATCTTTCTAGGAACTCTATAGTAAGCCTTTTCTAGATCAACGAACACCATATTAAGATCTTTCTTCCTCTCTTTTACTTTTTTTTTATCAATCGTCTCAAAAGAAATATAGCTTCCAAATTAATTCTCCCTAGCAATGCTTTACCTTTTTCTCAAAAGCAAAAAGGACAAAAGAAAATGTTTATACTCTACACTAGCTTACAGAAGCAATTGCAACACATTAGGGTATATTAGTATATTATCCTTTACTAAAACTAACCACTCAATTTATATCCTAGTTTAATTAATAAAAAGATCCAACCACAAATGTCAGGACAAATATCTAAATTAATGAATATATACCATATATTTTTTTTCCTACAGTGTTTGGAGTTCCCAACAGATATATAATTTAATATTCTATGGCAACCAATGATACATGGATGTGGGCAAATGCATTGATATCTGACTTGGATACAAAGTATTGAGTTTGGTTTAGTCTAATAAATACGATTTGGGACTAAGTAGGTTACATGATTTTTTTAACACACTTCTACATTGAGTAAAGAGTCCAATGACTTACTAAAGAATAAAAAAAAGAATATGAGAAATTTATTAAAACAATCTATAATTGACTACTAAGTTTACCAGGTCTTCCAAATTGATGATTCATCCCAAATCTTAACCTAAAGAATCTGAGAAGTTTTACTGTATACTTGGATCCATGTCCAAACGTCTGAACTCCAATTTTTTTTAAAGGTTTCAAAGAGCCAACATCTAATTTATGGTGTCAACTTTCAGGGCTTTAAATAATAAAATGCATGGGCTAATATCTTGACCACTATTGTTGTATGCATGGAATAATAAATGGAAAATAAGCATTCAACGTCTTCCTCCAGAGTTCAGACTAACTAGAAATATGCATTTCTGTGAAACTGTGCCCATCGAAAAGGATGATTAAAGTACTTGAAAAACACAAAACCACAACGGAGAAAACAAAAGAAGAAAAAGAAGAGAGTCCAACAATCAGATATCTGATTCAACTGTAATAAGGAATTAAGGAATAGTTTATATAGCATTTAGGTATTTATTTTCTGTCAAACGTAATGAAAAGAGAAGGCGAATTAAGGAGGAGGAAATTGGTAAGGTATCAAACAAAAAGCGTTTCTAAATGGCATAAAAGCTCTTTCCTGAACTACTTTTACTAAGAGAGCAGCAATATAAACCGTCTTTTTTCTAGAATCTTTTCAATGAACTGCAATTCTGCAACTGTGCTTCAGGAAGTTAAAATCATCGCGAAGCATAATGCAAGGAAGAAACGAGCTTACGAACGTCGAGGACACGCGACGAGGCAAAGGAGAATCCTTACCGGTATACCTGGCGGAGTCGTGGAGAGTCGGAAAGTCTCGATAGGGCGGGAGGTCGTCGAAAAAGGAGATTCTGGCTGAAAGCTGTTAAAATGAGTCTCAGGAGGGACGAAAGGTTAACTGGAGAGCGCCCAACCTCAGCGCTATGGGACACCACGTGGCAGAATATGCTTTCCTGTGATTGGATCAGTCCTATCCATCCGATTTGTCTAAATGGTCTCACAATTCCTCTTAACTTTGTATCCAACAAAGGATTTTATTGATCTTCTAACAATAAGATCAAATAATTAAAGCCTTGTCCTATAACCCCAAGATTTTTGGTATGTGCTTGGTTCTGTTTAAGTTTACAGACTAAACGCTAGAGAGGATTTCGTATCTCCTGCCCACTCTACCCACAATACATTACCCCCTGTGGGAATATCTCCCCTTGCATAATACTTTGTATGTTTGACTATGATAAATGTGGACAGGAGATCCGGACTCGTTACATACGCGCCCCATCAACAAAGTTCTCATTATATTCATCCATATCTAGTGGTGGCAATTGGGCGGGTTGGATTGGATTGGGTTGGGTTGGGTTTGGGTTGAGTTTCAATTCAACCCATTTAATCTGTCAACCCATTAATGACTCAGTTATATAAAATTGAATGGGTTGGGTTCAACCCAAGCCCGCTTTAACCCAATCTAATCCGTCCAAACCCGTTAATCTTATATTTATGTACTTAAAACAAAAAACTTACTCATTTTTAATAAATAAGTTAGTCATAGCTTAATGGTAATAGTACCTACTATTTACACAAATGGTGAAGGTTCAAATCACATTTCATGCATGTTATATAAGCAGCAAAACCATTTAATTATATTCAGATTTCGGATTTGACAAACCACATGTTCAAACCGGTTAGACCAACTTGAACTATCTAATTGGATTGTCTTCGAGGTAATCACATCAAGTTCAAGAGTGGTTGAACCATTTAGATCCAAATCGGTTCGGTCGGACAAGACCCACACGAACTGGTTCAGTCCAGTCGGACCAGATATGGGGCAAAGCAAGCGGTACCGAGCTATCCCATTGGATCGGGTCAGACCGTGTTGAATCGGGTCAGGCCGCATTGAATTGGTCTATTGATGGAAGTGTGTTGATTCAAGACAAAACTAAATTTAGTCAATAATTAATAGAAAATTAATGCACTAATTATAAATTATTTAATTCAAATGAAGAAAGAAAATTTAAAAAAAAGCTAAGGAATTAATACTAATGTCTATAATGGTTAACCCAACAGTTATCCACAACCCAACCCATTTAAATGGGCGGGTTGATCACACAGCCCGCCAAGTAAATGGGCGAGTTGGATGGGTTGGGTGAAAAATTGCCACCCCTATCCATATGTATCGATGTTTGTAAAAGCAAACATTGATTTATGTGTGACTCTCCCATTTTAGAAAGCTTCATTTTGGAGCTTCCTAAAACAGGTAGGCATTTATTGACACTTTGCTGATGTGGTGCCTAATGACACCTATGTGTCATAAACGCACTCATTAATTGCTTTTTTTAGTTTTGTAGCTACACAAGTACAAAACGTTTACTTAATAAACATAAATGGAACCAAACACCCTCTTGGTTTCATGGGCGTGTATCGATGGGTCGTTTATTACTTAAATGTTTATTGTTTTGTGGTTTAGTCGATATTACTCTAAACATTTTTCATTTTCCAATTTAGATTAACACTTTATATGTCACTTAAGCATTTTATTTTAAAAAATGTTGGAGCATTGGAAATTTGACATTTCCTTAGATGTCTAGTGCACATAAATCTAAGCGTTTATGATGATGTTTGGAAGCGTGGGTGTTTTTCTGAAAAATGGTGCCACATTGGATCCATGTAGGCGATTCCACAAATAACTACCCACATGACTGTTTGGTTCATGTGTGTTTTGAAAAGAAAAGAAAAAAAAATGCTGAAAAGTGGGTATGCATTATAAATCGCATCCCAACCATTGCATGAAACGTCAAATTGTCAGATGTGGCACTTACATGTATCCTACTTTTCATGCATGAAAAGTTGCATGAAATGTCATGTTGTCCCAACCGTTGCATGAAACGTCAAGTTGCATAACATTTCATGCATGGAACGTCAAATCACATCCCAACATTTTATGCATCAGTGAACCGTTGCCCCCAATAGTTGAATGATGTGGCGCTTATGTGTATCGTACTTGTCAGATGAATTGTGTGCATATACATGAAAATCACCTTACTAAACAACATTAGTGTTGCTTACTTTCTACGTGGTAGAAAAACTACCAAACATATGAAGGTGTTTTTTTTTTTTGTGAAAAACGGGTTTAGCAAGTGTGGTTTTTTTTTCTAAAAAAAATCAGTCCCAAAAGGCACCTATATTTTTTAGTGTTTTTTTTTTGATAAATGTTAATAGTGGTTTCATGCACAATAAACGTCAATACCTATGTGGCACTAATGTAATAGCATTTTTTTCAATAAATGTTATTGAAAAAACAATCATCCCATTTTAGGGGTTTTTAGCTTTTCTATTAGTTTTTGGGGTCAGCAGTTATTGAACGCCACTTCCATTCAAGTTCACCTTTGCTTTATCCTGTTTTGCTAAAAACAATCATCTCATTTTAGGGGTTATTTGCTTTTCTATTAGTTTTTGGGGTCTAGTCTCATTTTAGGGCTGAACATTTTTAAATGTATTTTTTTAGTATTTGAATTTTTAAATGTATTTTTTCAGCCTTTCAGCCTTTCTCTTCAAAAGGCTGGCAGATTGGCGACTGGCGAACAGGCGAACTCAGGCTTTCAGCTTTCTCTTCAAAAGGTTGGGAGACTGGCAGCCAAACTGGCGACTGGGAAACAGGCGAACATTGCCACACTGGCAGTCTCTCTCTTCGTCCCTAATAAGTCTCCTACCTCCACCGCGCCTTTCCAGTTTCTAGTTTCCCCTTTATTTCCTCTCTGAGATTCTATGCTTTCTTTGTCATTTTCAGTCTTAGTTCTCTTCTTCCCCAATGGACTGACAGCCTCTAGTGCTCCGCCCTCCGACCAAATCACTAACGGCCTCCGACGACCGAGTCACCATCACCGACGTCCGACCAGACAACCAACTGTCTCACTCTCTGTTCTCTCTCTCAAACTCTTCTTCTTCTTCCCCAACGTCCTCCTCTTCTCTCTCAGTCTCAATCACTCATCTCATCTTATTCTTAGTTCTGTTCACTCTCAATCTACAAGAGGGAAGGTTTTTTCCCTTTTTTTTTTAATTTTCAGTTCATAAAAAAACTGAAAAACCGAACTGCAGTTACCTGATCGACCGATTAATTGATTGCATTAGTTCGATTTCGGTTCGGTTAGATTTAAAAACCGAACATATCGGTTGAGTCTAAAAAATCACCCTACGGTTCGATTAACCCCTAATTGCCATTAAATGGCATGTGAAAAGGACACAAATGCTCATCAAGATAATCAAAACATTGGCATCGACATTTTGTGATATGTTGGGCCCAATAGACCCCTCACTGTGGAATTATATGAGTTATATTACCCTTTTTGACAATAAATAACCGTTTTGTTGGAAAAGTCATCATCATCAAATGATTTGTGCTGATCATTTGGTGGCGGTTTAAGGTTAATCGGTGCGGAAGTCTCAGATGTCTTGGTGCTAACTGCTGGTGGAGCCTGGTTCATCTCTCGAATTTCATTCGACGCAAGAGGGGTAAAAAGCTGATCAATGTCAAGTTTTTCCACATATGAGAAGGATTTTTTCATTTTCTGGCTCTCTCTCTCTCTCTCTCAATAAAAAAGAATGCCTACAATAGCACAAACAACCAAAATTGATATCACAATTCCTGCAATCCTTCCACCTCCTATGCCTGGTTTTTTCCCTTCTCCACTACAATCTGATGAGTTATTATTGCCGCTAGATTTGTGATTTCAGTTGGTATGACCACTGGGTGGAGGTGGTGGTGCAGGGTCTGAGTTCCAAGATTTAACTTGAGTGCAAATTCTTTATATTTTTCAACTGTTTAGGAATCCATCCATTGTGATGGTTGTCTGCAACGTTCAGATTATCAAGGACATCAATAGGACCTGTAAACTGGTTGTTTCCTAAATACATTGTATTCAAACTTGAAAGAGAGCTAAAGCTTTCAGGAAGATTTCTGGTAAATGAATTGAAAGATAGATCCTATGTGGTGAGGGCAGAAAGCTGTCCAAACATGTCATTTAGTTAGCCCTGAAGTTGATTGTGATTTGTGACTGATGCTTAGGTATTTGACAGAAGTCATAAGAGAAATAGAAAGATGGGATTCCTCCATTGAAAGAATTTTCGGCAAGGTTTAATTGCTGCACATTTGGAGGAAGTTGATATGGTAATCTGGTTTCCAGGAAAGTTGTTGCTTATGTCTAGGGTGGTTAATGAAGTTAAACTCCATTGCTGGTACCCCATTGATCCGGTAAGCCCAAGACCCGATAATTTGATTTCTGTAACTGCCGGGCCTGAACAAGTAATGTTGAGCACGCTCCAACCCGTTAGCTGAGTTTCTGAGTTTAGACTGCTGTACATTCTAAGAGCAGAAGCATCATTCTCATTTGTGTCTCTCGCCAGAGTCCAACATCCATGAGCCTCCTCTAGTAAGGCTGCATTTGGCATTTCTTGTTTTAAGGACTTATCTCCTGTTTTGCAGTTAAAAACTCGGTGTTTATGGGGGAAGTTTTAACTGCAAAAAGGAGATAAATCATTAAAATAAGAAATGCCAAATGCAACCTAAATCGTGTTAGTCCATTGAATCTCTCCCTCTTTTTCTTATCCTTGTGAAACATGAAACTGGATGTTCTTCAGCCACCATGCACATAAATTTTGTACAAACAGAGGATGCTTCCATTGCCAAATATGGATCTTGATGGAGCGCAATCCGGCTGGTCTTAGCTGTCCGCTGCTTTGCTTCCGAACGGGATAGCGGGGAACCTGAAACGGAGGAGATGGGAAAGCTCCAGGGGGAACCCGGTGTAGAGGCTCCGAAGCTCAAGTTAGAATCCTTCAAAAGCAAGGTAATACCAGATAGCGCAAAGTTTTGCATGCCTCCGTTGTCGAGGGGCAGGGGGCTCTTATAGTCACTCGTGTACTCGTCCTGAGGCCCTTGTCAGATCGGGTATGATTACCTTTGTGCTTGTCAATTCGGCCGTCGTCCTTTCTGCTAAGATAGAACCGTCACTGCCTAACCGTCTAACTGGAGATGGTGGTGTCAATGGCGGTGGCAGGTGGCCATTTAGAGTGTTGCTGCCAAACGTCAGATCCCAAGTCAGTCAGGCGTGGCGCCCTCGGGCACGGACTTCCCTAGTGTCAGGCATGGTACGACTTGTTTGGTTTTGGTGCCCAGAAGGTGATGCGAAGTGCTGAGCGAGGTGGATTTGAGCTCGGAGGTATCTATAGGGCAAGTCAGTTCGGCGATGTGTATCCCGAACTGTTACAAGGTGGGTCAGTTCGGCGAAGTGTATCCCGAGCTGTTACAAGGTGGGTCAGTTCGGCGAAGTGTATCCCGAGCTGTTACAAAGTGGGTCAGTTCGGCGAAGTGTATCCCGAGCTGTTACAAGGTGGGTCAGTTCGGCGAAGTGTATCCCGAGCTATTACAAAGTGGGTCAGTTCGGCGAAGTGTATCCCGACCTGTTACAAGGTGGGTCAGTTCGGCAAAGTGTATCCCGAGCAGTTACAAGGTGGGTCAGTTCGACGAAGTGTATCCCGAGCTATTACAAGGGTCAGTTCGGCGAAGTGTGTCCCCTTGTTCCCGCCTAGGCTTGGCCCCTTTTGCCGAGCTGTTGTTTCTGCCATGTGTCACATAATAGAGAGGTCGGGCCAAATCTTCCTTCATCAATTGCCCCCCACTCCTTGCGCCGGGGGTCTTGCCATGGTGCGGGGAGTTTTCGCGAGGTAGCTGGTGGATTTGTCCCGTCCTTCGAACCTTCACTGCACGAGACGCTTTTGCTAGGGTTCTTTCGGTTTCTGAGAAGGCTGGAAACGTGCTTACTCAAAAACGCTGGTGGTTGTGACTGCGCGTTTTAAATTTCAAACCAATTCGCGCCGTTGGGACGTGACAGCAGGTCATTTCAAAAAGGCGCGCCATTGCTGTACGTGCGCGGGCGACTGTCAGGGAGACGTGCGGCGCGTCAGTTTCGAAAAGACGCGTGTCGAAGCGACGTCGGTTTCAAAAAGACGTGCGCTGAAGTTTTGCTTTTTTCGGAAAGACGTGCGCCAATCACGTCTCGACCTTAAGGGTTGTGCGGTCGGTAAGAACGTGGGCCGTCAGATCGTCTTCGGTCTGCACAGTCGATTCTTGGTTACTGTAGCTATAAATAGTGGGGGACCCCGGTTGTTTTGTCACTTTTGCGGTTTGTCTACTGAGTTCGCGTCCAACCTTTCAGCTTGCGTCCAAGTCTTTTCCAGCTCGCGTCAAGGCTGGTTATACTGTCTTCACGGTTCTTTGGTTTTTCTTCAAACTTTCCGGTGAGTACTTTCTTGAATTCGTCTTTTCCCCAATGTCTAGCTTTGATAGCTCAGACGATTCTTTGAGTAGGGCCGATGTAGGTTCCACCAACCGAGCCGTGTCCCCAGGCTGCCTCAGTGATCCTGAGGTGGAGTTTGAGGACTACGAACCAGTAGGTCGAGTCGCTTTGGGCAGTTTGTCGTCTACCTCCCGCCGAGGTCGGATGCTAGACCGGTTTGGCCCTTCGACCATAACGCCTGAGGGGCTTCAATCCATACTTCTGTCTTACAATCTTCCTGGGGGGTACACATATTTTATTCCTTTGGGTAGCTTTCCTTGGGAACACGGTCCCGACGAGATCGTGATTTTTCGAGAGCAGCTCGCTACAGGGTTGCGACTTCCTTTCCATCCCCTTCTCGTCGAAGTCCTAAACCACTTCGGTGTCACCATTGGCCAGCTTCATTCGAACTATATTCGGAACCTGGTGGAGACAATTTCCCTTTTTTGCGAGCAGAACTTTCCCTTAGACTTAGAGATATTCTCCTCTATCTTGATGCTCAAGAGACAGGCGGGTTCTCTTCTTGGGGGGAGATGGGCGTATTACCTTTCTCCTCACCAGGGTTTTAAGCTTCTGCACGATCTTCCTAATAAGGTCCCGGCTTGGAAGTGGGACTACTTCGGCGTGTGAAGTGCACAAGGATGGCCCTTTCAGACCGGGTGGGGTGAGGCCGCTCCCGATTTGGGCGTAACTCTTGATAAAGAGACGGTGAAGGGTCTCTGGCAATGGGCACGGCAAGGCTTAAAGTGCCACCACTACTTAACGGAGGCCAAGCTTATTGCAGCCGGCCTGAGTTCGGGTAGGTTTCTAGCTATGCGGTTTTCTTGCTTGCTCTGTTCTTTTCGTTTTTTCTGATGTCGAACTCATTTCTGCAAGTGTAATGGACGCGAAGAGAACTCGCGGGGGGCGTTTGTTCCAAGGTATGAAGAGGAGGAAGCGGGTTGCCAAGCGAACTCGTACCGAGCTGCCCCTGGATGAGGAGCCCCAAGCCCCAGACCATACGCCAGAGGATCTGCCCAGGGAGCCCGAAGTGACTCCACCGGTGCACGAGACAGCTGGGGGCGCCTTACGCTGAAACCACTCATACGGGCGCTCCTGCATACTCAAGTGCTCCTGCTCACTCCGGGTCTGCTCATACGCGGGTTGGGCCCTCAGGCTCGGGAGCTCAAGGGGAGTTTAGGAGTGTGTTGACGCCGAACTACGCTCTTCAGAAGAGTAGGGACGCTACTTTCCCCGAGGAGGTCGCGGCGTGGACCGATCTTCCCTTGAATCAGGTCGCTTGCCGCACCGTAACACATGCCATGGTGGTAAGTTAGATTCTGTCTTCCTTTTTTATTCTGTTGCTTCTGCTGTCATTTGCTCACTTGTTTCTTTTGGTAGGTGAATTCTTCGATTCATGCCTTGGCGGCCCAAGTGGAGAGGATCTCGCGACAGGCATGAGCTGCTGAGGCTGCCGCTCATGCTGCTGAAGAAGCCTTCCATGCTGCAGAGGCAAATACCCGGGCTGCTGAGGCGGCTGCTTATGCTGCTGAAGAGGCTGCTCGCGTCGCGATGGCCAGACAGGCGAGGTCTCAGTGTGACGCCGAGGCCATGGGGGTAGTTGTCAAGCATATGGCAGACTTGAAGTTGGATTTGCAGCATCAAGTCGAATATCTTCAGGAGGACATCAGGGAGAGAACACATATTTTTTCCCAAGGCTTTGAAGACGCCAAGAAGAATGCAGTTGAAGACTACATTGCCTCCCCGCGTTTTGACGATCTGATGGTGGACTCTTACAGGAGGGGGTTCAAGTTGAGCCGGTGGATGATCTGGAATACGTACCCCGACCTCGATGTAAGTGCCATAACCACTTCGCGTATAACTCAGGAGATGGCCAATGCTGCCGATGGCGACCCGGACTCTGAAGGAGAGGTAGGGCCTTCGGGTGTTGTTGAAGTGCTTTCCGATGGCGAAGAAGTGGCTCCGGGCATGTAAATTTTTTTTTTGCCAGTGTACTGTTTCTTGCAATGGAGTGTCTTTTTCCCCTTGCTCATCTTCCCCGAGCTGTTTCTTTGCCGGGTTTTTAAATTTCCGTGGTCTTTTATGCCGTGAACTGATTTTTTGCCGAGCTGATAATGTGCTGTCTACGCCAAAGTTCCTCGGCTTGCCTTGTGGCACATAGGGCCTGATTTCGTCCACTTCACTAGGTGGTTTATAGGTAGTATCGCCTCAAGTTCACGATGTTCCACGTTCGAGGTACTCGTTTGCCTTCCAAGGTTTCGAGTTCGTATGCGTCCCCGATCGCTGTTTTTACTTTATAGGGCCCTTCCCAATTAGGTCCAAGCTTGCCGATGCTGGGTTCGGGCACCATAATCTTACGGAGGACCAGGTCGCCGACTCGGAAGCTTCGTTGCTTTACTCTGCTATTGTAGTAGCGAGCTACCTGCTGCTGGTATGCCGCTGTTCGGATGTGCGCGAGGTCCCTTACCTCGTCCAGTAGGTCGAGGTTGGTGCGTAACTCATCTCCGTTCGTCCAATCGTCGTATGTTTCTAATCGCAACGTTGGTATTTCAATTTCCGCCGGAATCACTATTTCAATGCCGTAGGTGAGGTTGAAGGGGGTTTCTCCCGTGGCTGTTTTTTCGGTCGTTCGGTGAGCCCATAAGACACTTGGTAGCTCTTCGGCCCACAATCCCTTAGCTCGATCCAGACGTGCTTTCAGTCCGCGCAGGATGGCTCTGTTCATTACTTCCGTCTGACCGTTTGCCTGCGGGTGCGCGACTGACGTGAAATTTTGCCGAATCCCCATGTTCTAGCACCACTCTTGGAACTTGATATCCTCGAACTGTTTGCCATTGTCGAAGATTAGAACCCGAGGTAACCCGAACCATACTATGTTTTTCCAAAAGAAGTTTTGTATGTTTCGAGCCGTAAAATAATCTACCGCAACAACTAAGAATTTTCTTCCGCCTATTGCTGGTGGGAATGGCCCTAGGAGGTCGATGCCCCATTGTGCAAAGGGCCACGGGCTGGCGAGGTATTTGAGGTCGGAGGCAAGTTGATGGTGGATGTTAGCGTGCTTCTGACACTTGTCGCATTTTCTGACGAGCTCGACAGCTTCTGCCTTCATCGTTGGCCAGTAGTAGCTTTGTCGAAGTGCCTTTTGGGCGAGTGCTCTGCCCCCCAAGTGTCTGCCGCACAGGCCTTCATGAGTGTCGCAGAGTACGAACTCGGATTCAGTAGGTCGCAGGCACCGCAAATAGGGGAGCGTGTACGACCGTCGGTATAACCGTTCGTCTATTATGACTTATTTGGCCGCCTGGCGCTGCACCCTCTTGGCCGCATTGCGTTCTGTAGGGAGGGTTCCGTCTATCAGGAAGCTCGCGAGTGGATAGATCCAGCTCGGCTCTGCTTCTAAGATGGGAGCGACCTCCTCTATCCCCCCGAGAATACTTGGCCGAGGTAAGTCCACTATGTACATAGTTCTCATATTGTTGTGACTCGTACTGGCTAACCGGGATAGGGCGTTGGCCTCAGTGTTTTCTGACCTCGGGATTTGCCTGATGATGTGTGACCGGAAGTTGAGCAAGGCTTCTTTTACTTTGGCAAAATATGCGATAATGGAGAGATCGCGTGCTTCATATTCGCCGGTAACTTGGTTTACCACGAGCTGAGAATCGCTGCAGATGACCAAGTGTTTTGCCTTCACCTTTCGCGCTAGGTCCAGCCCGGCGATCAATGCTTCATACTCTGCCTCATTGTTGGATGCCACGAACTCAGAGCGTAGTGCGTATTCTACTTTTGTGCCGCTCGGGCCGCACAAGACTATTCCAGCTCCGCTGCCTTGCCGGTTCGAGGAACCATCCACATGAAGGATCTAGGGCTCCTCATCCCAGTTCGCGCTTCGCCTAACCAGGAGAGATGCCACACTGACTGCTACTTCATGGGGTTCGGACTCTATGGGCTCAGGAGCTCCGGGTTCGCCGGAACTGGGGACCTCGGGCTCGACCTGTGGGGCTTCGTGGCTGAAAGTGCACTCGGCAATAAAATCTGCCAAAGCTTGGTCCTTGATAGTGGTTCTCGGTTTGTACTGGAGGTCGTACTCGCTGAGTTCGATGGCCCATTTCGTCAATCGACCGGAGACTTCGGGTTTGAGTAAAACTTGTCTAAGAGGTTTGTCAGTTAGGACGATGACAGTGTGAGCCTGGAAGTACGGGCGGAGTTTCCGAGCTGCTATTACTAGGGCGTATGCTAGTTTTTCTATCTCCGGGTACCTTGCCTCTGCTCCCTGCAAAATCTTACTAACATAATATATGGGTCGTTGGACCCGGTCTGTTTCCTTTATTAGTACCGAATTGACCGCCTCGTCGCTTGTCGAGAGGTACAGTTGTAAGACCTCGCCCACCTCGGGCCGGGCTAAGGTTGGTATACTAGCGAGGTAACCTTTTAGTTCGTCGAACGCGAAATGGCAGTCCTGGGTCCATTCGAACCCTTTGCCTTTGACTGCCTTGAAGAAGGGTAGGCAGCGGTCTGCTGAGTTAGACAAGAAGCGGCTTAGAGTGGCTATGCGGCCGTTTAGCCTCTGAACCTCTTTTACTTTCCGAGGTGGTTTCATATCTAGAATGGCTTTTATTTTGTCCGGGTTGGCCTCAATACCGCGCCGATTGACAATGTAGCCTAGGAACTTGCCCGAGGTGACGCCGAAGACACACTTGTTGGGGTTCAACTTCATACTAAACTGACGCAGGATTTGGAAAACAGAATCTAAGTCTTGTATTAACTCTTGTGAAAACTGAGTCTTGACGATCATGTCGTCTACATAGCACTCTATCTTCGTACCAATCAGGGGCTGAAATAGCTTATTTACAAGTCTTTGGAAAGTCGCCCCGGCATTTTTTAGTTCGAAGGGCATGACTTTGTAGCAATACAGACCGAACTCGGTTATGAAGCTGGTTTTTTCCTCATCGGATGGGTCCATCCTAACTTGGTTGTAGCCCGAGTAGGCATCCAGGAAGCTTAGCAACTTGTTTCCCAAGGTCGCGTCCACTAGGCGGTCAATTCTGGGGAGGGGGAAGCAATCTATCGGGCAAGCTCGGTTCAGGTCGGTATAGTCGACGCACATGCGCCACTTGCCGCTTGCCTTTTTTACGAACACCAGGTTGGCCACCCAGCTCGGGTAATGGACTTCCCTTATGAAGTTTGCTGCGAGGAGCTTCTCGACCTCCTCGTCGACCGCTCTCCAGCGTTCTGGGGCTAAGTTGCGTTTCTTCTATCTAACGGGTCTGACTACAGGGTCAGTATTAAGTTTGTGAGCTATCAGTCCGAGGCTAATGCCGGGCATGTCGGTCGCGGACCAGGCAAAAATATCTAAAATTTGAAGTAAAAACTCACCAGTTCGGCTTGTAGGGGGTCTTCGATGGAAGCTCCGATGCTTAGTGTGCGAGCTGGGTTCGTAGATGAAGTCGGGATTGCGACTGTTTCCTCCGTGGGCGAAGCTCGCTCCTCACATTGCTCCGCAGGCCGCTCCAGTTCGAGGTCATTGGCTGCCTTGGTTTTTCCCTTTAGGGCGGCAATGTAGCACTTGCGGGACTCGAGCTGGTCGCCCCGCGCTACCCCTATACTGAAGTCCGTAGGGAACTTCATGGCCAAATAGTAGGTGGAGACCGCGCACCCGTAGGATATGCGTGATCGGCCGCCCTATTATGGCATTGTATGGGGAGGGGGTCGCAACTACCAGGAAATCATGGTTGAGTCTGACCACACAAGGCCATGTGCCGAATTCCACATGGACAGTTACTTTTCCGAGGGGCCTGACTTCCTCTCCGCTGAAACCTACCAGGGGAGTGTTGGCGGGCTTCAGCTCGCTCCTCTGTAACTGCAGCTGGTCAAATGCTGATTTGAAGAGGATGTCCGCTGAGCTGCCCGAATCTACGAGTACGCGCTTGACCTCGAAGTCGCTGATCCTTAGCTTAATGACAAGAGCGTCATCATGTGGGTAGTGGACTCCTCGCACGTCGTCCTCCATGAAAAAAATTGGTTCTTCGGTCTTTGGTCTCTTTGGGGGGTTCCGTTCTTCGAGGGCCGCTTCGCGAACTGAAGTCCGGGCTGCTGCCGAGGTACACCCCGCTACCACCGAACCTCCCACTATTACATGGATGGTTCCCCGAACAGGCCTCTCTTCCGTAGGCTGCTTCTGCAACGGTTCGGCAGGTCTGTTGCTAGACTTGGGGGCATCCTTTTCGTGCTCCCCTTGCCGAAATGCTTTATTGTTATTGCTATGTTGTACAAAGTTTCTCAAGTATCCACGACGGATGAGTCCCTTTATCTCGTCCCAGAGGTTATTACACTGTTCGGTGCTATGACCATGGTCTCTATGGAAACTACAATACAAATTCTTGTTTCTCTCGTTCGGATTTCCCTTTAGGTGAGGTGGCCACTTAACGTACGGAGCGTCTTTGATCGTCATTAAGATCTCTGTCCGCCTCGTGTTTAACGGCGTGTAGTCCATCCGAACTGCTAGGGGGCCTGGAAGGACTGGTTCGGCTTTGGCTCCCAGGTCGGGTTTTTTCTATTCACCGGGTTGGAGAGCTCGCCTTCTCTCTTTCTTTTCTCGTTCCCGCCTTCGGTTCGTTGGTTGATTTCTTCCTCTGTCCTCATGAAATTATCCGCGAGTTTGAGGAATTTGGCCACGGTCGCGGGCTGGTTGGCCACCATGTGCCATTTGAATTCTTTGTGCGTCACCCCTCTTTTGGCCGCCGCGAGCTGCATTGCGGGGTTCAACCGCGGTATCTGCAAGCATGCTTCGTTGAACTGCTTGATGTAGCCCCGAATAGATTCTCCTTCTCTTTGGACCACTCCGAAGATGCTTTCTCTGTTATGGGGCATCGTCGGCTGGTGATGAAGTGTGTGGTGAAGACTTGCACGAACTGGGCCCAACACTTTATCGACCCGGGGGCCAGGTTCCTGTACCAAGTGCGGGCTACCCCCCTGAGTGTGGTGGTAAAGGCCACGCACATGCACGATTCGCTGGTCCTGGCGAGGTGCATTTGCGACTGAAAGGCGTCAACGTGGTCGTTGGGGTCGAAGGACTCGTCGTACTTGTCCAGAGGTGGGAGCTTGAAGTCTCTGGGTAAGGGGACTGCCAGGAGTTCCGATGCGAGGGGGGAAGGAAGGGAGAGAGCCGGGGCAGCCCCTACCTCGTTCGAGCTCGTGTCTTTGCCTCTGAATTCCGACAAGGCGTGGGTGGCGGTTCGGCGACTTCGCCGGTGCCTTTGCCGTTGAGCGGGCCTTGTGCTGGCGCTGCTGGCCTCCGTGTTACCGAGCTTGATGGGCTCGGAATGCTGGTAGTCTGCCGCCAGGGCGCTAAATCGGTTTTCAGTGAGCGGGAGCTCGGGCTTGGAGCGCCGGGGTGCCGACCTCGCGGGCGAGGTTCCCGACCCGCCTGCGGGTTGCGAGGCGGGGATGACATTTTTCTCCCTTTAGCCTGGGGACGAGGCCTGGCTGTTGGGGTGGTTCTGGGGCTGGGAGGCCTTTGCCTGGCGGGGTGGCGAGGTGGAAGTAGTGGTTGGTTCAGTGGCAATTGGGGGAACTGCAGTTGATAGTGATACTGGGAGATGTTGTGCAGCACTTGGTGCTGGTGAACCTGGTGTTGCTGGAACTGTTGCATTTGGGCTTGCATTGCCCGCATGCACTGCATCAGGTCCTCCAATCGGTTTTGGCTAGCTGCCAGGGGGACGGCAGTTGGTTCAGTGAAGGTTGTCTCAATGGGGAGAGGAAAGGGGACGCTTGTGGTAGGAGGGTTTATGGGTGCCACTGCTTGTAGTGCGTTCAAGATGGGGATCCCATCCGCCGAAAGGGGGATGGTGAACTGTCCAACGTACACTGCGGGGACCTGAAGTTGCTCCCCGGTGGTGTTTGTCTCCGTGCCACGTCCGGTGTTGCTGGAGGAGGTCATGAGTGTTGGGTTTTTTGAAGAAAAAGGGGTTATCAAAGTTTGGAGGGAGGCTTTTTGAAGCGTTTCTCACAGACGGTGCCAATTGATGGAGCGCGATCCGGCTGGTCTTAGCTGTTCGCTGCCTTGCTTCCGAACGGGGTAGCGGGGAACCTGAAACGGAGGAGATGGGAAAGCTCCGGGGGGAACCCGGTGTAGAGGCTCCGAAGCTCAAGTTAGAATCCTTCAAAAGCAAGGTAATACCAGATAGCGCAAAGTTTTGCATACCTCCGTTTTCGGGGGGCAGGGGGCTCTTATAGTCACTTCGTGTACTCGTCCTGAGGCCCTTGTCAGATCGGGTATGATTACCCTTGTGCTTGTCAATTCGACCGTCGTCCTTTCTGCTGAGACAGAACCGTCACTGCCTAACCGTCTAACTGGAGATGGCGGTGTCAGTGGCGGTGGCAGGTGGCCGTTTAGAGTGCTGCTGCCAAACGTCAGATCCCAAGTCAGTCAGGCGTGGCGCCCTCGGGCACGAACTTCCCTAGTGTCAGGCATGGTACGACTTGTTTGGTTTTGGTGCACAGAAGGTGATGCGAAGTGCTGAGCGAGGCGGATTTGAGCTTGGAGGTATCTATAGGGCAGGTCAGTTCGGCGAGGTGTATCCCGAACTGTTACAAGGTGGGCAGTTCGGCGAAGTGTATCCCGAGCTGTTACAAGGTGGGTCAGTTCGGCGAAGTGTATCCCGAGCTGTTACAAAGTGGGTCAGTTCGGCAAAGTGTATCCCAAGCTGTTAAAAGGTTGGTCAGTTCGACAAAGTGTATCCCGAGCTGTTACAAGGTGGGTCAGTTCGATGAAGTGTATCCCGAGCTGTTACAAGGGTCAGTTCGGCGAAGTGTGTCCCCTTGTTCCCGCCTAGGCTTGGCCTCTTTTGCCGAACTGTTGTTTCTACCACGTGTCACATAATAGAGAGGTTGGGCCAAATCTTACTTCATGAGATCTCATGTTTTCTTGTAACTTTTTTTTGACGTTTCTTCTTTGATGAACAAAGGATATCATAGAACTCATGTAATTATATACTTTGTTAATTTAGGGAGACTTTTGATTCGTTGGCTTTGTTTCTTTTTCTTTTCTTCTTGTCTCTAGTTAATTAGTTCCAGATTCAAAGAATAAAGATGGTTAGACTAGAATTGTGGGAAGGAAGTTCATTATTGTTTGTTTGATAGAGAATTGTGTGGAACTTTACGCTGAGAAGGTAATAACAGATTTCTATTTGCCATTGTTCACTCAGGTCAAATCTCTCATTCACCTAAGTGGGATGTGCTTTTCAAGTTTGACCTTTTTAAAAAGTTCAATTAGTTATTGAATCTGAATGCCAAACGTAGCCTGAACCTTCTTTGAACTCTGAAAAAGAAAGGTCAATACAGAGGATTAGTTACCAAGAAAAAGGAGGTTCGATGTCAGTCATGTTTGGAAGATTTGTGAAGTTCACACCACAAAGTTGAGGGAAGAAGAAGAGCCGGAGGGAGGGAAGAAGAAGAAGAGCCGGAAAGAGAGAGAATAATAGAATGGAGAAAGTAGATGGATTGATGGTGAGTTTGGGATTGTTCATCATTGCTCTGGTTTAGTCTTAATTCTTGAGGAAGAAGATGATACAGATAATTGACGGATTGGTAACGGCAGGAACTGAATTGAGACGTTTTAGGAATTCAGGTGAGGCTAGGCCCATATTACAAGGTAACAATATGCAATTTACGTTATTTTTTTTTCATTATTTATCTTTTTCTAGCATTTTTTTGAAGGGCTATACAATAATACACAAGAATGGGTGACGGGATCTGCTCCTCTTAATTGACGCCTCACACGCACATGCTATCATGTATTGAGAATATCTACTGTACTTATTAGTTATTATTCATGGGAGATGCTCTTAATGCATGGTGGATGTGTCTGTGAGGCGCCCAAGTGTTAGGAGCAGATCCCGTAGCGTAACTCATAACTCAACAAACCTAGGTGCAGGCAGGATTAGATCCCAATAAGGTTTTTAAAATTGAACCGGACAATGAATCAGTTAGGGGTCCGATTCTTGGGTCAAATGGTCTCACTGTTTGAATTGAATCGATGGCTTATTCTAACAAAAATATAAAAATAAAAATCGGTCAAATCATTGAACATTTCGACTCTCCGGTCCGGTTTTGAAATCCATGAATCCTAAGTCTCTGTTACGAGACCTACCAATCAGCTGGTTGGCACCTGCGTTTTTCTACCTTTCGACTTGGGAAATTCAGTTATTAAAGTGACATACCTTAAAAATTCATGTCCTAAAATGAGATTACCAGGGTCGTTTTCTGCAATTTACCTTTTAAAAAAAACAATGTTGCCACGTGGACATCGTTGTCAATAGGCTCCATGGTCCATGGATACGGTAAGGTGGGATGACCTGTCAACCACAACAGTAGCAAAGAACACATGAAATTTGCTTGGAATGATCAAACATCCATGATCCATGTACTTGTCTAAGGGCATTCTGGTATTTCAAAACCTGATCACGGGAGCAACACCTTGACTACAGGTTGGGTTCCTGTTCAACACAAAAGGTTGGGCTTCCGTTACAGGGTTTTTTTTCTTTCTCAATTAAGGGTTTTCAATTAATATTGCGATTCTGAAATATCGGACTGACGAAGGGTTCGAGTCATTACGATATAGAAGGTAATTTTCGCTTCCCCCCCACCCCCCCAAAGTTCTTCCTAATTTCGTGAAGATTCTTGCTGCTCGTTTATCCATTTGATGACCATGTAGCATCAATGATGATAATTTTCTAGGGTTTTGTTAATTACGGTTTTACGCTCTCTCTCTTTCTCTTTCTCTCTCTCTCTCTCTCTCTCTCTCTCTCTCTCTCTCGGTTCCGTCTTTCGTTCCCAATTATGTTCATTTGTTGCGCGCTATGCCGTGAAGAGTGCGCTGTTACGGAGAGTTTTCCTCTAGTTACTGTAACTTAAAGGTAATTAGCTTGTTATTTCCACAACAGGAATACCTAATAACATTTCATGAGTTATCAAGATCCGAATTTGTCAGGATTGTAAAGCACTGATTCCCAATAGCATCCATTTTTATTTATTCTTTTGTTCTCAATAGTAACGAAGCTCCTCTTTTTCTTTTTTTTTTTTTTATTATTTTTTTAATTTTTTTAGCGCTAAAGAACTGGGCATATGCTAAGAGGTTGAGTAGAACCTCCTAAACTGGCTGTGCAATTGGGCAATTTTACTTCAATATTATACCAGGACCTTGGATTTTGAAACCAGTATGTTAACAGCCAACCTGCCTTGCCCAAAAAAACATGTTGCAATTACGACCTTACCCATTCTTGTTTAACTTTCTATTATGGCAGATAAGAAAATGTTAAAGGAAAAAAAAAGAAGTTTGTTGGTTATAGGTCGCATAACATCGTTTCTTCTGTTGCTTCTTGTAGAAACTCATAAAGGGGAAATTAAGTTTACTGTTCACCAGAAACATAATCACTCATATCTTGCTTTTTCCTTTCTTGGCATTTGACAAGTGGTTGAGTAGTTTGTTAAAATGTGAAAATTGGGTTTTGAACCCAGGTGAATTGTTGACTTAAACTTATTTAGACAGAAATTTCTAAAGAGTAAAGATAAATACCTTCAATCTGATATATTTGTTTATTTGCTTTTACTGTCCTTAGTTTGATACCAAGAAGGAAACTGGAATTTTCATATAAGGTACCTGTGCAATATGCACACATAGTCAAGCAAAAAGTAGAAAACTACTGCAAGTTACATAACTAAGGTCATACACACATAGACCTTTATTTCCCTGGATGCTAGTGTGCTGGATAAAACTTTAGCATGAGATTAATTGGATGTTTTTTGTGGCCATGATGGTGCATTTTCAGGGTGCTGTTGTTTTTGTTTCACAAGGGACCGGTACTTAATGGGAAATTGTTTCCAGAAGGTGAGTCTCTTCAAACAAATTTCATTTACTCAATGAGAAGGTTGTGACTTTTCTTCTTGATGTGGAGTGTTTCACTTTCTTCTTTTTCTTCCTATGCTATCATTTCAAAATTTTCATACGTTGTTTCTTCAAAATTTCAACATTTCGTAAAGGGTGCAATAAAAACTCTTCATCTTGTTGAGCTACAGTTATGGGTCCAAATCTGTCTCTTTATTATAAAGAATCTTGTTTTCTGGAAAAAATAAGAATGCTGTTTGTTTTTTTGCAAAAATTTACAATTTTTGTTTGAACCCTACGATTTTCTATAATTCAAATAAATTCAATTAAGAAACTGTCTTTTTTCATTTATATTTAGTGTTTTTTTTTTTTGTTCCATGGGGCTACACAACAGAGGTAGCACATCCCCCAACCTATGACCCCTCCAACCCCGGTGTAGGTGGGATTCGATCCCAAGCCTCTGCTACAACCAGCATGAGGCCTTACCAACCAACCAGTTGGAACCTTGTTTATATTTAGTGCTGTCATGGGATACTTGTTTTAAATTCCTTACTAGAAATTGCCTTATTTAAGTTATGTAAGACTGGACATTTAGTTTATTTTTCATTGCAGGTAAGTTGAAGAGCCATTGTATATGGATTATTTGACTTTCAAGTCAAACTTAATTATATCATCTTAGGCTCCTATTGTACAAGTGTCGGAACATTTTGTTGCTTGAAGAAAGTACAGGTTCTAAAGGGTCATTACCCAATGTTTGTCTTGTCTATCTGGGTCCTTGGTAGAAGTGGACTGGATATGGACTTAATCTTTAGTTTTTATTAAAAAAGTGGCTGTTCCTCAGTCTGAACTTGTTCTCTAAAACTTTTCAGAATGAGATTTTACCATTGCACCAAGGAATTGACCCTTATATATAAGGGTAAAATATAAAAACCTCCCCTGATGTTTTGGGCAGTCATAGGTTTAACTTTAACAAAAACCTCCCATGTTGTTTTGAAAAAACCTACAGTTACCTCCCTTTCATCGTTGTACCAAATGGAAAACATTGGCCTAATACATTAATTTTGAAAATACCCATTTTATCTTGTTGTATCCTAAAGCATCTTAATTAATGAAAATTTTTCAGAGTTATTGATAAAAAAAAAGAACTGTTAACTTTTAACTAAAAAAATTCCCTGGGTCATATTGAAAAGAGTAATGTAATTTTACTTTGTAAGTTCATAAGGATTGAGTGAAGTCTAGAAGGGAAAATTTGGCATTTTGAATTATGTTGGAAGATGCCCTAACAAATAGTAAGGACAATTTTGTAACTTCCAAGTCTCCATTACTGGGACTATGATAAAAGGGAGTTAACTGCAGGTTTTTTCAAAACTATAAGGGATGTTTTTATATTTTTACTTTAAATATAATGAGCTTGGGAGCACAGGTATTATGGGGATCTACATAAATAAGAAAGGCAGACCATTATTGGTTCCATAGAAGGTGCAGATTCTACCAAATGTTGAGGTAGTTGTTCTTACTAGAAGTGGAAAAATTCTCTTAATCTCTTCATGAGGGACTATGCCCTCATAGTTTCCTCTTGTCTGTACCACAGGATGAATCCTCTTTCTGAACTGGAATCAATGCACTGTTCCACATTAGGATACTATCATTGCATTATACTTCTTCTTTCCTTCTGGTTAATAATCTACATAAGTCATGTCAGAGCCAAGATGTTCAGTTCCTATGTTTCCAGTATAGAGAAGCCTTGTGATGTTAATTTGGCAGTGCATCGTCTTCTACATATTCTTCGAAGTGTAAATTGTAAATTGTGGTTTAGTTTATAATATGAAATCGTTTCTTTGTTATATTGTTTCAATAAAGAAGTTGAGCCTTATAACATGCAGAAAAACAATGATGATGCTTTGAGTGAGAAGGTAGAATTTGAAGGTGGAAATGTCTGTCTTATAACTAACAAAGAAAGTTGGGATGAAAAGCTCGCAGAGGCAAACAGGAATGGAAAGATAGTAAGTTTCAGTTTTCATTTTCCTTTCTTCCCCTTTTTTTTGTCAATGTGTGTCTTTTGGAGGTCAGATAGTAGGATTTGTATATAACATCAGAAAATTGAATGGCTTACCATGTTAAATGGTCTTGTTATTGCTTCTAAAGTCATGATTTTCCTATAAGCTGTGTTGTTTTCTGCTGGAAGCAAACAAGAGGTACATTGATTAGCCAACAGTTGTCCAAAGACTATTACATACAGAATCTGCATGAGTAAAATCACTAGATGCAATATTTTATTTAATTAAGCATATTCTGATAAGATAATAAATAAGGCTTTCTTTTCAGATTTAGTTGGTCCAATTCTAGACTGTCGGATATTAATAAGCATGGAAAACATGTAATAAAACGTAGGAAGAGGTTTTCTGAAATTACATCTGCGGTATGCTAATTTTGTAGGAAAGAAGGTGGATGCACACAGCCACACAGGTGGGCCTGATCCATTTGACCTTAGGTCCACACAGATGTTGAGGAGGAGAACCTTGTGTCAGTCAACTCAAACTCAAGAAAGAAACCATTCTGGAGCACAGTACTCGGGCCCATAACCATGGTGCAAGTTGGATACCTGATTTGAAGAATTTACACTGTATCAGAGCCCATTCAAATTTTAACAAAATTCCAACTCGAGCCCACCCAAGTTGCACCCCTAACCACAGTCTAGTACTTGATTTAGGTCCTAGAGATGAATCCTGCCCTAGCAAGTCCATTAATGAAGAAACCAAAGGAAGAATATTGTAGAAGTTTGTAATTTTGCCTTTTCCGTGAGGAGTTCATTTTGTAATTTAGGTTTTCCATTTCTAGCGGTCTGGCCTTACCTCTCTTTTTCCAGTTGAATAAAAACTTGAGATTTGAGATCTACAAGTAGTTTGCTTAAAGAAGAGAGATTCATTGTGGTGAAATTGCATCTCTCCCTTTCTCGTCTTTATTTTCTTCCCTATTTTGTGCAAGCCACCATTAAGGAAGTCTTGAGTTGTTGCAAGTTCTGCAAATTACATAGCAAAATCACCTCTGAGTTTGGTTATCTTTCTTTAAAAAAAAATCACCTCAGAGTTTGTGCCCGTGCTGCAACCTCACTTTAGGTTCTGCATTGACACTTGCTAGAATGGTTCAGATCTCCGAATGGATCTGAGAAGGGGGAACAAGTCTACAAAGTTGAATTTCAGAAGTCAAAATGGAAAAAAAGCTGTTTATAATAAATTTAATTGAAGAAAATATGGGCAGCAATTATAAGAGTAAGAGAAAGATATGGAAGAAAAGAGGAGCTTCAGACATAAGTTGTATGATCACAGATTTTAGCATGAGGAAGAAGACACTTATCAGAACAACTGAATATTAGAAGCGAAGAAAAGAAGAAAGAAGGAGAGATTGTGCCTCACAAGGCTCACACTTCACACAAGAACCACTTAAAACCAAATTTCTTTCCATCTTCAAACTCAACCGTTTTTTATCAATGGGTTGGCCATCTCTTCTACTTATTCCTGTGATTATATTTTCTACCAGAAATTTTTTAAATCTAAAACCTATGATTTGGGGGACAGCATGCAGAAAGCAGGTGTATTGGTATAGACACATATATTTGGACAAGTACTGAATGACTTTGGGCGCACTCATGCGTCTTGTATAAGAAATTACAAAAAAGGATAACTGTAACCTCTGTGGGAGGGAAGACCAGAATGGCGGCACTTTTTAAAGAATGGAGAAAATACAACAGCTGGCAGTAGTTGAGAAAAGGGAGGGATCAGAATTAGACCCTAGAGAAGGGACTCTTGCAGTCGTGCTTACACGTAAGTCACTACAGAATTTGAAAAGCTAGCAATTTTCTATTTTTGGCTAAGTCTTATAAGATTTGCATCAAAGGACTTTTTACATTTGGGCCCTCTATATCCTTTTTTGCTATATTGTTCCTTAAAATTGCATTTATGTTCCTGCTGTTAATTATTTATGTAAGTATCCTTAAGAGAGAAAAAAATGCCCAATGTTGTTAATAGCAATAACATTAGATATCATAGATAAATAATATTTAACATGGGGGAAACTTAGATGCTATATCCATGTCCCCATGTCTAGAATTTGGTGGTCTTTGGTATCCAACACTATGTACGTGTTGACACATCACACTTGTGTCCTTATCCATGGATCAAATATTGAAACTCTACCATTAGTAACTAACAAATTATCTCCAAGTTGAATTTAGATAACCAGAATTTAATAACATCAGTAATTATCACTTTATTGAAATAATAAATTCTTTAGGGAGTAGGGACCATTGCTGGGTATGATGACAACTTACCAGGCTGAAAATCATGACAATGCAGATTTGGGTCTAAGGTCATCACTTTGGACCAAAAAAAAAAAATTCTGGAGGTTTGGAACATACCAAGTGCATCCAAAAAGCTGGGAAGCCAAAAAGCTTTGGGGCAGTTGGAAGGTCAAACTTGGAGAAAGCAAGAAGAGGTTATGACAAATGGCAGATCCTTTGCGCAGGTGGTGTTAGGGGAAAAAGACAAAAAGCTTCTAGTGTCGAAAGGGAGAAGGCTGAACCAGCAACCTCAGACAGGGAAGGTTGCTGGTTCGACCATTAAAACAGGGGGGCGTGACTCTTTAAGTGGTCACGTGGGACGAAAAGAAGGGCCCAATCGAGTGGATCCCTTTTATGGTGGGCCGGAGAAGGCTTCCCAAGTAAAGGACTTAAAGTTGGGCTCCTATAGTCTTGAGCCCAAGGCCCATTATAAGACAGATGGGCCGAGAGACACGTTAAGTAAGCACGTGACTGGGAGGAGGGATGAGCTGATAGGCGAGATAAAGCGTCTATCTTCTTCAACCCCGAACCCTTCCTCTCGACCGAACAGATCAGGTGCAAAAAAGTCTCAAGACTCGTAGTCTCGAGGCTCTCTACAATGGGTCCCATCCAACCTGGCGAACCATCTCTCACCAGATAGGCGCAACCCGAGATACCTGAAGCCTAGTGATGAGAACGGAACAGGGCTTGAAGATTGGTTGAGTGAAGAAAACAACAATGACGATTCTGATAGAGATGAAACGCTGTCTGGGAAGTTTGTCTCCGAAAAGCAACAATGATCTTCTTGAAACAGAAAGTTTGCATACAGAGTTGTTGTTTTTAGAAGAAGAGACTAAAGAGGCAGGTGGCGGGAAGACTAGGAATGGTGAAGAAATTGGTTCTAAAGCCGTGAAAACTCCTCCCTTCGTCGAGGGAGCTGACCTTGAGTCTAATGAATTACAGGATGTTGGTGGAGAGGGACAAGAATCGGCTGTGAGGATGGATGCGGGTATTCTAGTGTCGGAAACACAGAGAAAGGTTTTCCAAGTGGGTAGGTCGTCAGGAAGTGATTCTTTCACCATGTCTACTTCACAACCTTGTCCAAAAAGGGGAAATGCTTTAAAACCATTCGCCGCCTGTCAGCAAGTCATTTCTAGTGATTCTAGTCCTACCCCCGTTCTATCAGGTATGGGTGTCAATTCTGTTTTAGGTACTGACTTGTTTGCTATGCCTGTAACATATATCCCAGCTTCCCATCCAGGAGTTTCTGATGCAAGAGAGAGGGTGATAGTGGAAGGAGGAGAGGGTGTTGGAAGGAAGTAGTAAGGGGGAGGCGGATAGAATTTGGGAGTTGATCTATACAATGATGGAGGAACAAAATAAAAAGGAAGGACTCATAGAAAGATGCTATAGCCAAAATAAGTGTGAGAAGGGTAAAATTCTTTCTCAAACATTGGCTAGAAAGGATGGAGAAATTGGGAAGAGGGGGAAAAGAGGAACAAATAAGAAAAAAAGATCTGAAGTGGAAAGGCTAATTTCAGACATTGAGGGGGATTTAGAATTCAGTGGTAGAGGGGATAGGAGGAAGGGCCTAAAATGAGGAGAATATGGCCTCTTATTGGGTACCTTTGCTATTTTGTATCGACGAAAATTATCAGCTGGAATGTAAGAGGGTTAGGGAGTGCAAGGAAGAGAAGGGCGATCAAAGACCTACTCTGAAGGGAAAAGCCTGATATTGTGCTGTTACAAGAATCCAAACTGATGGAATTAGATGGGAGATGGGTGAGGAGTTTTTGGAGGTCTAGAGGTTTAGGTTGGAGCTCGTCTCCTTCTTGGGGAGCCTCGGGGGGGATTGTAACACTGTGGAGGGAGGATGTGGTGGAAGAATTGATAGGCAGATTCTTAGTTTCCATTAAGTGCAAGAATGTAGAAAATGGGTGTGTATGGGTCTTAACCAATGCTTATGGCCCTAATTCCTATAGAAAGAGGAATGAGATGTGGGAGGAACTATATGCAATCAATGGGCTATGGGATGGTCCTTGGTGCCTGGGCAGGGATTTTAACGTCATTAGATTCTCTGATGAAACCAGTAATCTCCAATAGGTAATCTCAACAAGCATGAGGAAATTTAATGGTCTTATTGAAGATTGTGAACTGAAGGAAATACCTCTGTTGCAAGCCAGTTACACTTGGTCCAACCTTCAGGAAACCCCTTTGTGCTTGAAGTTGGATAGATTCCTTTTTAACCTTGCTTGGGAGAATAGTTTGGAAAACTTGGTTGCTAGGGCATTACCCAGGGTCACCTTTGATCACTGTCCTATCCAAATAGGAATTGAGTCTTTTCCTATAGGACCCAAACCTTTTAGATTCGAAAATATGTGGCTTATCCATCCAGATTTTGTGAAAAAAGTGGAGTGGTGGGGTGTGGAGGAGAGGGGGGTAAGATGGAAGGGGATCAAGTTCCATAAGAAATTAAAAAGGTTGAGAGCCAAAATAAAAGAGTGGAATAGAGATCAGTTTGGTAGAATTGAGGAGCAAAAATTGGGCCTAATCTCTCGAATAGAGAATTTAGATGTAAAGGAATCTCACAATGGGCTGACCGAGGAGGACAGAGTGTTAAGGAGACAATTAAAAAAGTAGTTGGAAGAAGTGTTATTGAGGGAAGAAATCAGTTGGAGACAAAAATCTAGACACAAGTGGATTAAGGAAGGTGATGGGAACACTGGATTCTTCCATGATTTGGCAAATGGGAGACGAAGAAATAATTTTGTGACCAAGCTAGAGATGGGAGAGGAGGTGATTACCAACCAGGATGACATAGCCAGAAGGTTTGTGGACCACTTCAAATCGATTTATAGAAGGCCATTGAGTGAGAGAACAGTCATGGAAAGGGTGGATTGGCCAAGAATTGATGGAGTGGCAAGGTGGCTGGAAAGGGATTTCGAGGAAGAAGATATTAAGAAAGCTGTCTTTCTAATGGATAGATCCAAGGCTCCGGGTCCAGATGGCTTTATAATGGGTTTTTATCAAGACTGTTGGGAGGTGTTGAAAGAGGATCTAGCTGAAGTCTTTAAGGAATTTGCAAATAATGACACTATAAGCCTTGGAATTAATGCCACCTTTTTGGCCTTGATACCTAAGAAGAATGATGCCAACCACCCAAAAGATTATAGGCCTATTAGTCTAGTGACAAGCATCTATAAAATTCTGGCTAAAGTGCTCTCATTGAGGATCAAAACAGTCCTCCCTACCATCATTAGTGAAACTCAGGGGGCTTTCATTCAAGGGCGACAAATAACATATCAGATCTTAATTGTGAATGAGTGTGTGGAGGAAATGAAAAGGTCTAGTAGGAAAGGATTCATTTGTAAATTGGATCTTGAAAAGGCCTATGATTTGGTGGACTGGAAGTTTCTATTAGAGGTTATGCGAAATGGTGGATTTGGGGACAAGTGGTGTAGTTGGATCTTTGGGTGTATCAGTACTTGTCACTACTCTATTCTGGTAAATGGTACGATGAGGGACTTTTTTTCAGCTTGCAGGGGTGTCAGGAAAGGGGATCCACTTTCACCCTTCCTTCTTACCTTAGTAGCTGAGGTGATTAGTAGGATCATTACTAAGGTTGACAGCAAAGATGCCATTAGGGGTTGGAGAATAGGGAGACACCAAGTCCCCGTCACCCACCTTCAGTTTGCAGACGACCTAATGATTTTTTGTGAAGGAGGTCATAGTGAAAAGGTAGCAAACCTAAAGGAGCTAATAAAAGGATTTGAAAGTCTCTAATTTGAGAATAAATCTGGAAAAGAGTTGCGTAGTAGGTATAAATTTGGAGGTAGGGGAGGTCGAGGCTATTGCGGAGTGTCTTGAGTGTTCCACCTCTGCTTGGCCTATGTCATATTTAGGGCTTCCTTTAGGGGCAAATCCTAGGGAGAGTAGATTTTGGATCCCAGTGTTAGAAAAGTTTGAGAAGAGATTAGTCTCATGGAAGAGGAACTATATCTCTTTAGGAGGAAGAATTACCCTAATAAGAGCTACCTTGGCTAACTTACCTACCTATTATTTGTCTATCTTTAGGATACCAGTTAGGGAAGCTAGGAAGCTGGAGAAGTTGATGAGAGACTTCTTATGGGAACTGGGACAAGAGAAAAAGGATCACTTGGTTAATTGGGAAATTGTGTGCAGAAGTAAAGAAGAGGGGGGTTTGGGAATTGGGAGGGTAACTAGAAAGAATCAAGCCTTTTCGTCAAAAGAAATATGGTGTAGGCCAGTTCTCCCAATGGAACCTTCACTTGTGCTTCTTTTTTCAAGTCCATCTCTCAACTTTCTACTCACCAACCCTTTCCGTCAAAAGAAATTTGGTGTAGGCCAGTTCTCCCAAAAATTATGGCTTTTTGTTGGGAAGTTTTCCATGGGAAAGTAAACACTTTAGACAACCTACAAAAGAGAAGACCTTTCCTCTGTATTTCTCCTAATTGGTGTATCCTCTGTAGAGCTCACGGTGAGGATTGTTACCATCTATTAGTATCTTGTCCCTTTTCTGCAGACCTTTGGGCTTGGCTACTTTCATTGTTTGGGGGTAGTTGGAGTCTACCTATAGAAGTTCACATGCTCTTCAACCATTCTACCTTTTATTGGTCTACAAAAATAGGGAGAATTATGTGGAGATGTGCTCGTGCTGCCTTGACTTGGACTCTTTGGGAAGAAAGGAATCTCAGAATTTTTCAAGATAAGGAAAGGAACAACCAAGATTTGAAAGACTGTGTGTTAAACAGGGCAATACATTGGCTAAAGACCTTGGAAATCTTTCATCAATTCTCCTTTAATGACATTTGGAGAAATTGGTCAGTAGTAGCAAGGAGTTCATCTTTAAAGACCAAATCAATTACAAGCTGGTCTCCTCCACCCGAAGGCTCAAATAAGTTGAACTTTGATGAAGCAGCATGGGTAATCCAGGATTATCCGGAGTGGGGGGTGCTTTGAGATATGAGAAGGGAGAGATTTTGTTGCTCTACTCAGGTCCTTTGGGGATTGGGAATTCCACCAGGGCAGAATTTTTAGCTGCTGTACAAGGGATCCAATTTGTAAACCAGCTGGGGGTACAACACCTAATAATCGAAGGGGATTCCAAAGTGGTGGTGGGTTGGTTGAAAAATTCCGAAGAGGCTATGTGGCGATACAAGAATGAAATGAAGAAATTTAGTTGGTTGACAAGGAATATGTTGGTCATGGTACAGTGGGTGGGGAGATCAGCAAATACCTTGTCAGATGTGTTAGTTAAGCAAGGGGTAAATAGGGAAGAATTATTTTGGGCTCAGTTGTGATTCTTGTTTTTCTTTCCTAGTTTACTTGTAAGTTTCAAGGAGGGGCTGCAGCTCGCGCCTCTCGTTGGGATGATGTATGAACTCACTCTAATTTGCCTCTGAATCAATAAACTTATTATTATTCATCAAAAAAAACATACCAAGTGCATCCCCCTCAAGATAAAATACCAAGATCAAATGTATTACATGGCAATCCCCTTGTATACTGACTAACATGGAGATTTCTAAGCTTCCTATTTATCAAAACTTTGTAGACATTGATCCAAGTTTATCTATGCAAAATTATTGATAAAAAAAAATTATCTATACAAAACTTGCTTAGAGCCTTAACTACATATACAAATCCAACTAACAAATACAAGTAAATGAGTGAACCTCTCAGAATATCTACCACTTCTTTCTACTTACTAATAAGAGTGAAAGTCTGATGTGGTGATCTATTAGCAGCTTTACAGTTGCGCCAGAGTTTAGAAAGCACTTCAATATCTTAAGTGGGCCTACATTGATGCATTTTGTTAGTTGCATAGTCCAGCAACCCTAGCAAGAAATTCCCTAGTGTGGGCACTGAAAATCCTTATTTTCTTGGGTTTAATTATGTATTGAGTTTGGTTTCCACAACTTTCTAATTTGTGTATTCTTCAGTTAGCATCTCCATGTGATTGGGGTCTAATCAAGATTATTCTGGAAACAAAGTTTCTTTGCTGTTTAAGTCAAAGTAGAATGATCTAGCTACATTGTTTAACAGGATTGTCTATCTACATTGTTTAATGTCTTTCTTTAACATTTTAACACTGTTGCTCCAATCTTTAATATTTAACAGGTTGTGGCAAATTTCAGTGCATCATGGTGTGGTCCCTGTAGGATGATTGCACCACTCTACTGTGAGCTATCTGAGAAATACCCTTCTCTCATGTTCCTAACTGTGGATGTTGATGAACTGGCTGTAAGTGATTTCAATTCTTTCCATTCAGATTCCTATTTCCATGCATGTCGAAGATAGCAGAGCAGGCAGGATTATGTTTTCTTTGATTATTTAGCGTAACAATTCTGTTCTAAATTTTGCGAGAGATTTTTTTAAATCTTTATGTTGGATATCAGTGTAGTTAAGGCAGTTAAGTGACTCTTAGATATTTTGGCCTGGCAAGACATGTTGATGCCTAAGTGAAAAAAAAGTATATACATTTTTATAATGTAAACTAAATATGTACATATTTTATAGGGTTATTATCTGAAAATCCCCTTCACTTGTCTAACTTTCTCTTATACTTACTCTGGCTTTTAGATGCCTTCAGTGGTTCCTGTGTCAGACAATTTTCCATTAGGCTCAGTTTGGAAAGAGTACAAATACAAAAATGTACAGTGCAAATACATACAAAATAATATAAAAAACAAGATTTTGCACTCTACATATTTGTATTTGTACTCCTTCCAAACTGAGCCTTGGTAAATGAATGGTGGTTGCAAGATTGCATTGATACCTCTCTATTCAACTTTATCCAATTATAAGCAGATTGAATTCGACCTCTTTAATCAGACATGCAGATATTGTAGCTCTATGATCAGACATGGTCTTTGCAATAACCAATATTTTGGAATCCTCATTCTTGGGAATATATAGAAGAGAATATAGATTTGAAGCTCTACAGAGGATTATAAATTTATAAAAGATTCGAACCCTATGTTTTTTATGTGGCTTGTATAATTTTGACTGTAGAGTTGGACCCTAGGAGGAAAGATAAAAAAGATGGGTTTGTCATGGGTCAACAGCCTTGCCTGTAGAACCTGGTTCTTTTTCACTGTGAGTTGTAGACCCAGGTTGTGGACACGGTTATAAAATCAGGAAATTAGTTGGGGGACTGATGGGATAGGTTACGGGTACATGGCCGACTGCCAAATTCATAACATCATGGAAAACTTTTCAGTAGAAAAGTTGTACTTAACCATATTGTGTTAGCATTCAGGTCTTAGGGACAAAGAATTAGTCTAAGAAATTTGGGACAGGGTTTACATGCATGGTCTGTATGATCACTTCTCTATGATAGAAACGTCCAGGAATCATGCTTACACGTTGTGCGTACTTTCAAGAAATGGACTTCCGGATATTTTTTTTCCAATTATTTTGGAAAAAAAATCTGATGATGAAAATGATTCCATATGCCTGGATGCGGTGCAGGAATTCAGTGCTTCATGGGACATCAGAGCCACTCCAACCTTCTTCTTCCTTAGAGATGGGCAACAAGTGGACAAGCTAGTGGGTGCCAACAAACCAGAGCTTCAGAGTAAGGTAACTACAATTGCTGAGTCAGCAACACAGAGCTCTAAATGACTCCCGTTGCACGCCCCATTTTGTCTCTGTTGTGTGCTCTCAATCAAGAGAAAGGGAATATCCATTGATTTCATCAGCATCATCATCATCCAAGCTTTATCCGAACTATATGGGATCTGTCCGTAGTTAAATTACGGGCACTTAAAGGTCATTGATTTCATTGTGAATATCAATATTACACTGATTTATATTTTTTTGATCGGTGTACTTTTTCATTTGTAAATCTTCTTTTTTGGGAGTAGAAAGTTTCATTTTCTTCCTGAGTGGTTTTGTAAGTAAACTACATAATAGGTGAAGTTGTGTTAAATCACTAAATCGCTATTTGAGTTCATTTTCATATGCCAAAGGACCCAAAAACAGAGTATAACTGTAACAGGGGAGGCCTCTTATTCAAAACCATAAATGAACTGATTTTGTTATGAAGTCGATGCTAAGATCATGAGGTTATGGAATTATGAAATTTAAGACGTTTTGAATCCAAGACTCCAAACAGTTGCTTTGGTTAGCCATGATATCGCGTAGTAGAAGGGCCTCTTTCTATTATACATACTCTACGTCTACGACGCGCTAATGTATCCATTGATCAGTAAATAAGTACCGGTCAAGCTGCATATTTTTGTATTATAGTTGGTCACCGTCTTATCTGTTTCAGCACCATCTACAGGTTTTGCGAGGGCAATGGTATGTGTTTGGTTCGTTTACATTTTTTTCATCCAACGTTTGTATTTTATTTATTTGTAAAACTGAGAAAGGTAATAATAATGAAAAAATATTTAACCTTTTGTGGAAGTTTCAAAAATTTAATTTCTCTAAACAGTAAGCATGTAAAAAACCGAAGTCCACTTATCATTTTTGATGTGTATGGAAGAACAAGAGAGAGGAACTGTTGAAGTGATGCTTATATAGCAGCGTTTATTGAATAAACACCCATGAAACCAAACATCCTCTTAGTGATTGAGCCGTCAAGGATAGTTGAGTGTGGCTGGCTATCTTAGAGCTTGGCAATGAATATTGATGAAACAGGGAGTTTATTCAGGGAACCAGGGCTCTAGAATTTGACCTGTTGAGGCGGAGATCATGCATGTTGAAGTTGTGAGGCAAGTGGCCCGATTTGTTTTACTGACAACTTTTATTTACTGGTTTCCACTCCTCATTGCAAGGGAGAGAGTGTCATTTTCCATTCTATGTTCTCTTCTCAGTGTCCAGTTCGGAAGGGCTTTCGTGCAGCAGCTTCTGGCTTTGCAAGCTACACGGAAAGCCTAAAAGTTATATTTGGTGAAAAAACCGGAAAGACAGAATGCATTTTAATTGAGCTATTAAATTCACTTTCTACTTCTAGCTTCTTCAATTCAATTCAGTCAATGCAGCACAATCGAAAGGTGAATCCCTTCCAAACGGCTTAGGTAATAAAATCGAGAAAAGCATTATGTTATGGGAGAATGATAGTTCAGCCCAGGGTCAGAATTTTTAGGCCCAAAGTATTGTTAGAGTAGGTGTCAACTTGGAATTGATGTCAATTTACGGATAGGCGTTGATGCATAGAATGTAGGTTGTTGACTCTTTGAATGTTTATAGCTATGCAGTGGAAATGAAAAATCTGCATTAGGCTTATCCGTACTTTTCCATTAGGTTATTATCTCTGGTTATGGCCGGCCAATCAAATTTATTTATTACATTTACGAATGAATGTCTAGTTGTGTGGGAGAGGTAGTTCCAAGTGTCAGATTATGGTGTGGTCCAAGGTTCTAAATACCGACACGGGCCGACGTGTTAGTATGTTTTTTTAAGTTTTATTTATTTTTTTGAAATCGGTTCAGAGGGATCAGTTTAAGGCCATCTTTTGAACCGGTGGCTGACCCGATACAATCCCTGAAGGGGTATATCGGTAAGTCATCGGCATGATACAAGCCAATAAGTATAGATACTTTGAACCTTGGTATGGTCACTGTTGAGTGTAGTACAACTTATTTGTTAAGGGTCAGTTTGGAAGGAGTACAAATACAAATACGTAGAGTGCAAAACCTTATATTTTATATGTATTGTACATATTTGTAATCCTTCCAAGAGCCTAAGGTTGTGTTTGGATGCAATGCAATTTTATTTGTACTAGTACAAATGTATGAGAGTGCAAGTGTAGAAAAATGTAAATTCTTGTTTAATTTTGTTTCAGATTTTACTTTATTCTGCTTCATGTCTTAATTTATTTCATTTGTATTCCAATCAAACAGTACAAGCTAAAATTTGAAACAAAAATAGGTCAAAATCTACACAAATCATTTGTACTGTCATGGTTTTGCATAAATGCAAATTTATTTGCATTGTAACCAAACAAAGCCTAAATGACAACGTCGTATTGTCACTAAGGCATGTCCACATGACATGTTGAGGCAGCACTGATTGATCGCTAGCTCTTCAAAGAATAAAACTCAAGTCCGTCTTTAAAAATCTGTAATAGATTCAAGCCTTCTCGCTTCATTTTCTTCAAATCCTATCTCTTTTACTTTTTATCTCATTTTACTATTTAACTTTATCCCTTCAAAAGAAAATTCCTGACTCCACCACTAATCACTACCAGATAAGGTTCAAAGTATCGATACGTATCGGCTCGTATCGACCGATATGTATCATACCGGGAGTTTCTTGATACAACCCTATAGGTATTGTATCGGGTCAGCCATGATTCAGAGGGTAGCTGGAACTTAAATCAACTCCTTAGAATTGGTTTTGAAAAAATAAATAAATAAAACATCAAAAAACACTATACAAGCTGATACTCCCTATATTGATATTTAGAACCTTGCTACTGGATGGTAAATACACCAAAAACGAAACCCTGAAAAATATTATCCAACTCAATCGATCTTTGTATATATCCATGCCAACCCATTCATTGACCTTTTCTCTTTTTTTCATTTTTCAACCTTTTTTCGGGGTTAGGAGGTAGGAATCTATTGATTGATTGATGTATGAAACCAATTATAAGTTTTATAACTAAAAAATGCGTGTTAGAAGACACTAGACAAATATTCTCCTGGAAGTTTACTTCTAACTTTCAAGTGCTAAGTAAACAAATAAAAACTATCACCTCAAATTAGCTTCCAAAACACATTCACATCGACTCAGTCAAGAATCCGACTACACTAACCACACAACCGTCATCCAATGGGTTCCGCTAGCTGACCCAATTGATTCTTATTTCTATAAACAATTTCTATATAAACTACATCTTCATCTAACCAAATTTAATAATTTATTATATAATTCACCACTTTTCTAAACAGTTGATTCCGCGTGAAGTGTGACGCATCCATAATCCAACCCAATCCAACTATAGTTTTCAATCACCACCAATTCAACGAACCGATTTTTGGATTTTACAGATCAATAAGATATATTGAATTGGATTAGACTTGGTCTATCTATAACAGATTTGTATTGGATTGGGTCAATGGATAAAGTTTGGATTGGAATAAATCTAAATCAAAACCAATTTGAATAAATTAGTGGTCCAAATTTCGAATTGAATTGGTTTACAATGACCCAAAGTATTCATTGGATTAGATTGGACATGATCCATTTGTAATGGATTCATTAGACCGGATTGGATTGGACCAAATCCTATCCAATTGATACCCCTAGATGGAAGGACAATGATGAAAGACTTCCCAATGCAAATGGGTTCAAGAAACCACCTCTTCTATGTTTCAACAAAAGTGTGAAGAATCATGAGATGGAAAATTGGACAGGCGTCATCTGAACTACGAGTTAGAACCAGGAACTCTACCTCGGCCAAAAGGATAGCAAGGTACCCTAATTCCTAATAGATAGGATTAGCTGAACGCTCTATCTGTTCAGTTGGCTGTGGAACCAATAATAATATTCCATGTCAATGTCAATGGACCGGTTTGGATTAGATCCAGTCCAGTCTAAAATCAATTTGGATGGATTGGATGGACCAACAAGACATATTGAACTGGAATAATTCGGTCTAAAATATTTATTAGATTGGATTGGACTGGTCCCTTCGTAACAAATTTATATTGGATTGGGTTGGATTAAGTCAATATTTGATCCATTGATATAAGATAAGAATATGTGTGTCAATGAACCAGGTTTGGATTGAAACCAATTTAAATCAAAATGAATTTGAAGAGATTGAACGGTCCAAACATTGAATTGGATTGGATTGGACCTGGTCCATTTATAATGGACTCACATTGGACTGGATCAGACTCGACCAAATCCAGTCCAATTGACACCCCTATGTGTCAATAATAAATTCATGGGCCATGAATTATCATTGGTTCCACAGCCCAATGAACAACTATCCCGTTCTGCTAATCCCTTCTCTCAATTTCTTAGGGCACGCATAGTTCTTTGACAAGCAGTTGTCAATACTCAATTCATATATTCACCTTACTTGGTGTAATTAATGCAAGTACAAATACATAACTCCTGCACGCTTTGGGTGATAATTTACCATTACAACAAACATTCAGAGAACATATCTAAAAAGATAAAAGTTGATCAAAAACAAAGATGTAAAAAAGAAACAGAAACCCGAATTTGCTGAACAGACAAAGTTGGTGGTTTTATTGAATCCAGGTAGAAAATGGCGCTTGGGTTTCACTTCACCGACCTTTTGGGTTCATGATCTGTGAGAAAACAGCACTAGATCTCAACCCACCAGAATCTTCACTTGTGAGACTCTGGCACCCAACGCTCATAGACATTCCACTGCTCCTACATTCTGTCGTGCTCTCAAAACCCGAAAAAGCATCTGAATCTTTCTTCCATTTTCCAGTTAATGGGGTCTCCTCAATGTCCATGTCGCTACTGAACCCACCACTCTCTGCACTCTCCTGCAGCTGTAGCGCAAACTCAAGGTTCCAGAGAACATCTCCCATTGCCGGGCGGTCACTCCCCTGGTCACTCACGCATTTCTCTGCTATCTCTGCAAACTTCTTGAAGCACTCTGGTGCAATTTTTCCCTTCAGATATGGGTCAATGAACTCCTCAAGGATTCCCTTCTTCTGGCAATGCTCGGCCCACTCCGCCAAGCTGACTTGTTCCTTTGGCAATGTCGAACTCAACGCTGGACGAGCACAGAGGATCTCAAACAGCACAACCCCAAATGAGTAAACATCCGATTTCTCAGTCAATTGCTGCCTCCTGAAGTATTCTGGATCCAAATATCCAAAGCTACCCTTCACAACAGTGCTGACATGAGTATGATCCAACGTTGGTCCTGTCTTTGACAAGCCAAAATCTGAAACCTTGGCAACCCATTTCTCATCTAGGAGGATGTTTGTCGTCTTAACATCTCGGTGGATGACGGTGTGCTTGATACCAGTGTGGAGGTAGTGAAGGCCACGGGCAGCTCCGATGCAGATCTCAAGCCTCTCCTTCCAAGGGAGGGGTGGCTTTTGAGTCTTGTAGAGATGCTCACGGAGAGTCCCATGAGCCATGTAATCATAGACAAGGATCATTTCACAGTTCTCCTCACAGTAGCCAATCAGTGAGACGAGGTGACGATGGCGGAGCTTTGAGAGCATCTCAATCTCTGTCTGAAATTCGCGGACCCCTTGCTGAGACAACGGGTTGCCACGCTTGATTGCAACCTTAGTCCTCCCACCATCAATTTCACCCCTGTAGACCTTGCCAAAACCACCAACACCAAGCAGTAGTGCTTCATCAAAGTTGTTGGTGGCAGCCTTGATCTCTGCAAAGGAAAAGTGGCGACAAAGGTTTGAAGGAAGCGAGGACGTATAGCTTCCACTAGTTTTGCTTTTCTTGGTAGACCCTTCTCCAGAGTGTGAATTTCCATACTGAGAAACAGGGACCCACCCAGATGGCGTACCACCGGTGGCACCAGAGTACTTCCTTTTCCTCTGCCATCGGAATACAGCAAACACCAATAAACAGAGAATACAAACAGCAGCAATACCACCTACAACTCCTCCAGCAATGACTGCAGCCTGGTTCTTTGAATTACTAGAAGGAGGTCTAGCCAAAGATGGGTCAATCACATTTTGTCTTACAGGGGGAATTGGATTGGGTCCAGCAAGGTTTCCAGTAGAATCATTTAATTTAAAGATCTCCACTCCATTCAAGATTGCGTTGTAGTAATTGGGCTTTGATGCTGTAGCAGGATGCAGTGCTAGCCAGAGCTCCTGCTGTACATTCCCTTTTGGAACAAGCACGACATAATCTCTATAAATTGGAATTCCATTTCCATTGGTCCAACCAACCACATCTGCGCCATCGTCAGCAGTTTGGTTATTGATGAAGATCTGAAACACCCTTTGGTTGATCTTGGTTATGTCAGCTAGAATCTCACAGAAATGGAGCCTAACCAGGTAGGAAAATCCTGGGTCAACTTGGAAAATCCATGTCAGATTGTAATTCACATTGACACTTGCATCTGGTCCCATAGTTCTGGCTGTGGCATAAACATTCTTTGGTGCAGTATAGTTAGGAACATTTGAAGGGTAGTGAATTGTAATGTCTGAAAACTGTGTCACACCAGAAGCTGCTCCAAAGATGTATATCGAATCATCACGCCAATATCGCAAGAGACCGGTATCTTCCGATGGTGGAATGTCGTTGCCACCCACATTTAGCCGGTAAACATTCTCATGGGCAGTACTGTTATCTAAGGGGAACTGAGTATTGAGACCAACAAGTAAGGCACCGTTTGCATTATTGTAAATATCAGGCATCGAAACAATCTCGACCCCATTAACAAATGCATAGGAATTGGAAGCATTGGACGATGGCTTGAATGTTAAATTCAAGCTCTGATTCTCCACATTTAAGGAGAACTCTTTAGGAACGACAGCATAGTTTAGAGCCTCGGCAGTTTGCGAAGCACTGAAGTTGTGGAGAAGAGTATAGGGGCCGGAAGTGACGGAGAAGAGCGCATTAGATTCATTGAGGCCATTATAAGAAGTTGGATAGAAGTAGAGACGAACGAATTTCCGGCCAGATGTGACCGGGAAAGTGTATGTAAATTCAGAGTGGAATATCCTTGCTGTCATGTAAGGGACTTCGGGGACGGATGGGCCTTGAGTGGCAGCTCTAGAGGTTAATGTGTTGTCTGATGAAGGTAAAAACTTGGACCCAACATCTCCACTCCATTTCTGACCATCTGTATCTGTTGTTTCTGAGGCAGCACCACAATTCAGGAGGATTTTGTCCGTTGGAACGTATAGATCAGTCGCAGATATCAGATGGAGTAGGAACAAGAGGCAGAAGGAAATGAAAATAAGATGAACCCAGTTAAATCTCTTCATGGCAAAATCAAAGGGACGAATAGATGCCGTAACAATTAACTTTACCAAGAGAGTATTTGATCAGCGGCTAGGTGACAGTTCTGGGCTGCAAACTAGGCTTTATTAACTCTCCTGGCCTCCCCGAGGAGAAAAGGCTTCAACCTTTAATGAATAAAAAATCAGACCGACCTACCAAGAGATGACAAACCCAAAAACTACTTGACGGAACCAATAAGAAGAACGAGAGAATTCATGGAAGAAACGATGTCGAAGCTTAGTTCTTAATCAGAAACTCCTTATTTCTTCAAAACAAACTAATTCACATATTCCAAATCCATTTACGAGCAGAATCAAATAAAAATAAAGCCAACGGAAATGCAGAATATAGAAATCCTAAACAAGCTTAGTAGCTTACACCGAAATGCACTCAAACCTTCGTTAAACTGATTGATCGAACACATCCAAACGGCAGATTTCAAACGTTTTCGAGCTTTCCGGCTTGGAAAGATGCAGAGAGAAGGTCGAAATTCGGTATATTGGGACTTGAGAGGGTACAAAAATCTGACCTTGAGACTGGGAGTAGATTATCCAGATAGCTGCAGAACACAGTTTCACGGTTTGAACTTGAAAAAACGACTTTTGGAATATTAAATGACCAAGTTCGGTCATGTGGCAAAATCAGTCGTGTTTTCGAGCGGCATAAAAAATTTATCTTTTTTAAACCAAATTGCACTTTCTTAATCCCGTAAGACCAATTCATATTCGTTGAGTTGCTGCTTTCACCTCTCACTCTCTGTTTGGGCTTGATGTTACGACGCGGTTTTAGCGCTGCACCAAAACCAGGATATCAGAACTCTTCTCCGAATCATGACTTCAGCTTTCATCTGTGTAAGCTAGCTCCGTCTATATCTCTTCTGTTGGGTTTCTTTGAACCACCGTTTGAGCTTTCACTGAATGAGCGAAGCCTAGTAGGGAAACTGGACGCAGAGAAGCTTGAGCTTTCACACTGGAGGCGGAGAAAGCTTCTTTCATCTCCGCCACCAAAATACGACAGGTATTGTTTCAGAGTAGCCATTGTTTCACCAACAAAACTAGTCGTGCATAAAGCAGGAGCTCAGTAAAATCCCAACATTATCTTCTCCTATTTTTTTGAACCCTGGAACGTAAATTTTTACTCACGTTTTCAAAGAAAAATTGGAGATCAAGGTAGTAATTGCATCCTTAATTTCAGAGCTAAAACTTCTGACATGGAATCCGACACAGAGGATTTAGCACACTAAATCTTTATATTGGATTACCAGGAGAATCAACTCGATCTTATTGAATCATTACTTCTGTTCAATTCCTATCCTCTTGTTATTTTATGTTGTCTTCCTCTTGTTAATTTTCTTTTGATCCATTTGTCTTGGGTTCATGGTATTTTTATCAAGTAAGAATTTTAAATCAGAATCTAGGATAAAGTAGATATCTGTGTGCTTCAAATTTTGAATTATGAAGTCGTTTCGCCAAACTCAACCCATGACGTACTACATCCATTCACACCAGAACGGAGGGAAGCCGCTTTTTGATTTCATCTTCCTCTTACAAGATTTTTTACTGGTCTGAGCAATTCTTCATCTCCTCTCCTTTCTTTTCTTTTTTTTTTTTCGTGTTAGGAGCTGGAATACAACGATTTATTGCGGGAATTTCCCTTCAGAGGTACTCCCGTCACGCAAAGGTCATCAGTCCTGGAAGTGATCGTCGTATAGGTTCTTGCTCTGTTTCGTTATTCTTGCTGCTTCAATTGACAGTCACCTGGGAGTTTAGATGATATCAAAATGCTGCCTCTCTTTCTAACAGCCATCCACAGTTATCTAAGATTAATTTCAGTTACTTAAAATGCTAAAACCGAATAATCTGCTTACAAGTAGACACTGTTCAAATTATAGAGTATGAAGGAATTCGGCTTTCGTCAGTGCAAGGCCCGTTCGAATATCGTTGGAACCCTTTACAGCGTTGCATTGGGAATATGTCCGGGGCATAACCAACCGGAGTATTGGCCTGTATCGTGCTTTTTTATGTTTTATTTATTAATTTTTTAAAACCAGTTTAGAGGGATCAGTTTAAGTGCGTCTATCCTCTGAACCATGGTTTGATCCGATACAATCCTTTTGGAGACATATCGGAAAGCCATTGAAACGATATGTATCAATCTGTTAGCTTATTCTATCAAAATTAATTTCATTATCTCCTTCCTTCTAGGAGATAGCTATATATACCTTATCTTCTCTTCTTTCCTTATTGTATCCTGTTTAGGTCACCGACCTTGTCTCCCTATTGTATCCCTATTATAATTAGCTCTATTATAAATAGAGTTGTAGCCTATTGAATTGAATATATCAAGAGAAACTATTATCTTCTCCATCCTTCTTGGTTCGTATCATGGTATCAGAGCCTGTGATATTTTATCAAATCCGTCCCTCCACTTGAGCTTCGTCGGCGCCCTCTGATGAGTACACACTATCGTTGCACCGGTTATCGTAGCACCTCGGGTTGAAGACTAGCTCCCTCGCATAACCGCCCGTCGTGATCGTTGTCCTGTACATGACTTCTAGCGCACGTAGAAAACTGAGTTCAATTCTTATTTGCTTCTTCTTCTTCAAACCCGGTACAGAGGTAAACAGAGAACTGAAGCTTGGATCCTCCGTCTTCCAAGTTTGCGACTAGACCAACGACTCCTCCGCTCTAGTCCGGCTGGCTGCGGAACAAGCTTGGATCCTCTGCGACCTGACCAACGACCGGCATTTTGAACGAGATCTTACTGGAAGCAGGGTCATCGAGGTAGATATCCCAGAGGGTGACCCAACTCGAATAAGGAGCTCCTTACTCTTGACGCCGATTAGCTTTTTCATCCGGTGGTTCTCCACGAAGGCGATAATCTCATTCGCATACGAGACCTGCTTCCTGTGCACTTGAAGGTGTGCTGTGTTCTTCCTCCTTAAGCCAAACGAACCTGGCTTCCCTGTTGTAGCCCACCTTCTCCGTGCCATCCAGCGGCAATAGACTCTTGGACAGCGATATCTCCTCCAGAAGCTGCAACGATTTCTTCTTGCAGAGAGCATCTCTGCCTTCTCTCTATAATTCTCAATCGCTTGACTCGCCATTGCTGTTGTCTGAGCAGGTCGCTAAGGCTTAGTTGGGGGAAGACAGAAACAGAATTAACTAAAGAAAGCAAGAAAAGGAACACGGGTCTGAGCCCGAGCCTGAGCGAGAGCCCTGGGTCTACCTTGTTTCTTTTCCTGTGATTTGCGTTGCTCCAGAGTTTTGTGTTTCTCCTCATGGATTCATCTGAAGTTGCTCAACATATCTCTCATCCCATCACTGTTACCTTCGATGGCTCAAATTATGATTTATGGTCCCAGGATATGTGCAGTTTTCTCAAGGGACACCTTCTATGGCGATATGTGACAGGTGAGATTCCAAAACCTACTAAAATTGCTGATGAAACAGAAGATAAATTTGCTGAACGAGTAGAAAAATGGGACGAAAAAAATCATCAAATATTGACCTGGTTTCGCAATACTTGTATTGCAAGCATCAAGTTGGAATTTCGTAGATATGACTCTCCTAAAGAGGTATGAGATTTCTTACAAATTCGTTATTCTATTTTTGATGATGTGCATCAATTTCAGCTCTATAGGCGTCTTCACTGTATGAAGCAGCAACCTAAATAGACCATTCATAGTTATGTCTCTGAATTACAAGTTCTTTGGGATCAGTTAGCACAGTGTGAACCTGAATGGGATAGTACCTTTGCAGCTATTACTTATTCCAAGCTTCGCTATCGCCAACGTGTTTGGCATCTTCTGATGACTCTCAGGGATGAGTATGAACCTATTAGTGGTACTCTATTTCATCGTAGTCCATTGCCTTCTCTTGAAGTTGTGATAAAAAATTTGCTCTCTGAAGAAACTCGTCTAAAAACACTTCGAGATGAGCGATCCTTATTATCTACTGATATTGTTCTTGCTACTCCGGGTACGCCTGCTACTTCTTCAACTAAATCTTCAAAGCGGACTTTCTGCAATTACTGCAAGAAGACTGGTCACACTATTTTTGAGTGCTGCTGCTTGCAAGCCGAAAAGGCATCTGGACAGAAGTCCTCATCCATGGGTTCTCAGGCTTTGAGTTCTACTGCAACTGCTACCACAGAGAATTCTTTTGATAATACATCTCCAAAATTTTCTCTTAGAAAACTCCAAGCTCTTCTTCACCAGCTCCAACCTAATTGTGGTATGCCTTCTAATTCAGTCTTGTCCATCACTCTAGGTACTACCTCATTATGTTATTTTGATTCTGCCTGTTGCAATCATATGCCATCCAATTCATCACTGTTTACTTCCAAGTCACATCTATTGCACCAATTGTTCATACTGCCGATAGTTCCACCTTAACTGTCAAAAGTGTAGGCACTGTTTTAGCATCTCGTTTGTCAATTCCTAACACTTTTTTGGTACCTAAATTATCTCTAAATCTTATATCTGTTGGACAATTATGTGAATTTGGTTTTGAATTACATTTTTCAAGTCGTGGTTGTACTGTGTAGGATCCATGGACAGGGAAGATCATTGGGACATGCCATAAGGTTGAGAGATTGTTTGAGCTATCATCTCTTCAATTACCATCTCTTGCTGCTATTGTCACCTCTAATGTCTGGCATTCTCATCTTGGTCACATTTCTACTTCTAAATTATGATCTTTAATTTCTAATGGATGTTTGGGTCCTGTTAAAACAACAGACTTTGATTGTGTTTCATGTTCTATTTCAAAACATCATGCTTTGCCTTTTACTATAGGTGATTTTGTTTCTTCTGCACCTTTTGATCTTATCCATTCTGATATTTGGGGCCCTTCGCCTCATAATACCATGGGTGGTTCGTGTTATTTTATGATCTTCATTGATGATTTCTCTCGATATACTTGGATTTATCTCATGCATAATAAATTTGAATTATCTGCAATTTATATTCAATTTGCCACCATGATCAAAACTCAGTTTTCCTCTATCATCAAAATTTTTTGCCCTAATAATGCCATGGAATACAGAGATTCTATCCTTAATTTTTTTCACAAAATGGGACTATCATTCATAGATCCTGTCCCGGTACCTCTCAACAAAATGGGCGTGTAGAATGAAAACATAGACATATTCTTGATACTGTTCGAGCTCTTTTAATCTCTTCCTCTTGTCCTGAACATTTTTTGGGGGAAGCAGCCCTCACTGCTGTTTATACCATCAATCGCATTCCTTCTCCTGTTATTGGTAACATTTCTCCTTATGAATGATTGTATGGCCATTGCCCTGATTACCAGTCTCTTCATGTATTTGGTTGTGCTTGTTTTGTTCTATTACAACCTCATGAACATACCAAATTGGAACCAAATGCACGCCTATGTTGTTTTCTCGGGTACGGTATTGAACATAAAGGATATTGGTGTTGGGATCCTCTTTTCCAACGACTTCGCATAATCTCATCATGTTACCTTTTGGGAACACAAAATGTTTTCCAATCTCTCTTCATTTCGAGTTACCACGACATCTTCACATTTTTTTACTAATCCCACTATCTCATTTTTTCCCGATGATGTACTTGCAGGTTTGACTACTTCATCTGATAGCTCTAACAGTACTGCACAACCTGCAACCTCTCCTGATGCATTTACCTTGGCTATGGATCCTCCAGCTCTTCCTTCTTCTGAGCCCTTGATTCCTCCTGATGAATTCAACCCTGCTCATTCTAATGTTTCACTCCGTCGCTCTGGTAGGGTCACTAAACCTTCCATTCTTCTTCGTGATTTTCATTGTTATTCTACCATTGTATCTTTATATGAGCCTTGTACCTATCGCAAAGCTAGTACTGGCCCTCTATGGAAGAAGAAATTCAAGCTCTTACAAGCACTCATACTTGGGATTTAGTTTACCTGCCTCCAGATAAATCCGTGATTGGTTGCAAATGGGTCTACAAAATCAAGACTCGGGCAGATGGTTCAGTTGAAAGGTATAAAGCTAGATTGGTAGCTAAAGGGTTCACACAGGAGTATGGCATTTATTATGAGGAGACTTTTGCTCCAGTAGCCTGTCTCACTTCTATTTGCAGTCTTATTGCTATTGCTGCAACTAAGCATTGGTAGTTATTTCAGATGGATGTTAAGAATTCTTTTGTCAATGGTGATCTTTCTGAAGAGATTTATATACAGCCCCCTCCTGGTTATGATCATCTCCTTAATCAGGTTTGCCGTCTCCATAAGGCTCTATATGGACTTAAGTAGGCGCCTCGAGCATGGTTCTCCAAATTCAGTTCCACTGTTTGTCAGTTTGGTTTTCAATCTAGCACTTATGATCATGCCTTGTCCATCCGAAAGACCTCTCAGGGTTGTGTACTTCTCCTCCTTTATGTGGATGACATGATCATTACTAGCGATGATTTGCAGGGCATTTCCGCTCTTAAGACCTTTTTTAGCAAACAGTTTGAAATGAAAGATCTTGGTCGACTAACTTATTTTTTAGGCATTGAGGTTTCCTCTGACCAATCGGGATATTATCTGTCTCAGGCCAAGTATGCCACTGATCTTGTTTCTCGTGCGGGACTCACTGATACTAAGACTGTTAACACTCCAATTGAGCCTAATGCCCATTTGTCAGCCACTAATGGTACTCCTCTTAGTGATTGCACCTTATATTGGCAACTAGTTGGCAGTCTTGTATACCTTACTGTTACTCGTCCTGATATTGCGTATGTTGTCCATATTGTGAGTCAGTTCATGTCTGCCCCTCGCACTACTCATTATGCTGCTGTGCTTCGAATCATCCATTATGTTAAGGGCACTTTGTTTCATGGACTTCACTACTCCAGTTCTTCCTCTCTTCATTTGATCGCATATTCTAATGCTGATTGGGCCGATGATCCTACTGATAGACACTCCACTACTGGTTATTGCTTCTTTCTTAGAGATTCTCTTATATCTTGGCATAGTAAGAAGCAAACGGTTGTCTCTCGTTCCAGTACTGAAGCTGATATCAAGCTCTTGTTGACACTACCTCCGAGCTGCTATGGTTACGATGGTTACTCCATAACATGGGAATTACTCATTCATCTGCAACCCCTCTTCACTACGACAATCATAGCGCCATATAGATTGCCCACAATGATGTATTTCATGAGCGCACTAAGCATATTGAGACTGGTTGTCACTTTATTCGTCATCATGTGCTTGAGGATATTGTTCGTGCTCTCGTTGGCAAACTCCAGATGACTGATGCATTACCATCTTGAGTTTGAGGGGGGATGTTAGTGTATTCTATCAAAATTAGTTTCATTATCTCCTTCCTTCTAGGAGATAGTTGTACATAGCTTATCTTCTCTTCTTTCCTTATTGTATCCTCTTTAGGTCACCGACCTTGTCTCCCTATTGTATCCCTATTATAATTAGCTCTATTAAAAATAGAACTATAGCCTATTGAATTGAATATATCAAGAGAAACTATTATCTTCTCCATCCTTCTTGGTTCGTATCTCGATACGTATTGATACTTTGAACCTTGGAGCAGCCTTTACATCCTTACATTGAGAATATCTCATTGCTTATGTGTTTTATTTCACTATTTCATGGAGAGATATTCCTAATGTAGGGTTGCAAAAGGCGGTTGGAATGATGTAGGCACGGGCTCGCCCTGATGGAAGCCGATCTCAGTATCGTCAAGAGATGTACCAAGAATACACATGGATGAGTAAAAAACTTGCATAGATATGCGAGAAAAACTGATACAATCAAACGAGTCTAAAAACACAAACTCTATCTTCAAAGATGGGGGAGGTCTTCACATGTCTAGGGGCAATGATATCCCTAACACCCCCGCAAGTTGAACGTTGGGGTGCCAAATTTCAACTTGCCACGAAGCCATGCAAATCGTGGACTAAGAAGTGATTTGGTGAAAATATCTGCAAGTTGGTCCTTGGTAGAGATAAAATGAACGACAAGGTTGTTATGTTGGACATGATGCCGAACAAAATACACATCAACTTCAATATGTTTAGAGCATGAGTGAAAAACTGGATTGGAAGAGAGGTACGTAGCCCCTATATTATTGCACCAAAGTACTGGCAGAGCGGACAGTGGAATGTGAAGCTCCATGAGCAAGGAACGAAGCCAAAGGAGTTCGGAGGCAGCAAGGGCAATAGTCTGGTATTCAGCTTCCATACTAGACTTTGAAACAGTAGGATACTTCTTGGAGGACCAAGAAATAATATTGGGACCCATGAAAACACAAAAACCACCATGAGACATTCTATCATCAGGGCAACTAGCCCAATCCATGTCAGAGAATGCGGTAAGACAAAAATCTCGAGAACTGTTAATGGTGAGGCCAAATGTGAGTGTATGCTTGAGATAATGCAACAAGTGCTTAACTTGGGCCCAATGGGCTGAAGTTGGGCAGTGCATGAACTGACATAGTTTAGCAATAACAAATGATAAATTGAGCCTGGTGAGTAAGATATACTATAGTGTGCCAATAACCTGTCTATATTCACATGGGTCCGAAAGAGGAGTGCTTCAGATTTCGAGAGATGAACACTAGGCTGTAAGGGAGTGGTAACTGGTTTAGAACCATCCATGTGAGTTTGCAACAATAGATCTGAGATATATTTCTTTTGTGATAAGAACAAGCCTGTTTTAGTGGGTAGAACTTCCACACCCAAAAAGTAATGCAAGAGGCCTAGGTCCTTAACAGCAAACTGAGAACCCAACAAGTGAACGAGATTAGAGACAACCTTGGAATTAGATCCCGTGACAATAATATCGTCTACATAAATGAGAACAAAAAGAGATGACGAAACATCATGCTTTAAGAAGAGAGAAGTATTGGATTGAGAAGCATTAAACCCACAAGAAAGCAAGAAGTTGGTAAACTTATGATACCATGCTCGAGACACTTGTTTGAGCCCGTAAAGCGATTTATGTAGTAAGCATACATGATGAGGATGGTGGGGGTCATTGAATCCTGGTGGTTGGGACATATACACAATTTCAGCAAGGTCCCCATGAAGAAATGCATTTTGAACATCCAATTGTTGGAGTGACCAACCCATAGAAATAAGACCCAAAATGACATGATAGTAGTGGGCTTAATAGTAGGGCTAAAAGTCTCAGTGCAATCAATGCTAGTCCATTGAGTAAAACCTTGAGCAGCAATTCGTGCCTTGTGATGTTCAATTGTTCCATCAGGATAACGCTTCAACTTGAAAACCCACTTACAACTAATGGGCTCAACATTGGGTGGCTTAGGAACAAGGGTCCATGTCCCATTTTTTACCAAGGCATTAAACTCAGAATCCATGGTGGCCCGCCATTTAGGATCACTATGGGCCTGATGAAAAGAGTTTGGTTGATAATACTCAGTGAACAGAGGATGCTTTGTGATAGAGAAGGTCTTTGGTTTCCATATGCCATTTTTAGACCGTGTAACCATAGGGTGGTTGTTTTGAGGTACAAAAGATGGAGTTGAGGGCCCAATTGGTGGAGAGGTTGTAGGCAATGACTCATTTGATACATGTGGAGAAGTTGTAGACATCAGTTTAGCAGATATGTGGGGAACCGTAATTGCAAGAGCAACAGAAGGTGAGATTGAATTTGGTTCAAGTGAGGATGATGAAGAAACCAAAGGCCCAAACTGAGAACTGTTAGTTGAAGTGGGATGATAGTGGGTCGTTGTATGCAACCAATGCTTAGGTAAATAGGTACCACTAGGGGTGGCCCAAGTGTGTGAGAGCAATCAGTTGAAGCAGTAGTAGATGAAGACAGAGAACACATCGAGTAACCATTAACAGAGCTAACTGGGGAGGGACCCCACAAATCTAAATAAATAATGTCTAATGGAGCATTAACAACTGAATCACTAGGAACAAATGGAAGACGATGTTCCTTACCTTGCTGGTATGGTGTACCGAAGGCAGGTTTATGATGAGAAGAAATAGGTAATTGATAATCTGCTAACACATGTCGCAAGACCTTTATTAAAGGATGTCCAAGGCGATCATGCCAATGGTCAATGGTCGTGCGTTCACCTACGCAAGCAATCTTCGAAGTAGGAGATGATAAATCAAGTTGATAGAGCCCACTCCTACTCGGTCCCTCCAGCTGTGTCTTCCCCGAGGAGCGGTCATTTACATAACACATGAGGATGAAATTCAAAGAAGACATCATTATCGGTAGTGAATTGATGAACAGATAACAAGTTTTTGGTAATGGCAGGAACATGCAAAATATTATGAAGTAATAGTGGACGATCGGTAGATGAAATAGTAGAAGACCCAGTGTGAAGAATGTTCAGACTTGTGCCATTGCCCACCACTATCTGATTTGGCCCTTTGTATTCAGAATGAAACCTCAAGTTCTGTAGGTTGGTTGTAAGATGATTGGTAGCACCAGAGTTCGGATACCATCTAGAATCTCCAAGTTAAGATGAAGATGAAGCAGTCATGGCAGCATAATTCTTTGGTTTTGCAGGAAACCGAACGTTGTCGAATCAGTTATAACACTTGATAGTAGAATTGTAGTCCCCCACAGATTTGACACTTGACCGGAGGTGTATCAGAATTCATAGATTATTTCGGTCGTTGAGTATCAGTGAGTGGAATTTTAGGTTTATTCTTGTCAGGTTGTGGATATGAAGGAGGAGGATGAGGTCCTTTGCCATCCTTTGCTACAATATTAGCAGTCATAACAGAGGAACCAACAAGAAATTTAAAGTTGTCTAACTTATTTCATGATTGAGAAGCAACTCTTGTACTTCATCAAATGTGTATTCAGATGCATGGACTGTGATTGTAGTGGTTAGGGCCTCATTATTAGGTCCAAGACCTCCCAAAACAATAAGAACCAGATCCATTTCAGACATGGGTTGATCAGCTACTGCAAGTGCATCAGCTATATTCCTCACCTTCAAGAGATGTTCATGCATAGTCATTGATCCCTTTTGTATGTGTAATAATTCATACCTGAGTTGTAGCATTGTTGCACTAGACTTGGAGGCAAGGATACGAGCTAATGAATCCCAACACTCTTTTGAATTGGTTGCTCCTGTTGAAGTTGATTCAAAAGTTGAAAACTAGACTTGGTCTTTGACAGCTAGGTTTCGGTTCAGATATTTTCTCCTTTATTTTTTGATTGTTTAATTCAGGTATGATGTAGTGCCAATAAAATCTGTTTGTTGAGAAATTTTAGCAATTTAGTTTTTAATTGTGAGCCTATATATAGGCACATTTAGTTCAGAAATAAAACGTAGCAGTTAACTACAAACTTCAGCAAATAAACTTTGTTCTGTTTATACTTGTTTTTTACTTCGATCTCCAACAATTTGTGGTATCAGAGCCTTGTTCTTTCACAACTGGGCATAAAAATCATGGCAACCAATGGCAATATGGTGAGCATTTCTCAACTAGCAATTCCTATCTTCAAAGGGGAATGCTATGAATTCTGGAGCATCAAGATGAAGACTCTGTTCAGGTCTCAAGATCTATTGGACTTGGTGGAAAATGGCTATCCTGATCCAGATGAAGAGGCCAGGCTAAAAGAGAAGAAGAAGGACTCTAAAGCATTATTCTTCATCCAACAAACAGTTCATGAGTCAATTTTCTCCAAAATTGCAGCAGCAACAACAGCGAACGAAGCTTGGACGACATTGCAGCTGGCGTTTCGAGGCTCCTCGAAGGTAATCATGGTGAAACTTCAATCCATTCGTTGTGATTTAGAAACCTTGAATATGAAAAGTGGGGAATCATTACAAGTTTTCCTTTCTAGAGTATTTGCCATTGTTAATCAAATGAAATTCTATGGAGAAGAAGTTTTTGATGTAACTATAGTTGCAAAAGTATTGAGAAGTTTTATTCCAAAATTCAATCATGTAGCTGCTGCCATTGAAGAGTCAAAAGACTTGTCTAATTTCTCTTTTGATGAATTAATGGGTTCTTTGCAAGCTCATGAAGCCAGACTGAACAGATTAGTTGAAAAATGTGAAGAGAAAGCATTTCATGTGAAGGGGGAGTCCTCTAACCATAAGGATGAGACAAAAGATGCAGCGGGCAGAGGACGTGGAAGAGGAGGACACCGTGGTAGAGGTGGTCCAGGTAGAGGCAGATGGTGAGCAAGATGAACATAGGCCGTTTGATGACAAGCAAAAAGGCAACAAGAGTGGTGTTCAATGTCACTACTGCAAAAGATATGGGCATATAAAAGCTGAATGCTGGAAAAGGGAAAAACAAGCAAGCTATGCAGAAAAAGAAGAGGAAGAGGAGGTGAAGTTGTTCATGGCCTATCATGAAGACACAACTGTCTCTACTGACATTTGGTGTTTGGATAGCGGTTGCTCAAATCACATGACCAGCGTGAAGTCATTATTCAAGGAACTTGATGAATCATACAAGTTGAAAGTGAGAATTGGAGACAAGCAGATACAAGTTGAAGGCAAAGGTACTGTGGCGATTAACAACGATCACGGTAAAATTAAACTTCTCTCTGATGTCTATTTTATTCCTAGCTTGTCACACAATTTGTTAAGTGTTGGACAGCTGATGGATGGTGGTTATTCTCTCATTTGATGATGGTTAATGTGTGATTAGAGATAAAAAATCAGGTCAGATAATAGTTGATGTTTGTATGACCAAAAATAAGTTGTTTCCTCTTGACATCTTTAGTGTAGAGAGTCATGCTCTTATTGTCAAAGAAAATAATGAATCTAGATTGTGGCATTTACGGTATGGGCATTTACATGTCAAGGGGTTAAAGTTGTTGAATAAAAAAGAGAGTTTTTGGGCTTCCTAAAATTGAATCTTTAGATTTGTGTGAAGGGTGTATCTATGGGAAACAAAATAAAAAGCCATTTGCTGTAGGAAAATTTAGAAGAGCATCTAATTGTCTTGAGCTTGTTCATGCTGACCTTTGTGGGCCTATGAAAGCAGAATCCTTTGGTGGAAGTTGATATTTCTTGCTGTTTACAGATGATTGCAGTCACATGAGTTGGGTGTACTTTCTGCAAAACAAATCAGAAGCATTTGGAATCTTCAAAAAATTCAAAGCTTTTGTTGAAAAGCAAAATCGAAGAAGCATAAAGGCATTACGAACTGATAGAGGAGGAGAGTTTGTATCTCACGATTTTAACAAATTTTGTGAGGAGCATGGCGTGCGTAGAGAGCTGACAGCACCTTACACTCAGGAGCAAAATGGCATTGCTGAACGAAAGAATCATACAGTTGTAGAGATGGCAAGGAGTTTGTTGAAAGCCAAAGAATCATACAGTTGCCACGACAGTCTATTTGCTGAATTTGTCACCGACAAAGGCTGTTATGAATCAAACACCATATGAAGCTTGGAGTGGTAGAAGACCATGGGTAAGCCACTTAAAACTTTTGGTTGTATTGCCTAAGCTTTGGTATACTCTCATAATCGTAGTAAACTTGATGAAAAATCTGTTAAGTGTATTTGTATTAGTTATTGCTCTCAATCCAAAGCATATAGGCTATATAAACCTGTTAGTGGCAAAGTGATCATAAGCAGGAATATTGTGTTTGACGAAGATGCTAATTGGAATTGGGGAGGAAATAAAGAAGCTGCAGAAATTGAAATTGTGATGGGAAGTGAAGGTCAACCAGCTGAAGTAGAAGTAGCAGCAGTTCTCCTTCTCAAGTAGCAAAAGTTCTCCTTCTCAAGCATCCTCAGATGAAACTCCTCCAAGAAAATTTAGATCATTAACATATATTTACGAGGCCACACACGCCTTGTTTGTAAATGATCTTACAAGCTTTGAAGAAGCAGCAGACAAAGAAGAATGGCTAAGTGCCATGAAAGAAGAGATTGAAACAATTTAGGAAAATGAGACATGAGAATTGGTGGAGCTACCTGAAGGAAAAATACCATTGAAGTCAAATGGGTGTTTAGGATGAAGTACAATTCTGATGGAGAAATTCAGAAACACAAAGCACGACTCGTGGCCAAAGGATACTCGCAACAGCAAGGTATCAACTACGATGACACTTTCTCTCCTGTAGCACAGTTTGAAACGGTGAAAACACTTCTAGCCTTGGCTGCACAATTGAGTTGGCATGTTTACCAATTTGATGTCAAGTCTGCCTTCTTAAATGGTGAACTAAAAGAAGAAGTTTATGTAACTCAACTGGAAGGGTTCATTGCTCGTGGTAAAGAATAAAAGGTGTACAGGCTAAAGAAAGCTCTCTATGGCCTAAAGCAAGCCCCGCGAGCATGGTACAACAAGATTGACTTATTTTCATCAAAATGGATTTGAGAGAAGCAAGAATGAGCCCACTTTATTTGAAGAAAAATGGTAAGAATAATCTTTTCATTGTCTGCCTATATGTTGATGACATAATTTATATGGGTTCTTCTTCTTCTCTTATTGAAGAGTTTAAAGTTTGCATGAAGAAAGAATTTGAGATGTCTGATTTAGGTCTATTGCATTATTTCCTTGGTCTGGAAGTGAAACAAGTTGAAGATGGGATATTTGTTTCACAAAGGAAATATGCAACTGATCTTCTTAAGAGGTTTAACATGCTTAATTGCAAAGTTAAAACCACACCCATGAATGTAAATGAGAAATTGCAGTTTGAAGATGGTGCTGAACTAGCAGATGCGAGATATTTTAGAAGCTTGGTGGGTGGTCTGATATATTTGACCCATACTTGACTAGATATAGCCTTTTCAGTTGGAGTACTTTCCAGGTTTATGCATTCTCCCTCAAAGCATAATCTTGGAGCAGCAAAGAGAGTCTTGCGTTATATAGCTGGAACACATGAATTTGAATTGTGGTATAGTCATGTGTCAAATTTTAAATGATTGGATTTACTGATAGTGATTGGGCAGGGTGTTTGGATGATCGAAAGTGCACTTCGGGTTATACTTTCTGTCTTGGATCAGGTGCCATTTCATGGAGTTCAAAAAAGCAAGCAACAACCGCTTTGTCATCTTCAAAAGCTATGTAGTTGCAACTTCATCAGCATGTCAAGCTGTATGGTTACGAAGGGTACTTGAGGAACTTGATCAAGAGTAGAAAGAAGCAACTGAGATTTATTGTGACAACAAATCTGCAATTGCTATGATTAAGAGTCCAACCTTTCACAATAGAACCAAGCATATTGGCATTCGTGCTCATTTCATCAGAGACCTTGTAGCAGAAGGACCGATTGTTTTAAAGTATTGCAGCACAGATGAGCAAGTGGCAGACATTCTAACAAAATCTCTTCCTCATAGAAAACATGTTTACTTCAGATCCCAGCTTGGTGTTTGCAAGTTTGAATCAAGGGGGAGTGTTGAAATTGATTCAAAAGTTGAAAACTAGACTTGGTCTTTGACAGCTAGGTTTTTGTTGAGATATTTTCTCCTTTATTTTCTGATTGTTTAATTCAGGTCTGATGTAGTGCCAATAAAATCTGTTTGTTGAGAAATTTTAGCAATTTAGTTTTTAATTGTAAGCCTATATATAGGCACATTCAGTTCAGAAATAAAACGTAGCAGTTAACTACAAACTTTAGCAAATAAATTTGTTCTATTTCTACTTGTTTTTTTACTTCGATCTCCAACAGCTCCTGCTACTTGGGCAAGTATCCCTTCGGTGAGAGATGCCAAAAGCCAGCCAATGATCAATTGATCCTGTTGCTCTCACTCTAAGTATGATGGATTGAAAATTTCCTCTTCATGGTTAGAATCCGATGCATACTTAGCTGGACAGGGGAAGGTTCCCATTACGTAACCAAATAACTTGGCACCACGCATTGCAGCAATCATCTGAGAATGCCACGGTATATAGTTATTCCGATCCAACTTAACAGAAACAATTTGATTGATGTTAAATGGAACATTAACACCGAGACCAACAGAGGAGGATGACATGGTTCGACCAGAAGTCATAGGCTCTGATACCATGAAAGAACTTGAACAAACTTGACGAGAATTTGAAGTTGACACAGAGATGAACAGAGATTAAAAGAAGATAACTCCACACTCAACTGATTAACAGTGGAGTCGTATTGTATTATATATAGATATCTGTGCAATTATTTTCATTAAAAGAAGATAACTCCACACTAAACAGGGCAAGACTTATCAATTTATTGGTGTTCCTTATCACGAACTCCATCTTCAGAAATGGTGGACTCTGCATGTATATTTGGAAATACAATAATTTGGTTCCCTAACAAATACAATAATTTGGAAATGATCCAATCAACAGATAAAAATAAGATCTCTGCATGTATATTTTGCTTATTCTACCATTTTATAATGTTTCCTAAGCTTCATATAAACTTATAAACTATGAAAATATACGTTTATTATGCATTCACACCTTATCGAATGCAATTTAACACCCCCCCCCTCCCCCCCACAAAAAAAAAAGAAAAAAAACCATGAGTTTCTCTGACGCATAAATGCATATATTAATTTTTATGGCGTGTACTGATACTCTTAACCTTCCTTTGCGGCTTCCGATGGATTTTTCATCTAGATACCATGAAGTTTGAACCTTGATTTGAGCTTTCATTGCTTATAGGATATTATCCGGGTTAAGCCCACCACACAAAGCCAAAGGTCGCTTGAAAGCACTCCCTAACGTACAGTAAGATATTTGGACTTCATTAATCTCAAGGACACCATTAAGCCATTAATTCACTACGTTTTTTCAGGAACTTGCGGCTGCTGCTTTCCACAGGCGAAAGAATCTTGGAGGAACCCTGGTTACATGAGCCTTCTTTTTTTGTTTCAAGAATTCGACAGTCTTTGCTTTAGGCTCAGTTTGAAAGGAGTGCAAATGCAAATATGTAGGGTACAAATACATACAAAATAATAGAAAATGTAAGGTTTACACTCTACAAATTTGTATTTGTACTCCTTCCAAACTGAGCCTAGGAGTTGGGACGATAGAAATACCTTTTATCTGGACTACTGGTTACCACAAAAAACTCTAGCCTGGCCAAAAGAATGGCAGAGTGCCCCAACTCCCAAGGGCACTCGTTCTTTAACAGAGCTCACGATTTCATTCACAAATTGAAATTATAACATGGCTTTTTGCAGTCGTCTTAACTATTTCTGATAATTTTTGCAGTTGTCATGACTTAATTCATATATTAAACTTACAGAGTGTATTGCAAGTATAGATACATTATTCTTGCAGGCTTTCGCTGAGATGCATTACGACATACAAGCTGAAAACATATCTGAAAAATAAAGAGCTCAAAAACAAGATGTAAAAAGAATGAGAAACCCAAATTTGCTGAACAGGCAAGGCAGTTGTTGGTCATAGTGTCTACTAAATGTAGGTAGCAGCTGGTGCTTGGGTTTCACCGTCCCTTTGGGTTCATGATCTGTGAGAAAACAGCACTAGGTGTCAACCCATCAGAATCCTCACTTGCAAGACTCTGGCCCCCAATGCTCATAGTCATTCCACTGCTCTTAGACTCTGTCGTGCTGCCCTCAAAACCCGAATATGCATCTGGATCTTTCTTGCATTTGCCAGTGAATGTGGTCTCCTCAGTGCCCAAGTCGCTACTGAACCCACTACTCTCTGCACTCTCCTGCAGCTGTAGTGCAAACTCAAGGTTCCAGAGAACATCTCCCATTGCTGGACGGTCAATCCCCTGGTCACTCACGCATTTTTCTGCTGTCTCCGCAAACTTCTTGAAGCATTCTGGTGCAATTTTTCCCTTAAGATATGGGTCAATGATATGATCAAGGATTCCCTTCTTCTGGCAATGCAAGGCCCACTCTGCCAAGTTGACATGTTCCTTTGGCAATGTTGGATTCAATGCAGGACGGGCACAGAGGATCTCAAACAGTACAACCCCAAAAGAGTAAACATCTGATTTCTCAGTCAATTGCTGCCTTCTGAAGTACTCTGGATCCAAATATCCAAAGCTACCCTTCACAACAGTGCTGACATGAGTATGATCCAATGTTGGTCCTGTCTTTGACAAGCCAAAATCTGAAACCTTTGCAACCCATTTCTCATCTAGGAGGATGTTTGTCGTCTTAACATCACGGTGGATGATGGTGTGCTTGGCACCAGTGTGGAGGTAGTGCAGGCCACGGGCAGCTCCAATGCAGATCTCAAGCCTCTGCTTCCAAGGTAGGGGTGGCTTTTGAGTCTTGTAGAGGTGTTCACGGAGAGTCCCATGGGCCATGTAATCATAGACAAGGATCATTTCACAGTTCTCCTCACAGTAGCCAATCAGTGAGACAAGGTGACGATGGCGGAGCTTTGAAAGCATCTCAATCTCTGTCTGGAATTCATGGACCCCCTGCTCGGACAATGGGTTGCCACGCTTGATTGCAACCTTAGTCGTCCCGCCATCAATTTCACCCTTGTAGACCTTGCCAAAACCACCAACACCAAGCAATAGTGCCTCATCAAAGTTGTTGGTGGCAGCCTTGATTTCAGCAAAGGAGAAGTGGCGGCAAAGGTTTGAAGGAAGTGAGGATGCATAGCTTCCAGTAGTTTTGCTGGTCTTGGCAGACCCTGCAGAGTGTGAATTTCCATAGAGAGAAATAGGGAGCCACCCAGATGGCGCATCACTGGTACCAGAGCACTTCCTTTGCCTCTGCCTTCGGTATACAACAAATACAAGAAAGCAAAGAATACAAACAGCAGCAATACCACCTACAACACCTCCAGCAATGATTGCAGTCCGATTCTTTGAATTACCAGAAGGAGATCTAGCCGAAGATGGGTCATTCACATCCTGTCTTGGAGGAGGAATTGGATTGGGTCCAGCAAGGTTTCCAGTGGGATCACTTAATTTAAAGATCTCCACTCCATTTAAGATTGCATCGTAGTAAACGGGCTTTGATACCGTAGCAGGATGCAATGCTAGCCAGAGGTCCTGCTGTACATTCCCTTTTGGAACAAGCACAACATAATCTTTGTATGTTGGAATTCCATTTCCATTGGCCCAACCAACCACATCTGCACCATCGTCAGCAGTTTGATTATTGATGAAGATCTGAAACACCCTCTCATTGATCTTATTTATGACAGATTGGATCTCACAGAAATGGAGCCTAACCAGGTAGGAAAACCCTGCGTCAACTTGGAAAATCCATGTCAGATTATAATTCACATTGACACTTGCATTTGGTCCCATAGTTCTGGCAGTAGCATAAACATTCATTGGCGCAGTGTAGTTAGGGACATTTGAAGGATAGTGAATTGTAAGGTCTGTTAAATCTGTCACGCCAATAGCTGCACTAAAGATGTATGGCATATCATCATACCAAGACCGTAAGAGACCAGTATCCTCCGATGGTGGAATGTCATTGCCACCTACATTTAGCCGGATAACATTCTCAAGGGCAGTACTGTTATCAATAGGGAATTGACTATTGAGACCAACAAGAAAGGCGCCATTTGCATCATTATAGATATCAGGCATCGACAAAACCTGGATCCCATTAACAAATGCATAGGCATTGGAAATATTGGACGATGGCTTGAATGTGATATTCAAACTCTCATCCTCCGCAATTAAAGAAAACTCTTTAAAAATGACAGCAAAGTTTATAGCCTCCGCAGTTTGTGAAGCACTGAAGTTGTTGAGAAGAGTATAGGGTCCCGAAGTGACCGAGAAGAGTGCATTGGAGGCATTGAGGCCATTATAAGAAGCTGGATAGAAGTAAAGACGAACGAATTTCCGACCAGATGCAACAGGGAAAGTGTATGTAAATTCGGAGCGGAATATCCTTGCTGTCATATAAGGGACGTCGGGGACAGATGGGCCTTGAGTGGCAGCTGTAGAGGTTAACGTATTGGCTGTTGAAGGTGCGAACTTGGACCCAACATCGCCAGTCCATTTCTGGCCGTCGGTATCTGTTGTTTCCGATGTAGAACCACAATTCAGGAGGATTTTGTCCGTTGGAACGTATGGATCAGCCGCAGATATCAGATGGAATAGGAATAAGAGACACAAGGAAATGGATATAAGATGAATCCAGTTGGTTTTCTTCATTTCCAAACCAATGGGAAGGACGGAAAGATGCGGTGGCAAGAACTTACCCAAAGAGATTATTTGATCGGCAGGGTGATAGTTCTAGACTGGAGAGTAGGATTAAACAATAAACACCCCTTCCTTAAGGAAAAAAAAAAAAAGGTCCAACCTTCAATGGATCAAGTATTAGGCAGATACACCGGGGATTTAACTAATAAATCCAGAAACAATTTGAGCGAACCAACCAATAAAACGAGATTTGACGGAGGAAACAATGTCCAAGCTTAGTTCTTTATCAGATCAACAGAACATTACGCTTTTCAAGGCCCAAAGCAGCGTAAACCCACAATAAAAAGCTAGTCTCAGTAGTCAACAAACTCCAGATGAATACAAGAGCACGATATTTGACAGAAAAAAACTCAGAAACTCCTAATTTCATCACACAAACTAGTTCACAATTAATATTGCAAATCCAGCTAACAGGATTAAATAAAAACAAAACCAACGAAAACCCAGAAGATAGGAATCTAAAACAAGCTTACAGCGAACTATACTCAAACCCTCGTTAAACTGACTGCTAAAAAATACCGACAAAGAAAGGCAGATTTAACGCGATTTCGAACTTTCCGTCGCCGAAATATGCAGAGAGAAGGTGGGCAGTCAGTAAATTTGGAGTTCACAAAAATCTGACCTGAAACTCGGAATACATCATCCGAATAGCTGCAGATTAGAATTTCTTGGGTTGAGCCTTGAACCTCCGTGATCGCGCAAGAAACTGAGGTGACCCAAGTCCCGTTGCGGCCTCACCCAAAGCTCAGACGGTTTTCTACAACCTTTCTGAAAAATTAAAATTGCCTACCAGTCCCTTGTTTTTTGTGCCATTGATGGACATCGATGCCATCAAACTTCTTGAAATGATAAAACTATTCCTGTCAGTTAACGAAATTACATTTCTCTCCACTCAAATTCTCAAAATCAAGTGGAAGTGGGTGACAGAAATCAGAGAGAGAGAGAAACGCGTTTTGATACATCTCAATAGACAATAGGGGCTGGCATCCACTGCTTAAAAAATTTCTTATTAGGTTGTACATTGCATGCAATCAAATTTCGCCACGTGTTTCAAATTCGTGCCGGAGCTTATGCACGTGATATAACAGTTTAAAAGTTAAAACTATTAAACCGAAACCAAGACTGAAATATGGAACATGTTGTGTCGGTATCCATAATCGGCATATGTTACGATACTTAATTGACGGTCGTGTGTATCGTAATTTGTCGGGCCAATACAAGTACGTATCGATCCATATCTTATGTCTGTATTCCAATTGTCTTCATCATAATGTATTTACATTATTCTATTGATAATTATTTTTCCCATATCCAAATATGAATTGCCCTCGTAACATTGTCTCGGCTACCTTTTTCAACGTCACTCTAACATGGTTATCGAACCGTCGTTGATTCTAATGGTTGGACTGTTCAGCTTGGTAACCGTCTTTTATTTTATCTCAAAAATCATTGAACCGGTCAATGATTTATTGACTCGTGTTGAATTATTGATCTATTTAATAGTTTTTGCTGTTTTATTTTTAATTATTTTTTAATTTTTATTATCAGAATAGGACATTCTTTCAGACCAGATGATCAAACTGTCAACCTAAGAGCCGATAGCTGGAATGGTTCTATTTCCTGATCGTTTTTAAAACCATGGTTAATAATAATATAAAAATTTAAGTCATGTTTTTTTCTAGATTTTCAAGTTGCAAAGGCCTGGGGAAATAATAGTCGTTTTCTCAAATACTAATGGGGTGTTCATCTGCTTTTGAAATCGCTGCACGTATCCAATAAAGATTTCTGAATTCCTTTGCAGATCTAAAAATAGTCAAAATGTCAAAAACCCTCACTATGCTCATCCGTGAATTGACATCAAATTCCAAGTTGACACCTATCCCATTTGTACTTCTGGCCTGAACCTGAGCTGTCCCAAAAAACAAAACAAAATATGTTATTGAACTCTGCTTTTATTTTCAAAGTGAAAAACAAGTTATATCTTTTCAAGAAACAATACATGTTTCTAAAACTAAATAATGGTTTTTAAAACAAAAAACAAACTTTTTATTATAGGAATTATATGATCTATAGAACATGATGTTGAATAGTAAGATGAAAGCATGTTTTTGAAATCAGATTCAAGAACATGAATTTTATTCCAGTTTTAAAAATTAAAAAAGAAATTAACATGTTTTTGAAAATTCCTCTGCAGATCTAAAACATGTTTTTGAACATATTTTTTGCATTTTATTTCAAGAAACAATCTATTTTCAAACGGTTTTGATTTATTTTTGAAATTAACAATAAGTAAAACAATTCACGTTGTAGAAATTAGAACTCCCCCCAAATCTCCAACGTGACACCGACGTGGTATCATTTTATATTGAAAACGGCACCATTTTTAACAATAGCCCTTCTTTCGTCCTTCTATTTCACCATCACCTTCACCTTCCTCATCCCTGTCACTTGCGTTTTCCCAGAATCACAGTTCCACTTGACACGCGTTTGGTCCCAGATTAAGAGAGCTTAACGGCCCACGGCCCACCATGAGCCTCGCACCAGCTGGGCTTTACTCACAACAGTGGACACCTGTCTGGAATCAGCAAGATTGCTGAGTTGTTGCCTTATGTTTTGTTTTTTCTCGTTCCGGCAGAAATGGAGCTCTCCCACGAAGATTCCTGAATGTCAGAATCTCGGCATCCCAATTAATGCATAAATCATAATAGCTGGCTGGCCAGCTCACTCGACTAAATAATAAACGGATCGGGAAAGGGCCCACCAATGAAATGGATGAGTGCATCTAAAATCGCACTCAAATCCATATTTCTGTATTTGGATGTGGATCATCCGTTTCAGATGGAATTCGTTTTTTAAGTTTTGGCCCATGAAAAAAACTTAGAATTGTGTACAAGATTTGATGGGGTACATAAAATTCAATTGTTCTCTCGGTGTCTCTTAGAATTATCTCGCTTCCATCTGAAAGGGTCATCACATCATCTTCAATATTATCTCGCTTTAGAAACAGGAATCATGATCAATTTATTTGGGCAGGTGCAGCGAATGGTACATTTTCAGTAAAACAATTTGTTTTTCAAGGAGTGGAGATCCAGTCATGATATTTTGGATAGATCTATCTTAATGATAATTAACAAAGTTTCGTTTCAAATGCTTTTATGGAGATTGCGTAGACACTTTATTGTTTCTAGATCTGACTTGTTTAACAGAGGCATGAGTGTGGAATGTGGATGCCACTTGTTTGCTTTGTCAGCGGGGATCAGAAACAGTTCATCACCTTTTCTTTTGTGTGCTTATTCTTTTGTTAGGCTAGTCTTGTTTGCTAGCCTGTGGTCTTTGCAGATTCTGAATACTTGTAATACCATCTTTTGTATTTATTGAATTCGGGTCTTGGTTAGGTACTTAGGTCAGCTGTTGCTTTCTATTTTATTTGGCAGGGCTTCTTTTTCTTAATGTGAGTAGCTCAGTCAATTGGGTTATTAATTCTATTCATAATGTTCTCCAAAATTCTATAATAACGAATTCGAGTTCAAATGACTCCATGACGTCTGATCATAATACGCGTGCAAGGATTTGTCTTTTGGTTACGGAAAGTATCATCGCTCATATGTTAGCCCAAAAGGCTAAACATTTTGCAGGTGTATGTTGGTGGAAGGATCCACCGGACTGGCTGGGACCTTATGTGTAAGTAGTTTGTTTAGTTGAAGACTTACTGTGCTTATCAAAACAATAAAGTTGAAAGAAAAATTGCGAATCTTCCATGTAATCAGCCAGATTTTGATCCCCCTGGGACACTGGGTAGGATGAACCGATGAAGAAAAAAAAAAAAACTTCAGAGGACCCAAAAATAGCCAGCCGCTTATAAGGAGGGAGCTCGGACCACCAGTTCTTCCTGTGACCATGGAGAAATCGCATTTTATTCGACGTTCTAACATCTGTCCATTGATGTGAGAACATTGTAACGGCCAGCTATACAACATATGCAGGCTTTTTGACAGAAATGGACCTAATTTAACATTTACCGGGGCTGTGCTTCATGATATTAAATTTGCTTGGAGTAGAGCCTGGGATCAAAAAATCCCGCTGCCACTAAAAAAAATGAATATATTAGTTAAGACTTAGAGACGACTCTAAAAATTGAATTATCGATCCAAGGGACAATAAATAATGATTGTTTCAAACACAAGAATGCACTGGCTCAGAACAGGAAAAAAGATCAAAAGAAATGTCAAGTTGTAACTAACACACACGCCACCACAGTTTGTTCATATGGCAAACACATGACAAACTTCTCTTAAGGCACTCGTATTCCCACAAACAGGAATATGGGATAGAACATTAGTAGAAGGGGCTATTCCCTTGGAGGAAAGGAGCCGCAGGCCTGACGTAAGTAAACCCCTTGAAGGGGCACTCCGTATTTGGACTGGCAGCAGGAGAATCCAACAGAGGCATGCTGGTCCAGCGCTCCTCAAAGTTGGCAATGCAATGTATCCCTGCCACTTGCGGACGAAAGCTTGGCTGTATTTCCCGTGCCTCCAATTTCTTCCAGTTGATTGGCTTGAACCACCTGTGGCGCTTTATCTCCTCACTGCCCAAGCGCTTGCTTGCATCCTTTTGCAGGAGCTGCACAATACCAAAACAAAAAAAGAAAGGGAGAAAGCTTGCTTCAATGTCCAACCTCGTTCATAACACCATGCGGTAAAAAATGTACATGAAATTTCAGCATCTAATCAAACACCTTGTTCCCTTTACCCATTAACCAATTACCATCCATTTTGGCAGAATGCAAGTTGGTTGGCATGGCTAAGTACCTGGCAAGGCCCCTCACTAATCAAAGTCCAGATTGTGTCAGGTTGGCAGATGGATAAAACTAGTAACTAGAATCCTTTCTTCCCTTTCTTGGAATAAGGATCATACATATCTATAGATCCCAAGACAGGCTAGGCAAGCAAAAGGTTCATGCCATACCCAAATTATTATCAGTTTTCACCACCCCAATGGAGAAAAATTATTCCTACCTTCTTATCGTAAATAAACAAATAAAAATCACAAGTAAATATTTACCCCTTTCAACAGGGAATGGGCTTCACTTGATAAAAATGCAGGCAGCTTGATCTTGTCCTTTATTATCTTATGCTGAACCTTCTCCCGGTTCCCGCCAATAAAGGGTGGCTGCAAATGAGGTATATGACACAGTTAATAACAATAACGATGTATCTCTGGTAAAAGGAATGGCTAGTGATAGACTTTTATTAGATATTGTATCAATCTAAGTGGATCCTATATAAAAGTTCCGGGTAATGACAATAACGATGGATAATGATGCATCTTTGGTAATAGGAATGGCTAGTGACAGACTTTTATTGGATATTGTATCAATCTAAGTGGATCCAAAACAAAAGTTTCGGTTAATGATATCATCACTGTCCATGCAGATCAGAAGGTTTCATAATGATATTAATTCATTAGCCAATAGGTTGGCCAAATCAGAGATTGTAGCTAGGTTTCTCCATTTTGCGCATTCCTGTACATCCTCTCATGTACAGCAAATAACCACAAAAGATCTATCCGTAAAGCATTTGAGATGCTGTTGGGAGTTCATTCAAAGGGATCCAGATTTCAATGACCATATCATGAAAAGCCACAGTTTAATAATCAATAGAAACATTCTTTTAATAATAACCAACACAAATATTGGAGGGATTCTAGGCATGAAAGGTCATAAGTTAATAATCAAAACATAAATAGTGGCTCTTCTGAGTGTTGCAGTCTGTCATTTGGAAATGATTCTTGAAGCAATGTATCATCAAGGTTGTTTCAACACAAAAATCTTGACTACTTTTGTTTTTCTTTTTTCTATCAGTAATCTTTGCCAGTTCTTTTAATCTTGGCTAATTTTAGAGTTGTGGCTAATGACTTTCAGATGTGATTCCTGAAGCAAAATATTTGGATATTTGTAAAAGGTTTGCTACTCCATATAAATGCTACTTGCAGATAAGGGCAAGGTGATTAAACAATTAATTTCCCATGAGTAAACCTTTCCAATGAAAGGAAAAAGGTGTCTATATCACAAAGAAAGAACATGGTTTTATTGATCGATTCCAAATATTAAAGATTACAATTATATTCAAATGAACAGTTAAAAAAGAAGTATTTGATAATAAGAAATGCCCCTTTTTCAAGGCTAATATCCATGTACATTTAACAGTAACTACAACCTATGTAGCTAAAAAAAGATTCCCAAATTCATCAACAGGACTGAAAATCAAGCAAGTAGATCCAGATAACTAAGGACCATCTTCAGAGTCAAAATACCAACTCTAGCTGTCACACATTTACAGCAAAACAACTTTTCTGATCCTCATGTAAATTTTATTTTAATGGAAAACCCTCATTGCAACTATTATCTGATAAGTGATAACAAGTATTATCTTTGTGTATTTCTTGCTTAACTGAAGTTTAGCAAATGAATTTTTTTCCCCAACATTAGCAAGTAACATAATGGAGTTCTCAGTGAAAATTCTACACATGATACAGCTTTGTAAAGAGATTTTTTTACTTTTTTTTAATGCTTGTTATAGCAAGCTCATTCACAAACGACGACAATGTAAAGAGCCATAAAAACACAAGCTAGCCCACAAACAAGGAGGGCAGTTGCAATAATAATTAATAGATACACTAACCTTTCCAGTTAGCATTTCAAACAACAGAATTCCCACACTCCACCAATCTGCAGACTTATCATGACCCTTCCCAAGAATAATTTCAGGTGACATATATTCTAATGTTCCACACATGGAGTTTGACCTCGTATTCTCCTCAAATTGCTTTGCCAGGCCAAAATCAGTCAACTTGACCTAAATCAAGACATGGAAAATGTCAGACCATATATATGCAAGGTTCAAAATTTTGACATGATACACCCCATATTGGGTGTATCGTATCATATTGGTGGGTCACTGATACACAAAATACATGGTGTTTGGCCTTTTGATCCTTTTCAGGGGGTTAGCAAGCCTAAGACCTACTCCCTGACCTATTTAAAAAAAAAAAAACACTAAAAGAAAGGGATGAGCATTAGGCACAAAGTACTGAGACACCCCTTCCAGCATATCGGGGTGCATCGATACTTTGAACCTTGCATATATGCATTCTTTTATCTAGCTGTTCATTATAAGTAAAAGATGCTCATATGGGATCCAAGAGAGAGAGAGAGAGAGAGGAAGGGAGGGAGTCTTACATGACCATCAGCATCAAGAAGAATATTTTCTGGTTTGAGATCCCTATGCATTATACCATTTGCATGGAGGTGAGAAACAGCAGAAACAATCTCAGCAGTATATATGCGTGCCAAATCCTCCCTGAAACAAACCGAGTGTTAGACTGCATTACACCTTGAAAATTTTCAGCCATTCAGAGGGCTAAAGCCAAGGGTACCTGAAAAGGCCATGGTGGTAAAGCTGGAAAAAAAGGTGTCCCCCATTTACAAAATCCAGCACAAGATACAATCTGTACTTGGTCTGCATGAATGAAGTCAACACCAATATTCACAATTCTATTCATAAAAACATCCTTGAGATCTCCCCCAGAAAAGGCAAGATATATTTAATAGAAAGAAAAAGAATCTAACTCAACCTATTGGTGGCATATTCTAAGAAAGATAAGAATTAAGATATTGTGCTATGTATCTCCAAAAAACTTAGATTTATTATCATGTCTTGAAACTCTCAAATATATTGTAAGTACTTCAGTATTTTATATATTTGAGAAAAAGAGAAAGAAGCAATTTAGGAAATGAGGTAAGGTCTGTAAGGTATTACCTGGAATGAGTATTTGAGCTGCACAATGAAGGGATGATCTATTTTTGTTAAAATATCCCTCTCAGCTTTCATGTATTCTGCATGATTCTTCTCCATGATCTTATCCTTGCGCATAACTTTCATTGCATATATTTCTGAACTACCCCTCTTCCTTACTTGAAACACTTTTGCAAATGCACCTTGTCCAACAACCTTCATAACTTCAAAATCTTCTAATCCAACACTTTGGCTCTTCATACAATTATTGTCAGTATGATCCGAAGACTTTGGACTACTACCATCATCAAGAGAAGGTTCCTGCATTTCTCCCGTTGACTCTCTATCACACACTACAAGCTCTAGAGAGTGTTCAGTGTCATGTAATATGAGTTTGCTCAGCTTCAATGATTGACTAACACAAGTTGTAGGGCCGACTAAAGAATGTGATCGGCTTAAAATTACAACTGGATCATCATAAATTAGCTCATTTGCATCTGAAGAAGGCAAGGGATTTTCGGGATTCACTTCAGTTGATGCTTGAACTGGAGCAGGAGGGCCAAATACATCAGAAAAATCAAATTCAACATAATCAGAGGGAATAGCTTCAGGAGGTCCCACAGGAAGGAGAAACCGGTTATGAAAGGGCTTGCACATGCGGGTCTTAGTGAAATCAGATAATTGGGAGGAAACCATAGTGCCAATGTTTAACAGCGCATATAGAATACGGCAATAGATTAGTCAGTGCTATAGTCGGGTCCCCCCAAGAGACTCCAAGATGCCAACTGATGAAGAAGGGCTTCTAACAATGGCCTTAAACAACTGGAAATTCACGTACACTATTGGGGTTCCAAGGAATCTTGGGAGCAAGAAAACCAAAACCCAGAAGAAGAAGTCGTTCTTGTTTCCCGATTTACAGGAAACGGTTGATGCTACAGTACTTTTTGAATTCATGAAGGTCAGGTTGTCAAAGCTGTAGCCATGCAGAGTAAGGTTGAAATATCAAGTTAGTTCTAGTTAAGCATAAAGAAAGGAAGGTAATAAATATATACTTATCATGTAGTTTAAGTATGGGTGCAAGTCAGATTTTCCAATTTGAAGAATTTCAACTGCATCAGGCTCAGGCCCAGTGAAAATTTGACAACCCAACGCAAGATGCACCCTTAAGATTAAATGTCATAAATTCATACGAAGAAATCAAGATATGCAAAGAAGACTACTAAGAGAGAGACTAAATCCTTGTTTCTAACCCATCTAACATCGAAATATATACAACATGCAATATCATATCTGGATCTACAGTTCTAGGAGCACTTAAATCATGATATCTGCATATCCAAACTATTGTGTTAGGGATATGTTGCACCTGCATAAGGGTCAAGTCCTACCATCCAATGTCACCACACTCAAGAGCCTGTGGCATGCCATGTAGCTAAAAATAGCGTGCCCAGAAATGAAAAAAATAGAAAAAAAAAAGTGATGATTATCTTTGAGGGTAAAATACTGTGCCATTTTCATTCTAAATGCAATAGCAGACCAAGCGCAAATATGATAAGCCCTTTAGACCTTGACTCTATGACAATCATCAACAAAGACAGCATCTCTTTGGTCAAATAAATTGAAATTTAACTTCTAAACATAACAATGGAAGGTCACAAAGAAAATATAATCATACTAGAAACTTGCACATGTATTGTCATTGTGTGTGTGGGGGGGTGTATTACAAGTTCAGATAATTCAAGGCATGCAAGCATTGGATTTTGGTAATATTGTAAAGGTAAGTTGATTATACTTTTTTTCGCATTACAATCTCCAAAGAAACATATGGAATAAATCTTGTTCCATTTGTTAAGGCTAAGTGTGGTTGGTTACCCAAAAATTAGAAGAGGGTGGAAGAACTTTTATTTTTCTTTTGACAAAACCTGTGGTGTAGAAACTGTGCAGTGGAGCAAAATATGTGAACCAGGGATAATTTTATTTTTCATTTAGAATATCTTTATTCCTTCCAAACCTATCTGAAAAACACATTAAATTTGAGCAAAAAAGTGTGAAAAGGACATGTAGGTCTTATAAACAGCTCATCCAAAAACACTATTTTCTTGCTAATTGAAACTGTTTAAGAAAAATGAAGATATTTTCTTTCATTTTCTTAAGCTTTCTTGGAAACCAAATAGATTCTAAATGCTCAACTGTTAAAAGAGAAGGAATTTGATATTTTAGACTAGCTGTAGTACCAAATTGAAAGTCACTTAATATATTTCTATGATATTAACTATGAAAATCAAGCAAAGAAAAGCAACAAGGAAAAGGAAAATAATATGGAGCTAAAAACTGCACTCGGTCCCAAAATCAAGGTATGAGATATGTACAAGCCGATTAGTGTATGCATGAGTACATTTTTGCACGCGCGAGCGCGTGTGTGAGAGAAAGAAAGAGAAAAGCGGAAGAAAACAATTGCATGTTAGAAAGAAAAACTTTGAAGAATTGCACAACTGATCTTATGACACAAAGGTGGATAAATGAAAAGGAATTGAATATAAACCCAATAAAAGAAAACCTAAGTAGACAAGAAATTTAGGATTCAATGGAATTGAAGTTCAGCGAGCCCTAACAAATTGAAATGAAAAAATCCCTGGATCCAAAACCAAAAAAATCAAGATGAGGAAAAATTAAAAACAAAATCTTATGAAAAATAAATAAATAAAACATGAAATTTCATTGAGATCCCCAATCACAATGATTGTCGAAGTCCAGACAATAAGGAAGCCTACTAAAACTAAATCAGATTCTGAAATCAATTAACGAATTGCAAACCTGGGTAGGAAGCTAGCTAAGAACATGATCCAAACTAAGGTCCATTAATTAAAAGAAAGAAAGCGAAGAAGGAACCCAGAACGGAGAAGATCGAAGAGGTTACCTTTGAAGTTGCAGAGACAGCCAAATAGAAGGCCTTGGGAGGTTTTCTTCACCGTTTCTTTACGAGCGTCTCGCCTCGCCACTTATACAAAACCAACGAAAGCCTGGCTGGCGTTGATGCTCGTGTCCACCTTAACACGTGGCGCTATTTGACTAGTTGATTGGATAACTTTTTTAGGCCCACGGAACATCTACGCACCGCATATGCTTCCGAATTTGGATCTGGTTTCAAGTTAACGCCCAAGGAATGCAACCCTCTCACGACACGCATCCATTTTGCACATTGACTGAAATAGCCTTGAATAGGCGTCGAATAACACAATTATTTTTTTCTCTCTCCCTCTTTCTCCTTCCCTTGAGTGTTGTTTTAGGGGTGGATTCGAACCGAGCCGAGTTCAATACTATCAGGTTCGAGTTCGCCTCGAGCTTGATTTCTAGTTCAGTTTGAACCAGAACCTTGAGCTTGAATTCGATTTGAGTAAAAAATTTATAAATTCGAGTTTGGCTTAGTTCGAGTTTGATTTTAAGAAAAATATTTTATAAAAATAAAAAATTATATATATATAAATATTTTTTATTTGATATTTAAAAAATTAAGAATTATAATAATTAATAATTATAATATTTTATTATATATAGTATTTTCTATAATTTTATTATATATATATATAGTAGGCTCGAGTTCGGCTCATTGCCACCCCTAGTTTTTTTGGTAATACCGTTGAGTGTTGATTGCATATATCGACTGTGTTTTGGTTCCGTGGGTGTTAAACGCCCCCATATCAGCACCACAGAGGTGCTGGCATTTATTGTAGAAGAAACAAAATAAGACAACTGTTTGGTTTTATAGTTTATCAAATAAATGATAGAAAATTGAAACATTTTGATTTTTGTGCATGGGGCATTTGGGGAAACGTGAAATTCTTATTTCCCCCAATATTCTAACTCTTCTTGAAACCAAATGCTGATGTGACACACTTTAATGAGTATTAATATGATGTAGAGAGTAAAAAATGTTTAAAGTGAAGCCTAACTAAACAACAAAAGCAAGAAACGTTTAGAGTGAAAAAGTATAAATAAACATTTGAAGTGAAAAAGTACAAATAAACGGCCTATCCATAAACGCCCACGGAATCAAACACATACATCATCACGCCCTTCCAGTATAATTTCCCTTCTCTTGCATGCAATTGTTTTTCTTTTCTTTATTTTTCATTTAGGTTGTGTTTGGTTTGCTTTTTTTTTTCTTCGGTTGCGTTTGTTTTTGGTATAAATTTCATCCATGTAAAAGTACATCGGAGTTGAATCCCAATGGATATAAAATTTCAGTGAACTGTTGGAATTTTTTAAATGTGATAATTGATGTAAGTACATCAATAAAATCAATGTATTATTTATATCAATTATTGATGAAAAATTTAACCGATGGAGAGGTTTACATCGATTTACACCAAATGCAAACAAATGCAAATCGGTGGTGGAGTTTTATGTTGATTCGCATTTATACTGAAAACAAACAAAACCTTCCTTTCCTACCTCTTCTTTCTCACCAAACACCATTTTATTCTTATTATCCTTTTGACTATGATGCCAAGTATAAGAATCAATGAAATTAATCACGAAATGTTTAAGTAGAAGAATGTTACAAAACATAATTAATTCGTGTTGCAAATGAAATCCAAGTTCAACGGAAGGGCTTTTTTAAAGTAATAATGTTATTTCAATATCACCTACCTTTCTCTTTTTTCTCCTCTCGAGCTCTTTTCCAGTTTCTAATGGATGCTTTATTGCAAAAGAGATAAGTAAGACTTTGAGAGAACATAACTCATGTACCATATATTAAGGCCTTGTTCGCTTTTCGGTAATTTAGGTAGTGTTTGATATCATGTTTGGTCCCACCCACGACAATAAGTGGTGTTTAGTTCATTGGGAATGGTCCCTGTCCCCAATAACTTGTAGATAAGACCGTCCTAGATCAATTTCTTATCAATGCTTATTTTTCATGGAGTCTGAATATCGAAAACATCTATCATATTTGTACTTGTCCTTGCTGCACCTCACACAACCTCACAACATGTCATTGTCGCACATCGAGAACATCTCTCATATTTGTACTTATTATTCATGGGGAGATATTCCCAATACAAGGTGGGATGTGGCTATGAAGTCGGTGTGAGGAGCACTATGTGAGGATCATATTCTAATTCTTTTCGTGGATGGGGAGTGGACAAAAAGGGGTATGTGATATTATACATCACATGCCTTAGGTGGTGTTTGATAAATCCAGAATCAGGAATCTGAAAAGTTAAAAAGATATTATTTGTCTAAAATCTGAAAAGAAGCATAAATGCTTTTCTACTTTTTAAATGCTTTGAATCCATAGGTGCTTTTAGATGCTCTAAATCCTAGAACATACTATTTGGAAATGTTGAGTTCAATTTGCATTATCTTATAAAAAATACTTTTCACCTTCAAAATAATATTGAAATAGTACAAATAAAAAATAAAAAATTATTAATTAAAAATTACTAATTAATAAATGAAATGATTAAAATAAAAAAAATAATTAATGACTATAAAAATATTAAAATAATTAATAACTAATAATTAATAATTTACATAAATAAAAATTAAAATAATTTTTAAAAATTAATGAAATAATTAAAAATACTAGTTAATAAAATTAATAAATAACATAAGTAAAATTAATAAAAAATATAAGAATAATTAATAATTAATAATTAGTAAATATAATTTACAATTTATTATTATTATTATTATTATTATTAACACTCATCAAACCGTCGTCACTGCAAGTTGAAGCAGTGGTGGCGGGAAGAGAGAGAGAGAGAGAGAGAGAACCACTGTCATCGCAAGTTGCAACGGCAGTGGCGAAAAGGCAAGAGAAAGAGAGAGAGTCGTCGTCGCTACAAGTTGCAGCAGCGATGGCAAGAAGACAAGAGAGAGAGAGAGAGAGAAATTGCCATTGCTACAATTTGCAATGGCGGTGGCGGGAAGTGAGAGAAAGAGAGAGAGAGAGAGAGAGAGAGAGAGAGAGAGAGAGAGAGAGAGAGAGAGAGAGAGAGAGAGAGAACAGGCGTTGTTGAGAGTTGTAGCGGCAGTGGTATGAAGACGAGAGAGAGAGAGAGGTCGAATGGGGTAGGGGTATTTTTGACTTTAGGCCATGTCTGAAATGCGTCTAAGCAGGTTAAGTGACAAGCCTGAGTCTTTAAATTTTGGATCTGAAAAAATTTTTCAGACCATATTTCAGATGCAATACTAGCATTGCATCTGAAAAGCAAATATTTCAGATTCATACGTCTGAAAATTGTTATCAGATGCCACCTTAGTTTTTGTTGTTTTTTACCATTACACCCCCAAAGCTATACATTTTTTTGAAAGCCTCAAAACTATAATTTGATGATATACCTATTGTTTATTGAATTATTTAATTTTTTGATAAAAAGTATTTTTGTTATTTTTAATTATTTTTCTCTTATTTTTTGTTAAAATATTTTTTTATCGATTAATACGAATTTATCGATGATATTTTCAAATTAATTTTGGCTATTGGGTATAATTACTTATTTATAATCAATTGTGTAACTATTTCACAAATTATATGTAAGATGTATGGAATCAAAAAGTGTGGTGTGGACCGATCCACACCACACCTACAGAACACAATTATAGGTGTAGATTGATTCAATTCACAGTTCAAAACAGTTGTGGGCTGTGGTGTAGTGTGGATTGATCCTTGCCACAGTGGTGTGGTGTGAACCAGTTCACACCTACAAATCTAGTCCACGAAACAGAACACCCCCTTAATTACCTTGGTAAATGCATTATCCAGGTAAGTTTTTCCTTTCCCGTGTAAGTGCATTTAGCCATGCTCTTTTATTTCCCAGGTAAATAAGACAATGAATGTTTTAGCCATAAAAAGCCAATATTAAAAGGGGGCAATTTTGTCCTATCTTAGTGTTGGCAACTTTCACCACCCATATGGAAAAGTTACTTATCCACCTTGTACCTGATACATAGGGAAAGCAAATTTTCCATGGACCCTACATAAATCTCTGCAAAAATAACATGGGTTTCTTGATCAATTAAAACCAAAATCCCATTGACTAACTCTCTCCTCTCAAAATGCGAAAAAAAGAGAGACCCTAATTAGTTCTAATTTCATTTTGAAAACCATAATAAAATAAATTCAAATAACCAATAGGCCAATGGGTAGAATTCTTTTTTTTCCTAATTCCCTTTGTAGTCATGTTGTGTTTGGTTTGAAGGAAAAGAAATATAGGGAGGAAACCTTTACAAATCTACCTTTTTCTCCTTCAAATCAAACATAAAAAATGCTACCAACCATGAAGTCTAGATCCAATTATGCCCCTAAATGAGCGGAATGTTTATGATAGTTGAATCAAAAGAACTCTTCAACCGAGTTAATACACATTCATCAAATAAAATTAAGGTACGCTTGGTTTGAGGGAATAGGAATCTGGAATTGGAATCAGAATGGCCCATAACAATTCTTGTCATTTGGTTGAGTAGAATGGGATGCAATTGGCCATTCCGGTCCATTTATTTATTTATTTATGACAAAAAAATTCCCTCAATTGAATCCAACCCCCATGCTTTGTGAGCAACTACTTCAACCTCCATACTAGTTGCCATTGCCACTTACCCCATCTCCGGCGAGGTTAGACTGCTACCGACCATCCTTCTTCCCCCCTCCTCCTTTCTCTAGTTTAGGATTGTTCTATTTCTCCACTACAACTACTACCATTGAGGCTCTTTTAATCAGAACAAAATTAGAGTTTTAGGTTGATTCCAATTCTGGTTTCTAGTTGAACAAACTAGCAATAATCAAAATTCAATTTTGATTCATGATTGAACTAAACAGGTGCCAAGAATAGGTGATTCCGACTTCGATTCTGAATAGATCCTAGCATTAGTTAATGGCCTTTTTTAATGTGTTTATGACATTATTTATAGTTAAGTGGAGTTCGGATATGCTAGCCACAAATGCATGACACATCCTATGCACAAGACAGGCCATGTATAGAAAACATGACAGGTTTCTGATATGTTTTTTATGGGAGATCACTGATGTTCCCAATACACGGTTGGGATGTGCTATGGGTCCTGCTTTGTGGTGCACCAACTTGAACTCTTTTTATGGACTAAGTAGGCATTTGATGTGACACATCCAACTTGAATTGATGAATTCCCAACTACACAACCCCTGAGAGACCCTGTTATAGTAGATTCACACCCCTAAACCTTGATCGTGATACTGTCCCAAATCCTTTATAGCACGAGATCGACTTCGGTGCTTACAAGATCATGCTTGCTTCATTCTCACAACCTTAATAGTCTTGCATTTGGAACATATATACTCGTACTTGTATGTTTTTTCATGGGGATATATTCCCAATGTAAGGATGTAAAAGTTTGCGCAAACCGTGCAAGCAATCTTGTGAGTGCTAAAGCCGATTTCTTATAGTGCTCCTATATATTAGTTGGCTGGATACTAAAGTCCAGATCTACGCATCAGGATACTTAGTCATGTTCACCCAGTGGCACATCGGAAATATTAGCAATATAAAGTATAAAAAATGTTCTCAATGTATGGAAGGGTGAGCATGGCTAGCAATGTGTTGTGATCAACAGGTCGGCGCTCAGTTGGCTATTAGAAAATCACTCCATGGCATGATCAACATTTAAATTAGATAATCCATCAATGTATTTTTATTGTTATATTTATTCTAAAAGGATAAACTTCATAAAACAATATATAAAATATTTGTTTAGGTTAAAAGCACTTGTTTTATCAATATACAAGCAGTTTACTTTTTTACCGCTTCAACTAGCGAGAGATCTTGCCAACTGAGTTATCCCACATATCCTTAATCCCCCAACTCTGGTATTAATATGATTCCGACCTAAGTCTCTGTTTCAATTAGTGAGAGATCCTGCCAATTGAGCCACCACCACCAATTGGTCTTAGTATCCCATTTCAATGGCCTAGATTAGGTATTTTTCTAGCATTAAACACTACATATTAGAGGGGAATTGAGGATGGGGTAGAGCAGGGTGCATCTAAGGAGTTCAAATCTCTACACTGCTGATCATATTCATCCAGCCGCAAATTGAGAATAATAACAATGTAAAGTACAACAGATATTCCCAATGTGTAGTTGGATAAACGTGGTCAGCAGATTTAAACTCACATCCGAGACCTTCCGGCCATACTAAGGAGTGCATGTAGTTCCATGGGGTTTGATCATGTGCCTCCTATTTGGATGGGTGCCAAAACTATTAAATGAAAGGGTCATCCGCAATTAGTTGGTCTTGGTATATCATTTTTTTACGCCAATTGGCAAATTTCCATTAGACTCAGTTTGGAAGGAATACAAATACAAATACGTAGAGTGCACAACCTTATATTTTGTATTATTTTTCATGTATTTGCATTATATATATTTGTATTTATACCCTTTCCAAACCGAGCCTTTCCTTCCAAACTCAGCCTTGAGAAACTCAGTGAGTACAATCAGAATGTAGAGAGTGAGAAATAAAAGATGGCGGACTCGACTAAGTATAGGTACAGAAATTTTAACAGCATGCTTTGCTTGGCTAATTTATGAGTCACAACATTACAAGTACAATGTGCAAAACTGACTAGTAATGAGGGATGGGGGATGATATGTCTTTTCAGTCGGAAAGGACAGTAAGTATCCTCCAAGGAGCCTTGTAAGAGGATTCCACTGGAGATCTAACAACAAAGGTTTTAAAAATTGACCTAGAATTGGAACCATTCTAGGCACTGGTCTTTGTGTCGATAGTTCGATTGTCTGGTTTGAACAGACGGTCTATTCTGACGAAAAAAAATAAAAAATAGTAAAAAAACTGTTAAATGGATTGACGATTTGACCATATGGGTCAATGGGTCATTGACCATTTCAATGGTTTTTGGTCAGGGACTAGTTTTGAGGTAAAACAGAACTAGTTGCCCAGGCGGTTCTCGGGACAAATGGTCCGACTATCCAGGTCAATGGCGATTTGAAAACATTACTAACAACAATTTGAGAATCTCCCCCAAAGAGAATGAAATCTAAATGCAAACATAGACTTAACTTCAAAGCTTCTTTCAGTGCTAAGACTTCACTTTCCATAGGAGAACAACATGGAAGGGGAGTGGATCAAGCAGCTACTAGGTGTCCCTATGATTGCGGATAACCACTCCCACCACTAGAACTAATCAGAGAATTGGCTCTATCAAAATTAATTTTAAGCCAACCAAAAGGTGGCTTGGTCCAAGTACTAGAGTTGTTAGGGGCACTGTTTTCAAAACTAGACTGGACCGGACAGTTGGACCGGAAAAATTGGGAACCGGTCACTTGACCGGTTCCATTTTCCTCCAAAACCGAATTTTCCCTCAAAACCGTTGATTTTGGTCAGTAAGCTACTGAACCGGCCAATTAACCATTTGAACAGTTTTGACTGTTTTCCAATTTTTTTATTTTTTTATTTTTTTAGAACGGGCCGACTATTCAGGTCGAACAATCGGACTGTTCAAGCCGGTAACCGGACCCTTGACTGGTTCAATCACCAGTTTGTTTTTAAAAACCATGGTTAGGGGTTGAGAAATTTGCATAGGGATGTTTGGAGTCTTCTCGAATACAAGTGCTGCTAACTCCTGAAAAGTTAGCATGGATAGTATTGAAAATTCAAAAAGGATCAAAAGGGATGTTCTCCACCATTTTACATCGGTTCTTCCAAATTTCCCATAACACAATGCCACATTTTGCTATTATTGAGACGTCATCATTAAAATACGACCATCCCAAGAGATCCAGTATGAAATCCAATCACAAAAGCCTTAATCGTGATGGGAATCCACCCACAAGCGTATTGAGATGCTAACCAAATATGTTGAACAACGACATTGAAATAATAGATGCATTCAGTGGTGAGTAATGGTAGGTTCTACCCGGAACCAAATGGAACTGACCCTAGTCGATTTGTTATAGGGTAGGGTCTAGTTCCAAATTCTTGGAATCGATTCCCATCCACCCAAGCCAGTTCCAGGGTCTAGGGATTTATCCTATCCAAACCGACCCGGTGAACCGGCCTTGGTGGAATTGACCTTGGTTGAATCTGCCTTGGAACCAAACTTGCCTTAAAATAAACATTGGAATACTTTTGAGATGTAAAGATTTGAACCCAAACACTCATGGTTATAAAGGTCATGATCTCACTTGACCATTGAATTACTTTAAGTGATTTGATCATTTTTTCATGTTAATATTTGAATGTGTATAATAATTAATGTAAAAGGTAATATTTACAAATTTAAATTTAAATTAGAACAAATTTCTTAAACTACCTTCTACCGTTTAGCTAATTGACTATCTATCCTTATTGTTTAACTTTTGTCTTAAAATATACATATTGTTTCAGACATTTGCTATTGTCATTAAATCATGATAGAAAAGACAAAATGTCCTTTTTTGCCTTTAAGAGAAAACTCCCTCTTTCCCCACTTCTTCTCCTTCTCTCATTTCTCTCTCCATCAACAAATCTATTGTTCACAATGTTCTTCATTTGGACCCAGAAGACAATGGAGAAGCATCACCACGCATCTTCTCATAATATAAAATCTGGAGTGTTTATTTACAGGAAGACGTTCAGTTCTTCTAAATTAAACTATTCATTTTGATCTAAATTAGATTGAGTTAAAACAACCATTGATCTCTTACCACTTTATTAATAGGAATATGTGCAGTTGTTGAAGAACAAGGGTGTTGATTTGTACAGATTCTCCATTGTGTGGTCCCGAATATTGCCTAGTGTGTAAAACGTTTTGATTTTAATAGCAGGGTATCTGTACCCTCCCAATTTCTCTGACTGAGAATCCACTTGGAGAAGTGGAGGCAAGGTTGAGATGTATACTTCTGTTTCCGACCTCTGTTGCTGGGAATGAGTTGGGGTAAAGAACCCATCATCCCTGAACTCATCCAATGATCCAATCAAAGAACCCATCATCCCTGGCGAGGGGAACAACATGGAGTTTGAGAGAGACAGACTCAGATCTAAGATTTGGATTGGATCTGACCGCCATAGGAGCATGGAGCCAGAGTTTTTCAACATGGACATACTCAAATCTAAGATTTTCTAGTTAATTTCTGTTAGAGCAGTCCAATGTGCGGGGAAAGAGGTGAGGAGAGGGGGAGGGATTTGAATGGGTATTTTTGGAATTTTTGAAAAAATATTGGTCATGGAAATTTAACGGTAGGGGAAGTTTTAGTCATTTGTCATAAAACTTAAGGGTACTTTAAGACAATAGTTAAATAGTAAGGGTAGAGTTAGGGCTTGTTCGCTTGCTCTAAAGTCTAACATGTGAAAGTACAATAATTACATTAAGAAGTATATTGGTATTGGTGAACTTTTCTTTGCTCTGAATTCTGAATGTAGAGAATGTTGTTCTAAACTTTGAATTCTGAATTCTGAAAATTATCAAATATCTATTTTGACCCTACATATTAGAGTTTTTGTTTGTCTTTTTGGGAGTATCATTGGAAAACAAAAAGTTGTATGATTGTAAGAGATAAGAGATAAGAGGAAATGAGCAACCAATTTTCTCTTAAAAATAAAAGATTCCTCTTAAAAGATAAGAGTTAAGAGGAAACGAATAGACCCTTAGTCAGTTAGCTATACGGTAGGGATAGTTTAAGAAATTTTCCCTTTCATTTATAAGTTTTGAACCATATAGTGTATGTTTTGTTCCATTTACGTTTATTGAGTAAATGTTTATTGGTGGTGCCACATAGGCACCCCGTCACCAAATGCCACATTAATTGCATTTGTGTGTGTCGAATTTTGCAAAAGCAAACTTGGTTTCTATGCGCTTCTGCCTGTGTGTCATAAACGCTTTCATTAATTGCTTTTCTTGGTTTTGCAGAATAAATGTAAACGGAACCAAACACGCTCATAATGATAGTCTACATATTAAATTACTCAATTTGATAAAAAAGATAATATAAGTACATATTTATTGAAAATTAAGTTTTTAAATAACATATGTTTTTTTTTTCAACAGAAAGAGTAAATAAACAATAGGTTCCATTGGTAGACCTTGGAACCAACCTTGGAACCACCAAGGTTAGAACTGACTTTCACAGGGTAGGTTCTGGTTCCAAAACCCCAGAACTGACCCCTATAGAGTAGGTTCTAAGTTTTGATATAGAACCAAACCAAACCAACCCATGTTCACCCCAAGATGCACTAATGTCTCATTAGTTTGTAAACACAAATTACAAGTGGGGTCAATATATGGGACTCTTTTTATTCCGTTTTTACTAGGACACATCGGGCCTAGCATTTCCATAAAAATAGATGAACCCTTGGGTGTATTATTCTTTAAAGCCCATAAAGACTTCCAGGTAGAGTCTCCAAAGACAACCTGTGAGATTAATTAACTATTTAATGAGATCACTCAAGCTTATTTTGTATATCACCTTTGCTTGGGAAAATTCCCGATTAGTACCTGTACTTTGGGCCTGGTGCCACTTTGGTCCCCAAACTTTAAAATGCGATAATTCAATACCCAAATTTTTAAAACGCGACAATCTAGTACCTGTCATTAACTAGTTGTTGGCTAGCTATTAAGTGGCATTTGAAAAAGACACAAATGCCCTTCAAGTGTTATTTAATTTTCTCTAACAACCATCCAATCATTGATAAAAAATTAACAGTCCCAAATCCTTGCCCTCTCTCAGACACAAATGCCCTTCTTCAAGTGTCATCTAAGTGCTCTACTAAAATGACTTTTATCAGTTGAAATAGTTGAAGACATTGAAACTGAAAAGCTTATTATTGTCATTTAGTGAATAAGTTTTTAAGGAGATTAAACAAAAGTTGGATAGGTCAATATACCCTTGAAATTTTTATAACAACAAAAGACAAAACAATAAGTCTTTCGGTTAAACAACTTCGGCCGTTATCAAACGGCCCTTTAAAAAGCCTTCTCTTTTTTCCATGGTTTTCAAAACCGGATTGGACCAGACGGTCAGACTGGAAAAACCAGCAACCGGTCAGTCCCCCGAGTCCGATTATATTATAAACCGATAAGTCATTAAAACCGTTGAAAAAAGTCAAACTACTGACCCAAGCGGTTGAACTGCTAAACCGTTCCACTCAGGCAGCAATTCACGGGTTATCACTTTTTATTTTTGCTAATTTAAATAAAATAAAAAACAAAAAATAAATAAAATGACCCTTCCATCCTCTTACGAATCTTATTAATGTTTAGGGTTAGAACTCATTTTCATTCTAACCCTTCCCTCCTCTCAGCCCTTACACCCCACCTATGGCGTCAGACAGTGATACACAGCGACCGATAGCGATTCATGGCAACCAGAGATGGCGGTGAGATTCATCTATAGCAGCCAGTGTTGTTTTGTAGCAGGTCCAGTAGTAACAATTGTGGCAGTAATAGATCCGCCGATCGGCTTGCAGTGGCGGCCAACAATTTTGCAGCAGGTTGAGCATTAACAGTTGCAGCAGTTGTATTTCCATGATTTGTGAAATCTTTTTCCATCCTTTATCTTCGAGGGAGTATGTATAAACCATCAAAATTGAATTTAATGTCATTCATGGAAGGATGAGACCAATATTCAGAAGTTGTAGTTATTGTAAAGATGATAACATGTTGAAGCATCCCTTAATGGTGTCATCCATGTTGAAATCCATGATATCTATCTTGTTTTCACCCATTGTGCATTTGTGCCCCACCCTAACTGTGATTGAGTTGATCAAAACCTCCTGCACCTTCTCTTTGTTCTAGTCCTAATTTCTAAAACATGTTTATGAAGTTCAAGCCAAACAACTGAACTAATATCTAATTACCTATATATTGTTTAAAGCCAGAAGAACCAAATCAAATATTTTTAATTTGTTTCAAAATGTAGTACAAAAAGCAAGAAATTAAGAATCACATGGAGTGTATTTGCAGAAATATTAAGCTTAGCAGTTCAATCATGTTTACATTGTTATCCTGTTCCAATTTTTTACCTGATTTGTTTCCTTGTAGCTGGATGCAGAATTTTGTGGATACTGGTTATACAATTGGTGCATTTTGTTGGGCCTCGAGGGGTCACAGACCATGAGGAGTTGCCAAAACCGGGGGCTTTGTACATGTACATGCGCGTAAGACTTGTACACAAGAGATAGACACCACTTACAATCCAAAAGCTTAAGCTATCGGGTTATGGGCCACTCTTATATATAAGTCTTTTGCACTTCTTGTGTCTTTTCAATGTGGGACTCTCTTTCATTCCTCATTCGCTCATTCCGTACACCTACTCACATGTGCATCACAACACATTTATGATGTTGTTTGCTACATCTTCTTGCTTGCTTGGGATTGATATATGTCCTTGTATACATTTTCAGGATCCTGAATTTTGAACATATAGGCCATTGTTTGAAATGATGGTCTGTGCAGTTGCTGATGATGTTCGCTTTCTCCTTTACATCTACCACAAGATGATGGAAAAATTGAATAAGCAATCCTTGTGGCATCTTGTAGTTTGTGGTGCACTGTATTGTAGGTGTTTCTGCATCAATGATAATGAGTATGCAGATTGGCCATCTCTACCCCATATTCCAGGTCTTCATGATTCTGAATTTGGTAGTTTATTGTTGTGTAACATTCTAAGCTCCAATCCGACCATGAGGCCAAACCCTTGTCCAATTTGAAATCAATCAAAACTGAAAACAACATTAAATCATTTTTATGAAAGTAAAAGTACTTTCACGAAAGCACTTTTACGAAAATATTTTTATAAAAGCACTTTTATAAAAATATTTTTATGAAAACACTTTTACAAAAGTACTTTTATGAAAGCACTTTCACAGAAGTAGTTTTATAAAAGCACTTTTACAAAATCACTTTAATAAAAGCACTTTTACAAAAATACTTTTATGAAAGCATTTTTATAAAGTACTTTTCAAAACGTGCTTTTACAAAAGAACTTTCTGAAGTACTTTCAATAAAGTGCTTTTGTAAAAGCACTTTTATGAAAATATTTTTATCAAAGTACTTTTACCAAAGTGTTTTTTTTCAATGCTAAAAGTGCTTATATATAATTTTTGATATTTCATTCCGTTTGGGTTGGATCCAATCCAATCCATTTACATTTTAGTGGATTGGATTGGATTTGGTTTGTATTGGATTTTGACTGGATTGGGTTCAGTCCATTTATAAGTGGACTCACATTGGACTGGATCGGGTTGGACCAAATCCATCCAATTAACACCTCTAGCTTGGAAGTATGCAATATTAGGGTCCGATTGGTTCACAGTTGGAATCAGAATCAGAATGGTTTAGTCCCTAGTTCACATGTGGTTTAGTCTGTATTTTTCTCTATTTATTTGCAATTTTTTGTTTTTTTTCTGTATATTTTGAAATTTTTGTGTTTTTTCTGTATTTTATTTTGTATTATTCTTATATTTAGATAGTTTTATTTTCTGTATTTTATTTAATTTATGCTATTTTTTATTATTTATAGATATATTCTTTATTTTTATTTTATTTATGACATTACTGATCGAACCATTCAACTCGGACGGTTGAACCGCTTAACCAGAAACCAGTCCCCTGACCAATTCTGTTTCTGGTTCGTTTTTAAAAACCTTGTTTTTTTCCTTGTGAATGTAACGATCTACACAATACACATTACAGGGGAATCAGGGGAGGGGTAGAACAGGGTGCACATGATAAGATAGCCTATGCTTTACATTTGATTTTGTTGGTTATTTGGTAAATAACTTGGACGATTGAAATTAGTTTAAAGATGTTAAGAATTTACTTTCGTGGCATAAATCTTTTCATTGATTTGGTATTATCTATCTGATTGGGCTGGATTTATTGAAGCCTTTGTTACATCATATGATGGAAGAGATTAATTGCCTAAGCTTGGGACAGTTTGATAGTTTATATCAAGTTTATTTGGTTCATCGCGTGGCTTAGATATTTTTAAGAAATTTTATTGCATTACTTGATTGGTCAAGCTTAACTAAAATTTATGTAAGTTAGAGTCCGTTTGGTTTAGAGCTAAAATTAAAATTAAAATCCTCACAGGTTGGAATTGGAATAATCTATTCTTATAGTCTGTTTGATTCAGACAAGTATTAGAATGAGAATTGGAACAAGTTGGAATGAGATTTCATTCCCAAGAGAGAGGGAGGGAATGACCATTCCACTAGGAATGGGAATGGAATTCTGGTTCCATCTAACCAAATATTTGAAATTCTGCAAATCAAATGACCCTTAGATGGTGAAATTTGATTTGACCAAAGGATGCCACTTTAATTGATTGCCTATGCTTTTGCATAGATTTGGTATATCATTCAGGCTTAAATATCAAACCTCCAAAGTGCAAGGGAAATCTTGTATATGTTTGGCATGGATGCTGCATTGAATATGTGTGGATTGGAAGCGCCGTTTTATGAGAAATTGGTGTATTTTTTTTTGGAAACGTTGCTGCCAGGTAAAATGTTTTCTGAGGCAACAACAATACCTTCTGTTTGATACCAGTGCTCCATATTTGTTTTCAGCACTGGTACCCGATGAGGGCGGATTTGACCCTCTAGTCATGTCATGACGCATGGCATCTCAGAATGACTAGATGACACCTAGACACCATCTAAGTGATGATTTGGAGTTCCAGATCGAAGCTCGTCTTTACCCCGACCTGACGACCTCCCTTTACCACCGACCTAGTGACTTCGACCACAACTTAGGTCGACTTGCAACACCTCGTCCAGGGTCAACCTGTAGCACCTCATCTCCGACCAAAGTGACCTCGACGTGAGGAGCGACTTCCCTCGAGGGCTTGCCGACCTGATTGGGGACCAGGCGGTGACCTGCGAGATGTGCTCACTGATAAATTCGACATGCATATCCCAATGCTCCCAGGTTTCTCAGAAGTTATCCCACGTAATGAATGTTCCGGAGGATGGTAAACATGCATGGCAGTTACCTCCGAGGATCTCGGACTGGTTAGGCACGACCACCCAGAAATCCCGAGTGCGGAGCGTGAGGCCCACACTAAACAATGCCTATATAAAGGCCTTACCTCCAACCCCAAGGGGGAGAGGCATAATTTAGTTCTCGCAGCTCTCCACCTCTCTCACATTTAGCTATCTTAAAATCTCTGATTCGCTAACTTAAGCATCGGAGTGCCCACCCCGGGTAAAGCAACCCGAGCACTCTGACACTGTGTCCTTGTAGGTCGCATCAGAGCCACCTCTCCAGCTCGTCACCACTCAGCTAGACATCAGAGCCACCTTTTCAACTCGTCGCAATTCAGCTAGGCATCCAAGCCACCTTCCAAGTAGGAACCATTCAGCCAAGCATTCAAGCCACATTCCAGGTAGGGATTATTTAGCCAGGCATCCGAGTCACCTACCAGTCGGGAGCTGCTGAAATGCGCTTCATCAATTAGCATCGTCTGCGGGAAATGCTACAAGAAGCCAAGTTCTCACTTTCTAAAAGGCTAAGTCCTCTTCTTCCAGAAAGCTAAGATCTCACATTTTAGAAACTAAAGTTCTCACTTTCTAATTTCCATTTTTTATGAACTCAAAGGCACCTTTGAGCAGTATCAACACCCAGAATGAATACCGATTACTGGGGGGCAAAAACATCTATGAGGAACCTAGAGAACTCCCCTTTGACAAGCAGACAAGTTCAGGCCAAACTCAGCATCCTCAGTGCCCTAGATAAATACACCGTTACTCTATGTGAATGCTCCTCTCCCCGCGGTAGAGCCATCAGTAGTTCCTGCTGGGATTGAAACGTAGCAGTTCTATGAGGTGAAGCATGAATTTCCATATCTGAGCATGGAAGAAGCCTGATGTAGACAACAACAGAACATCCTCAACAGCAGTCAGCTAGGACAAGGCCTCATCAACCCTGCTTCGCGAGGTCGCCTCTAGAAGATGAGTTCTTTGAAGCTTCCGCCGGAATTGGCAGCCAATAGACTGCATGGAAGCCCTTACAGGTCGAGCCTTCCAAGGCTCCCGTGCGAGTTGGTGACCTAGAGTCAGTAGTGATGCCCCCGTAGGTCGAGCCCCCAGTGGCTTCTTGTAGGAGTGGATGACCGGCGTCACTAACGAGGTTGATGCAGTGCAACCGTGGCCCTGAACTGCCGACTCACACCGACAACAACATTATGTCCTCACAAGGGGGGCAGAACATGTACGTTGTGGTCTCGCAAGCACTCACCCAAGAAGATAATCCCACGGGATGACATAGAAGCAGTCTATGAAAAATTACTACAGAATGACCACCCACTTAGGCGAAAAGGTCAGGTCGCACGTCGGTTAAATAAGGATAAGGAGAGTGGACTGCGAGTCACTCCTAGAGCCCAAGGGCTAAGGTGCCAAGCTGATGAAAGACATCGGCACCACATGAGACCCAATCTCCTCTTTAGCATGGGTAAGATCAAGGATAAGGAGAGTAGACTGCGAGTCACTCTCAGAGCCTAAGTGCTAAGGTGCCGAGGTGATAAAAGACATCTTCACCACATAAGACCCAGTTGCCTCTTTTGCACAGGCGAAACAAAAAGTAGTTCGCATTCAACACGAGAAAGAGAACAAAGGAAAGACTAGTTCGCTCTCAGCACCATGACGGATGCAAACTTAGACTATCTCTTCACTTCGGTTTTAGGCTCTGTGTCGAACTCATTGGCTACTCTTTTGAGAACCAGTTCAAGTGACATTGCATCGAAGTCTACTTAGGCGGAGTGACTTAATAAAATAAGTCATGTAGTTAGAACCCCTTATTGAGGATGGCATGAGGAGCTCCGCTCTTGAGGTAATAGGTTGAATTGCAGAACCCCTTGATGGTTGCATCCCTAATAAGGTAGATGTCCTCGGGATACCTGCTTCACCTCTCATCGAGCAGATGAATCCGCTTTCATGCCTCGAAAATCAAGACGACAAGGTCCTGCGTAAGGCTGCAAACACTTGAGCTTTTCCAACCTGAGAAGCAAATTGGACCAACGCATACGACTACAAGCTCATCAAACAGTCATTCCAAGCCAAAAGGAATGATCTATGCCCTTCGCCGAGCTGCCCTCAGCTTGAGAGTAGGGGGCAATTGATGAAGGCGGATTTGGCCCTCCAGTCACGTTATGACGCATGGCATCTCAGAATGATTAGATGACACCTAGGCACCACCTAAGTAATGATTTGGAGTTCCAGATCGCAGCTCATCTTTACCCCGACCTGGCAACTTCCCTTTACCACCGACCTTGCGACTTCGACCACAACTTAGGTCGACTTATAGCACCTCGTCCAGGGTCAGCCTGTAGCACCTCGTCACCGGCCAAAGTGACCTCGACGCAAGGAGTGACTTCCCTCGAGAGCTTGCCGACCTGACTGGGGACCAGGCGGTGACTTGCAAGATGTGTTCGCTGACAAATTCGGCATGCATATCCCGATGCTCCCAGGTTTCTCAGAAGTTGGCCCACGTACCAATGTTCCGAAGGATGGTCAACATGCATGGCAGTTTCCTCCGAGGATCTCGGACTGGTTAGGCACGACCTTCCAGAAATACTGGGTGTGGTGCGTGAGGCCCACATCAAACAATGCCTATATAAAGGCACCAACCCGAATGACACAGGAGAAGCGAGTAAACACATTTTAGTTTTCATACCTTGTGATTTTTTAGCTCGTGATCTACTACGAGAGTACTAACTTAATCATCGGAGCAACCTCGCCGGTTTCTCTGAAGAGCTACCTAGCTCAGCAATCAACCTAGCTCGGCACCCAATCTACTCCCATCTCGGCCTAGTCAGCTGGGCATCCAAGTCCTCATCCAGCAAAAATCCTCCACTTTAGCCTCCGAATCGTCGGCCACCTAGAAGTAGTCCAAACGATAGGGTGCTGCCAGAAAACCCTTCATCAGTACCCATTATAGGAAGTCCACGTCACTACCACATCATGTCCTCATTTGTAGCAACGAGCTTCAAATAGAGAAAATGTCAAATTTGGCGTTTCCCCCTACCACGCCTTCAAGAAATGGTTTGGGGCACCATTTTTTATGAAAAAAATGGTTTCAAACATGTTATAATTTTCTGAAGTTTCAATATGGCATTGATGTGTTAGCATTTTCTAAAACAACAGCATTGATGCCAAACACCGACCTTATTAATTACTAGTGGTATTATTAGTTTGTCTACGTAAGCAGCTGCCAGGATTTCTTTTTCCAAATGTATACTTATATATACAATAAATGTTCATGGGCTGTTAGAGAACATGAAGCGTCTAAAATCTAGATGCAATCGGCGGAAGAAGCAGCTTTGAGCAACAAATTGAATAGCATAAAGGGAGCGGAGAAGAAGGGGCTGTGGTCGCTTTCCAGAACGAAGACATTAGACGGCGGCCACCTTTGTATCATAACTTCTTGCTGCTCGGGCTTCAAGATTCGATCGTGCATCGTCTTTATGTAAACACGCCTGACCTGATCTACGCCTTGTCCTCCTCCCTCACCAAATTTTGCTCCTCGTAACGCCTGAAGTGGCCCTGGCTTCACGAGCATCGAAGCCAAGGTGGAGTCCTGATTACCTCCAAAAAAATTATCCAACCAAGCAAACATACTAATTAACTAAGATTTGGTCCAAAAATAAAATGTTTGTCAAAAAAAATTATCCAACCAAAGATTTCTGATTAATTCCTTTACTTGATACCTATTCTAACAGTTTTATATTCTGAGTTTTTTTTTTCAAAATTATGAATTATTAAAATCCTCTTCATAGGACTGTGTGGGATATGATCTGCTCTTTACGGAGCGTCCCAGCTGCACAATGGAATTTGGAAACATCTCCCATCCTTATATATTTTTATTCATGTAAAGATGTTTCCAATACATAGTGAGATATCGGGAACTTGTAAGATGATTGGTTCTATTTTACCTCAGAATCATTATTTTGCTAAAAATCATTGATTTGATCAACAAACCGTTGATCTGGGTGTTCGAACTGTCCAAACCATTCAATGGTTTTGACCCTTTTTTATTTTTTTATTTTTTATTGTTTTGTCAAAATGGACCGTCCTTTCGACCTGGGAACTGGACCCCTGACCGGTTCGTTGTCTGGTTCGATTTTAAAAATCTTGAATCCCATGCCATATTTGGCACCCTAAAACCAGTCAATCCACCTGAGTTACAAGCAGTTTCTGCTGTTTAACGTTTTCATAAACTATCCAAAGCAATGTTTTCAAAACCGGACCAGGCTAGACAGCCAGACCAAAAAAACCGGTCACTAGTCACCTGATTGGTTCAATTCACCCCAAAACTGCCATTGGTTTGGTTAGCAAACTGTTGAACCACCAATTTGGACAATGATTTTTGACCATTTTTTATTTTTTTATTTTTTGTTTTTAATTTGTTGTCAGAATGGACTGTCTATTTAGACTAAATGATCAAACCATTCAACCCGGGAACCATCCTCAGAACAATTCCCTATCCAATCCAGTTTTAAAAACCTTGATCCAATTCCAAAGAAATGGAGCAGTGACCTTCAAAAGAAGGCGTTTATCTGAAACACTTTGATGGTTGGTATGTAAGACTCTTGCTCAAGGTAGATTAGGGGCTTTACCTCTTGAGGACTCATATGGTAGGCCATCCTGTGCTGAAATTCTTTCTTTATAATGATGCTGGTGGGAGGCTGGTTTGGTCCTAAACCATATCTCAATTCACACATGTCCCCCGTTTTGAACAGCACAGGAACACCCTGTTTGGTGGCATCCAGAAGAAAAAGATGATTAATAAAAATGAGAAAATAACATGAATAAGTTGGGTAAACAATATGTCAAATTGTCAATTGGGCTGTGTGCAGTTACACGTTAAATGGTACTAATTTGATATGTGGATGAGAGCAAAACCTGCTGCAACTACGGTCATACAGTTCTCTTCCAATCCCCCAAATGACAGCAATTTGGATTGTCTGAATACAATGGCCGTTTAACAGGTTGAGGAATCAATGGTAAATTGGTAATGGTCCATGCCAATAATAAACTCATGAGTTCTGTTGTAAAAAATGTGGGTCTCATGTATTTTATTCCTGACCTAGAACATTATTAATGATTCCACAACCAGCTATACAGTTATTGCCATCAGCCAATCCTTGTTCCAATGACATCATCCATGCAAAAGGGAAAAGAAGGGAGAAGTAGTACACTTCATTTAAATGTAGAATTCTGAAATTAGAGTACCCCATAATCTACTAGTAACCCCCTTATAAACCGCAGCCTGCCCGTGGATTTAGCATGAGTCCAGGATTAGGTTTCTTTCCCTGTACGTGAAACTAAGAATTCTGAACTGGGCTGATTAATCATTAGACTATAAATACAAACATACAAGGTTCATGAATGACAGTATTTATATTTGCATTTACATTCTTCCCAAATTGAAACTTATGCATCTAATATTCACCTTGATCTCATGAGGGAGGGAGTAGAAATCTATACCTAGTCTGGGCACTTGTTTGGAATAAACAATTAATAAATTTATTTACAATATAGATTTAATACTTGGAAAGATTTTCCTACTCTCTACAGCAACCAGCAAGTGACCTATTCAGTTGAGATTATTGTGAATGGGTTCGTCAATGATTGGATTGGGGAAGTGGAGGAAGAAGAATTTGAAATGATCCATCTTCTGGGAGTGTCACCAATGAGTTCGGATGTGATCCCAAGACAAGGTCCTAACAATTGGTTCCAACAGCCATTGCAGCTTTACATAGGGAACACTTCCATGAACAGCTGCATGGGACAAGGGAGTTTTTTCCACTGTTTTCAAAACTGGACCAGACTGGATGGTCGGACGGGAAAAATTGGGACCCAGCCATCTGACTGGTTCCATTTTCCTCCAAACCGCTTTTTCCCCCCAAAACTGTTGATTTTGGTCAGTAAACCGTTGAACCTTCCAGTTAACAGTTTGAACCATTCGAACAATTTTGACCATTTTTCAAAAATTTTTAATTTTTTTTTGTCAAAACGGGCTGGGCACTCAGGTCGAACGATCGGACCGTTCAAACCAGTAACCGGACCCCTGACCAATTTGTTTTTAAAAACCACAGTTTTTCCCAAGTCCCAACCTGCTCATAATAAAAAGCTGTTCCAACACGCTCTAACATGATCTGTCTACACCTCACAACTATGGTGGGTCCTAATGCCATGATGAGATGTGCAGACATATATAATGTTGGAAACATGTTGGGGTAGTCATTGTTGTGAGTAGATCTCATCCCAATGTTCCCAATACATGGCTGTTTGGACCAATTGTTTGGGACCCTATGTTAGGATTAAATCTGAACTCGTGAGCAAATATGTTTGTATGTATGCATGAATATATTAATAGCAACATTATTAAGTACAAGTGATATAGATTAATAATAATTCTTAGTAATTAAGGTATTTTAATGGGAGAGATGTTCTCAATACGAGATCAGATTTGATCCTTATATCATCTTCACAATCTTTTATATCTATGCATTGGGAATATCTCTTTGTATTTGTATATATATTTTTTATGGAGAGATATTCTCAACGTTCAAATGTAATGGACTATGAGAATGGTAAGAGGATGATACTATAAGGACCAAATCCATTGTCTCCCAATTAGACCTGGCAATTTGGGTTGGCTGGGTCGGGTTCAGGCTGGGTCAAGACACTTCAGGTTGATTATGGGTTGGGTTGTCAAATGCTAGACCCTAATCCTAAATGTTTGGGTTAGGGTTGACCCATGGGTCAATTTGGGTCATCCCAAAAACTAAAGAAAAACTACATGAAAATGTCAAAATTTAAAGAATTAACCTTAAAATTTCAAATGTAAAATAAAAAAAAATTAAACATTTAACGATTTAAAGAGTAAAGACTAAATAGAAAAAAAATTAAAAGAGTGGAAACTTTTAACAATGCATAAATAGTCACAATTAAGACTTACAATCAAGTCAGCGGATTAACCCATGACCCAACCCAACCCAGTTTTTTTCCAGGGCAGGTCAGGTCATTCTCACATTTAGATACCTTAATTTGAAACCCTAACACTGTTTTTTCGGATTGGGTTCATGAATTTGATCCATTTTTTGCCAGGTCTACTCCCAGTACACGAGTGGGAGGTGCTGTGGGGAGCCAATCTGATCTCAACACCCTAGGTTTTACAGCGCATCCGATCTGAAATCCGTAAACCCGTGGTTTCATTCTCGAAGTAGGCAACCGACCGGTCATAAATCATAATGCACTTGTGCATCAACTCCGTCAACATGGATCTCACATGCATACGAAGCATATGGTGTTGGACCCCTAGAGGATGAAAGTCGGTGGGTGTTCATTACTAGATAATCTATAAACATTTGGATAGATGGCTATACGACCCAAAGGCCAAGCCAAACAAGTAATTACAAGTTTAGATGAAGACAAAAGAGGTTGAGAGTGCAGAGTCTGTAGACGATATCCGTGAAAATTGAAAAGGAAGGGAGAGGGTCATAGGCTGGTCCACGTAGAGAGCGTAACAGTCCAGCACCCAGCGTGGCTGTATTATGTGACGTGGAACCCCAACCGATTTTTCTGCAAAAACATTTATCCCAACTGATCCCCCATTCCCCACTCCCTGACAATTTACGACTCCGCTGGTTTTTTGCTGTTTTATTTCTTATATATATATATATATATATAGATATAATTTGGATATATTATACATAGATAGATAAAATATATGTGAGTAAATGATGTAAGTGGGCAACTCAACAGGACTCAGAGTGCGCAACAACTATTTGCTCCACTGTTTTTTCACTTAGGGTGGCCCACATCCATTTCAGACCGTCCAATCCTCCCACCCTAGTCCTTCCCTCTGCATACAAGTCCTAAGGGATAGGACAACAACAATTGGCCTAAAAAACTGCTACGAATAAGACGTCTACAACGGGCTAAAGAATCCAATCAAGTATAAACACGTCAGTTGATGATAATCTGAAAGAATACGGATCGCTGACGTGTCTTCTCTTGATTGGGTACGCAACCCGTTGTCCATGTCTTAGAAGCCGGGGAGCTGGATTGTGTTACTTATGTAAGGACTAAGGTCTAAGAACTGAGAAAGGATGGTCGAGCTCTTTAGCTTCTCAGTTCTACCTGCTGCTTTTACAGATGAGTAAGCAATAAGCAGGTGTAGATGTAGTGTAAAGTAGCATATATGCTGTGAGCGACTGATTATATATTAGCAGTGAAGGAAATTACATCTTTGACGTCTTGGTCCGTCCGAAACCCCGAACGAAGCATCGTCGCTCCTACGTAGATGGCCGCCGCGATTTTCTTTGCAAACCTATGGATAGCATCGGTGACGTTCATTCCTCCGGCGCTGTGTCCCACCAATATTACCTGATAAACACCAAGCACAAACAGCACAGTATTGCTTTATATTACGGGGCTAGAGTTTGAGAAGAATAGTACGTACAGTCGAAACGAAGAACGGAAGAAGAATATATCTATAGAGAGAGAGAGAGAATTAGTTGAATACTTTCTGGTCCTGCGGCAAGTCGGACAAGAAGTCGATGAGTGGTTTGTTGTATTCTTCGAAAGAGAGAATGGAATCGGGGTTGGATTGATCGATTCCAGCGCTCTTGAGGTCGAGACACGTTACCTTGTAACCGGAACTCTCCAAGAGACACCGGACTTTGTACCAACACCAGCCCCCCCCTCCTATACCATGCACCAGCACGAAGTGGGCTGGGGAGGAGGAGATGAATACAGAGGATGTTACCTTTATCACGTTCTTCTCTCCCATAGCATCCTCAGATCTTATCAACATCTCCTCTTCCTCCTCTTCTTCTTCTTCTTCTTCTTCTTCCACTTTGGTTTTATTTTTTAATGAGCTCAGACTGATCAAGTGCACAAGATAATTCATCTACATACACTTCAGTACTTGTTATATAGTGCACATGCATGTGACAGAGCTTATGTGAGGTCGATCGAGCTGTGGTAGAGATATATCTGATCAGTCCTATATAATTAATAATTAATTAATAAGCATACCCCGTCTAATTATATATAACAATAAATGAAGAATGCAACTCTGACAAAAAATGATGGATCTTGTCTTGTTCTTAACATTTTTTTTCCTGAGTGAACTCCTGTATATTTATGTACCTATTAACCCGGTAATTTTATTTTCCTTGTATTTATTTAAACTTTGGAGGGGGTACCCATCTTAAAATTTTATTAACCATTATCAAAATGGAAATGCAATGAAAATGATATATAGGGGATATAGCCTGCTTTGTTCACAAACTCAACTCCAATCCAAGAAAGATTACTAGAAAAACTTATAACCAATCAACTACCATCATATAAATGCTAATCCATCAGTTGGTTTTTCATCAAAATTTGTGGGGGTTTTAAATAATAAAAAGCATCATAAGAATGAACTTTACCTTCTTCAATGTCCAAATTTACATGGGTGTCAGCTAGTTTATTGGCTTCTCTAAAAGTTATGGACGAATGTGAACAGCCATTCGGTATCTGCTACTCACTAGTTGTTCTCACATACCTATGCACAAAAGGCTACCACTGTGTATTGGAAACATCTCCCCATGAATGACAAGGCCGTAATGTCTTATGAGTTAAGATGTAAGAACAGCTTGTGGGTAACAAGCAGATCTGAATCCAATTAGCAGTCCAAGGGAGTTCACATCAGCGTCCAAAATAACTAACAACACATCTCAACCATGTATTGAGAACATCTCCCAATGAAAAGTACAGAATATAATGAGACATCATCGAAAAATGTTTCCAATACATGGTTGGAATGTGCCGTGGGGCGCTAATGTGAACTCAGTCCAAAGTCAAGTAGTTCTTAGTTCTTACGCATCAGCACCTGAATGAGAATTTTATTGTCACTCTCCATAATGATAAGATGAGTGCAAAGCTGAAAAGGTTAGCCACATAACAATTTTGTCTTAGGGGGTGTTCTTTTTTTGGATTTTGAGAGGGGGAAATTTGGTCAATGGGATTTTGGTTTCCATTGACTAAGAATCTCATGTTTATTTTTCAGATTTTTGTGAGGACCATGGAAAGTTTATTTTCCTAGGTATCCGGGTAAGTGATACCCATCTCCCGAATGGGTAAATAATTTTTCCACACAGGGGGAAAGTTGCTAACATTTGAATGGGACAAAAATGACACTTTTCATAATGAATTTTTATATAAAATGATCATTACCTTATTTACGTAGGAAATAAAAGAACATGAATAAATGCACTTACCCAGATACCAAATAATTGCATTCATTTAGCTGGATAAAAAGTGAACGAGGCCTTAAAATGGGTTTTGTTCATGTCCAATTTCACCATGTTACAATTTACATGTATATCAACGTAAGTAATCCACCCTGTAGGCATTGTAGCTGTAAAAAGGTTTCAGCCAAAAAAGGGTTTTGTCTTTTTTTTAAAGGCTATGGCAGTGAAGTGGGCTTGGCCCACAAAAAGGTCGGTTGGTGACATACAGATTACGGAACCTATCAAATGCCTCCCGGATCTTTTTTCCTCTCCCCTTCCAAAAGTTCGTATTTTGAGTTTGGGGTTGGGATACCTTTTTGCTGTGGGAAAAATAAGTGCCATGCATTGGTACTGTCTTATATATTCTTTTAACATGTGAGCGCCCAGATCTAGCGACTCTCTGAGTTCATTTGGAGGGATGAGAGAGAGGAGGGTCACTTCACTTGGTAGTTGGTACATCCCCTTTAAATTGGAAGTGATGGGATATCAGAAACATGTGGAACTGTAGGCTTTCTGTGGTATGTGATAATCAAATTTAAAGGATATAAAGAGAGAAAGAAGGGATAGGAAAAATGTTAAGATAAGTTGTTTTTATTATAAATACAAATTGATACAAAATATTATAAAAACCTTGTATTTTATATGTATTTATACTGTACATATTTATATTTGAAATCCTTCCAAACTGAGCCTTAGGAACAAAAATTTGATGAGAGTAAAGAATAAATTAGGTTTATAATTAAGTTACATTTTTATTTACTATTATCATAAAGAATAAAAATCAGAACATGGGAGGGGAGGGGAAGACGTAGCCCACCTTGCCCCAAACCCAACAACAAAGCTTTCCTTTTCACATTCAAACCCTAAAACACCCAACAAGCCAACAATATTATTGTTGATGACAAGATATAATAATTCCTTTCCTTTCATTAATATTATGTTTGGTTTGAAGGAAAAAGTAGGAAAACTAATTTAAGATTTGTAAAGGTTTCTCTATCTTTTCTTTCCTTTCCCTACTTTTTCCTTCAAATCAAACACATCCATTGAGAACATTTCCCATGAATGAGGCCTAAATTTAATTCCCATATTGTTGATGACAAGATATAATAAGATCCACTGACATAATATAGAAAGCCTGCCTTTTAGCTGTTTGAACTTGGGCCTTGTCAACAAGAGCCCACAGATATAAACTGGTCATCATCGATACTTAATCAATCACGACCATAAATGAACATACCTGTATTTTGTACTCACAAGTGTAGGACTCTTGTAAACAGAACACTGCCGTCGTATTCACTGGTAATTAGTTAACAGGTTACACGTAACCTAGGGAACAACAGATCCAAAATGTCTCAACTCTCAATTAGTATGGTTTAAGACATTTTGTGACTGTGATGAAAAAGGCCAATTGCTAACAACTTGAGGCCTACCAAAGGCTATCTGCCAAACAATAGTATCCCATCCTATCCTCCTATCAAATATGGTGTGGCGCTAGCTAAGTTATATGTCATATACTCGGCTCACCTATCGACTACCAACTAATCTATATCACTCAATTATAAATGGAGAATATCTCATCCTCTGCATAGTATTTTCTAGAGGGAAATATTTTCAATTCACAGGAGGTAGTGTATTGTAGATAGACATAGACAGAATTCTTGTGGACAGAATATCTGGAGTCACTCAATACCCAAATGATTGAATCGACTATTGACAGACTTTTGATGAATTCAAGACTCAAGATGGAAACCGAAATATGAGGATAAAACTTAAAAAAAGTCACTGAATCTGGCGCACACCCGCACAGGAGACTGAATAGTGTCGTGTTCTTAGGATATGTGTATGCTACCTTGTTATTTCTTTTTGAAGACAGTACATGTCATAACAAATTGTTTGTGGCCAATAAAAGTGGTCATGCACGCTTCCTTGTATCCACCCGTGCATGGGTGGATTCTAGATCTGCTGATCATAATATATTGCTGGTCACATTCACCCAGTCACATATATGGAACATCGGTTGTATTATAGTTGCTTATATTTTTAACGTATATCTGGATGAGCATGGCCAGCAGATCCAAACTCGTGTGGGTGAACGTGACCCTACTTTTTTTTCATCTTTGTTCACATTACACTGATGAATCCAGATGTGCTTCGATCGCATATTTAAAGCATCTCTTGTATTTGTATTTATTATTCATGGTGAGATATTGAGGTTGATGTGAAGAATATTCAGTGAGGAGCGAATCCCCCAATCTTCATATGTAAATCTTCATGCTCAAACAACCTGAATAATCAATCCTATGGTTCCTATCCACCCGATAGATATGGGTTTGGACTTGATCTGGTAATATTAAACCTAAGACAAGATAAAAGATTGGGACATTGGGTTGAGCTTGGACCGGAAAATCTCAACCCAACTCAATGATGTGATGGCGACCCACTGCACTTAACCAGTGTCATAATTCATAAATAGGGATGGTAATTTCTATCTTATCTGGCGGGTGCCGGCCTCCAGCACCTGTGTCAATGGGATGGGTATGGGTTTGAGATTTTACAATCCATATGGGTATGAGTATAGAATGATATTAGGCTAAACCCAATCCTCTTCAACATGATATTGTTGGAAGAAATGTGAACTTATGTAATATATATATATATATATATATATATATATATATATATATATATTGAATTTAATAATATTTTAAATTTTATGTGAAGGATATATAATTGATATTTTATGTGTTTTCTAAGTGTCTTAATCAAATAATTAAAAATTTTGATACTTATATATATTATTTTACTTGTTTAATGCTTATATATAACAGAAAATAATAAGAAATTAGATACAGCTTCTGGACCCAATCCACCAACCTGACCCACCTCAGCTTCTGGACCCAATCCACCAACCCGACCCATCCCACCCTTAAATGTGGAGAGGTTAAGGTCGGGGAGGGTTTGAATTGTGAAAATTCAACACACTACACAGGTTTTGGGAAGGTATGGATTGGGAGGTCAAGAAAGACCGATAGGGTGTAGAATCATTCAGTCCTCAGTCCACAATACAACAACCAACTCCATAAACTGGAATTGAGGAAAGAATGTTCAATTCCACCATAGCTATACAATTTCTCAGTTCAAGAGAAAAATTAGAACGGAAATATATCAGAAGGGAAGAAAATCAATGGTTCTCAAAAGATTTTTCACAAGCTTCTCTATTGTGTTTTTTTTTTTTTTTTTTTTTTGTCGCAAGATTATTCTCAAATAATAAGGCTATTTGGTGATAGGCCATGAAGGTCCATTAATGCCTATATTTGGATCCATAGGAAGTCTATACTAGAAGGAATAACATGAGGGGACGAGGACGACTAAAAACAAAATAAATAATGGAGAAGGGGAACCATATTTTGTCACTCCACAGTTGACTGTGCAAACTAGCTGGGGACCTCCTCATATAGGTAATACATTGAATGGTTCACCTCCTCCCTCAAGGTGACCAATCGCTAATAGCTTTGAATGCCATGAAGGGACTCTGCAAATATGTAGAGTGTAAAATGGTGCATGCAAAGTTGAGTTAGTTTTGCTCCGACAAATTTATCTTCTTATCAAATAGATTTTTAACTATGATGGATGCAAATACAAATTCCAATAAAACATGTCTTTTTTTTTTAATCAAAAGTTCACTTGAATGCAAATTTGCTTCTTTTTATTGATGTATTTTTACATCTTATTGTCAATATAAATATGCATTGAAAAATGTATTTTCTGTTATTTGTCAATGCATAAATGTAATATTGTCAAACACATGCAAAAGTAAACTAGAGTGTACATTTATCCTGAACCGGGATTTGTACTCCATTTGCATTGTTTCCAAACACCGTCTAAGTTGGTGTCTAGAGACTCCAATCTTCTGTGGGAACAAAAAAAAAATTGCTCCTATTAAAAGTAGGTTTCAACCATGATACACTAATTACTTACGAGCTTGGCCTTATTATAGATGCACATTGAGACATCTCCTATGTTTGCATATTACTATGCATGGGAAGATGTTCCCAATGAACAGATGTAATATCATGTGGATAGGCGTGGGTAGGATTACTGTGGGCAGGAGATCTCAATTCATTACTGGAACCAATCATGGCTGAGTTGGTAGGTTTTCTGGACTTGGCTGATTGTAGCAAGGACTTGAGGTCAAATCCTGCTCTGCCACAAAGGCACCGATGTTGGGGGTATAGGTAATAACTAATCAGAATAGTGATCCATTCTCTAGTTTTGAAAATTGGACCGGTTGGCTCAGGAGCCAATCATGACTCTGGGTAGGTTTTGAACCCCAAAATCATCTGACCAGGGTTTGGATTGGATGGTCAAATTGTTTGACCCAACAACTTGTGGTCAAAGTGGTTATGTTTCCTAATCGGTTTTTAAAACCGTGCTTGCTTCCACCTCTTAATCTTATTCTTGTATGCAAGGTTTTAAAAACAGACCCAGAACTAGAACTGTTCTTGCCACCAATTTTTTGGTCAATGGTTCGACCATTCAGTTTGAATAGATGGCCAAAAAAAATAATTAAAACAAAAAAAATGCCAAAAAACTGTTGAACGGGTCAAAGGGATTGACAATTCAACCGCCCGGGTCAACAAGCTATTGACCAATTCAACGATTTTTTGTTAAGGACTGTGATTAAAGTATAACAGAACCAATTGCCTAGATGATTCCTAGGCTGAATGTTCTGACCGCCCGGCTCAACGACAGTTCGTAAACATTACTTATATGCTAGACTTTGCTATGAATAATGAATGATTGAATCACCGCTTGTTGTTTATTAGTTGTGCATACAAATGTTTTCAACTTTTCTATATTCTTTTAACCTTCAACAAGAGAAAACTAAAGTTCAAGCTCTCGAAGCATCTCCTTTATTAGCTTCAAATGATGAAAATGACATAACCAGTGGAACACAATTAGTTTCACCATCCGAAAATGGCAACATTCATGGTCACACCGGAGTTCATCTACTGAAGGGAACCTATCAAGGAGAGAGGACCACCAAGCTCAAAATCAAACTTTAATAACAAAAGGTTAGTATCTTATTGGTATCATGCTGACAAATTATTAGCCTAGTCCAAATTGACTACCGAAGAGAACACAATTGTATTTGTTCACCTATTGAAGAGAACACAATTAGTTTCACCATCCAAAAATGGCAATATTCATGGTCACACAGGTTCGTCTACTGAAGAGAACCTGTTAAGGAGAAAGGACCACCAAGCTCAAAATCAAAATCAATAACAAAAGGTTAGTATCTCATTGGCATCATGCTGAAATCTGAATCAACCAACAACGAACATAGACTTGCTAATTGATCTCCATGACACTTACTCTGATGTGAAGATCCAAAGAAGTTGGAAACTCTAGTCAGTAACTTCTAAGGGCTTGTAAAACTGAGTATTAATATATTAGCTACTGACAAATTATTAGGGAGCCGCTCCCACCAGCCATCACTACAACTAGTCACCCGTCAAGTCTATATTTCAGCTACCAGCTATCAAAAAAATAAACAAAAATATAAAATATTAAGACAAAATGAAAGAAAGAGAACAAAAATCTACAAAATAAAAAAAGAAAAAATAAATAAATAAATTAATTATTATTAATCGAAAGGGAAAATAATCCCAACTAATGATTGGCTATAAATTTGTAGCAGTGAGGTTGTGTAGTAAATAATTGAAAAAGTGTCCATATTAGGCAACACATGGCCTTCCATCTAACATGTTGCCTTAATACCTGTCATTTAAACCAAATCAAGATAAACATATAATTGTAAATAAATTAAAAGTTAAACAAAATTATTGTAAACCTGATCTCAAATGAAGATTTTGATGGTATCTTGTTCAGTGGTGAAGGTTAAAGACGACAACGTTCAATGGTAGGGAGCGCCCTACCCTGTTGATCTGGAACTGAGCCAACTGTTGATCTAGATCTAAACATGAAGGTTGAAGGTTTAAGACGGCAGCTCCAAGTTTAGCACCAACATACCCATGAGTGTCCTTTGCAAATCAACCTGCACAAAGGAGCCAGGACAACAATTAAATAGAACAGTTTGACAAATATAAACAAGAAAAGGTATATGCCAAACAAGGGTAGATCCCAAGTTTACATCTTCAAAGAGCTTTATGTTCTTTGTGTGAATGCGAAAATCTCCAGTTGCCCAACTTCATCTGGAACACCAATGTCATTTTCCCTATCAAACCTTCCTAACCTTCTAAGAAACGGGCCAATGATGTTAGGTCTATTTGTAGCCTCATTAATGATATGAAAAACAAAGGGAGAGAAGAGAACGAAATGTTGTAATAAGAGCCTTGGTCGAAGTTTCCCCTCTTTCAAGCACGTCTACTTATGTCTATAATACAATTGATGGGAATAAAAAGTATCATATTTTTATCCTAAAATATTCATTCTTTTACATTAAATTAGCACTTAATTGGACTCATTACTCTTGTAATTCGATTTAGGGCAACCAAGAAGGCGACATGAGGAAAATAAGGCTAATCGGACGATTTTATAGTTTCGGCACCATTTAGTAATTTGGGCATAACTCTCAAACCCGGACTCCAATTGGGATGATTCAAGATGCACCGGAAAGATAATGGAAAAATCCACAACTCTCATGTTTTGGGTTTTGGAAGATTCGGTATTTATCGAGGTCAAAATTGGGCCCGAAGTCAAAGAAGGTTTGTAGTAAAGCCCAGTTCACAACTGAAGTCCAATTCGCAGAAAAGACTTGTAGCAGCCCAATCTATTAAAAAAACTCACTTCGAATTCAATAATAAAGATTCTTATCAAATTGAAGTTTTAATTGTAATCCTAGAAAGATAAGTAAGATCGAGATTACTAGATAAGATATATGATAGGATTAGATCAAAACTGATTTAGGACTTTCTATTTTTGAGGATAATCTTCTAAGAGGAATTGGAGAGAGCCCCTCCTCCTAGATCTATATAAAGGGGGGGGGGGGGGAACTTGCTTTAGGCATCACTCAAGCACTCAATCAATTCAGAAGATCAGTCCATATAACTGGGAAGCAAAGCAAGAAGGTGATGGTGACCATGAGCGGCTAAGCTTTTCTTTTCTGATTCAAGGGGGATTTTCGATTCAATTGTGTCATCGTGAGGTTTTGTGTTTAATTTAAATTCATGCTTTTAATTCAAGTATTCATTGATTCTTGTGCATGTTTTTATGGATGTTAATGTTAATTAGTCTGATATTAATTAATGTTGATATTTCTACTGTTATCCATGGTTCGATGATTCGTAATTGTCACGAATAGTGGTACAAGTAGAAATTAGGTTATTATCCTACATGAGTCAATTGTTCAATGGAACAAGATTCGATAATTGCAGCTATCTCAATTATTATTATTTTGGTTTAATTGTTTTCACAAAGGTTATTGCTATCATTAATTGATATGGAACGCTATCGTACCCAGTCGGTTAATGATAAGTGTTGATCGGATGCTGGATTTGGTCAACTAATTTAAGAAAACACGAGGTTTATTATGGCTATCCTAATAAATCCTAAGGTTAAATACTTGAATTGCAAGACTGTTGAAATTTACCTATGATCGATGACCAATTGACTCAAACCGAACCCTTGGATCAGAATTTGGTAAGACTAAATTTTCCTTGTTAGTTGTTAATTGCTCTTTTGTTATTTTAGAATTTTAATTATTCAAATCTCCCACTCTTTATATTTCACATTCGGCTGAGAAATTAATTATTGGCTCCCTGTGGGATTCGACCTGGTACCACTATTACTACAAATTTATTGTAAGGTGGGACTAGCATTAATTTTGAGGGCTTCGACAACCCGTCAAAAATCAAGAAGAGAATGAAACGAGAAACAAAGGGAGTTAAAAAAACAAACTGAAAACATAAACAAAGAAAAAACGTAGAGAGAGGGAGAGAGGGAAAAATCAAAAATGAAGAGAGAGCAAGAGAGGGAGAGAGGAAAGGGGAGAAAGAGAAAGAGCGAGACACGAAGAGAAAGGTAGAGAGGGAGAGAAGGAAAAATGAAAAACGAAGAGAGAGGAAGAGAGGGGAAGAGAGAGGAAAGGGGAGAAAGAGAAAGAGGGGTATGCGGCATACGTGCAGATATCATTGCACGTGCGATATTAGATTCTATTTTCTAAACTGACAAGGTGCCATGAATCGACCAATTCCATGAATTGACAAATTGGCAATAACTATGTTCGACAACTCCAACATAGCAGCTAATGAGAATAAAGCGTAATATCTTCTATTAAGTTGACAGCTCAGATAAGCCACATATTTTTATCTCTTTATAAAAAAAGTAGGTGGTCAGGTGGTGTAGGAAAGAATCTTTTCCTTACAAACTTAGGGTTCATTAGTTGTTTGCAGACATAATTGGAATTGAAATCCATTAAATCATAATCAGAATGGTCTATTCCTCCTTCCTCTATTTAGTTTAAACAGAAATTGGAATCAGAATTCAATTCCAATTCCTTCAATCAAATGATTAAAATTGTAATAGACCATCCTGATACATGATTCCAATTACTTACCCTTATTCCCATGAACTAAACAGTATCTTTATTGTCTTTGTTTTAGGAAAAATTTAGTCATTTGTATATTTCTGATGTTGTCAGTAGAAATCTTCATTTTGATTGATAATATACAAACCTTTGTTTTTATCAAAATGATCTATTGTTTATTTAACTTTTTGTTTTAGTTTTAGAGTGAATTAATTTTAAGCCAAAAAAGAAAGAAAGAAAAGGCTGAATCCCAAACATAGCCTTCGCCACCAATCTCTATGGCTTTACTCTTGTAACTACAAAATATATTAGGTACCTGCTTCCAAAACACATGAAAATTGCTTTAATGGAGGAAATGTGGTTCTCATCAGCAACGGGATATTCAGACTTCTAAAACTTCAAAATGAAATATCACTCTAATGGGTTTTTACCTTTATGATATTGGTTGATTGGTTACAAGTTTTTTTGGTATCATAGTCGAACCCCTTATGTCGTACCTTTTTATAAACATGTTAGTTAATTGATTATTGTACCTTTTTGGCAATTTGTTTAGTCTTACTATTATGCAAAAAGGTACAATAATTAACTAACATGTTTATAACCAATTAATCAATATGTTCATTTTATATACCGTATTAAAATTGCAAGTTGAAAGGATTAAAAGAATTAGGGCCGGGTAGACCCAAAAGGACATGGATTGAAGTAGTAAGAAATAACTTAAGCATCTATAATAATTTAACAATAAATATGACATTAAATAAAGTAGAATAGTGAAATAGGATTCATGTAGCGTCTCTATATAGTTGGAATATGACTTGAATGATGATGGCGGAAATTGCCTAAACTTCTTGCATAAGCCCAGACCCCTCCCCACCTGGAATGGGCCCCAATATTAAAGGCACTCTATCGATCTATCTACTAAAGCTCTGAGTTTTTTTTTTTAATTTATTTTTATGAAAATAATTGTGTGAAACACATGTATGATTGAGATAGGTTGGGCACCCACCACTTATGATATTTAGTGGTACAAAGTAACCCACAAGACAATGCGACTGATATTGATGTTTTGAAAGTTGGATTAGCGTGGACGTCCCTTCTAAATTCTAATGAAAGTATTGGTCATGAAGATTTTTTTGGATTTGATAATAAGAAATATTCTCTAATGGGTTTTAATTTCTTTTAAATGTATGGTGTGAACAATATTGTTAGAAAGGTCAGGGTTAGACCAAAAATGACATGAGTAGAAGTAGGTGCCATTTGGCAAGTCTTTCTTAGATGATTTTTTGGCAGATTTGATATTCAAAAGATGATCTGAGATTTTGCAATAAGATCTTAACAGTTTGAAGACTATTTGATTAAGGTGGTCTTTCTGCATGAATATGAGTTGAAAAAAAGGTGAAATTTTCCATTTGAAGTTTCCCAAAAATAACTCGAAACAGACTTTTCTCATATTTTTGGGGCTACGGCTTTCAATAAATAGATTTTTTCACAACCAAACTGGAAAAGGCCAAAATATAGACTACCGAACTTCTAAAAAGTCAATAGCCTACATGAAAAGATGCAACAAACGGTGCCATAATTAACCGCTAGTTCATGATTTAACAATAGATATGACATTAAAATGAAGGGTTCGACTTTAATACTGCAAAAGGCATGATAATAAAAAAGCTTACACCCAATCAGTTGGTATCATGAAATAGGTGACCAATGATGATAAAAGAGTTAACCCACATATTGTTGGAATAAGGCTTGAAAAATGATGATATTACCAGTATGTTTTGATGGTATTATATTAAGATAATATTTGTAAGATGATATGACAATATACATGACACATGCAGATGTTGCTCCAGCTTCAACTGGCTGATCATAAAAGTTTTGGTTCACCAATTTGCTTTTAGATTTTGATGAGGAGCCAGTTCGGTTGACCTACTTCATGCGTGTATAAACAAACGAGGGGACAATCAGGATTTAAAAAAGCAATGTTCAACATACATCTTGTTAGTAATTAATTAGTAGCTTGTTCGGATCTCAAGTGTCATTTGTTTTTAATATAGTTTTTTCCTGTCCGGATCATTAGTTGGGATCCTTTGGCTATTTAATTAATTAATTTACCTTTTATGATTAAAAATAAATAAAAGTGAGTATAGATAAGGGCATTGCAATAAATAAATTCACCTATAATATATGAACATATGGTATGGTGGAGTGGAAGTAGCATTATAAATTACTAGAAAGAATATTAGATCATTTGAATTGAGAGCTGGCATTTCTTTAATTGAATTGAGATTATATGCAAACACTAATGAAAATTGTTTGAAAGAGTTGCTATTTTAAATTATTGGGACCATATGACTTTAATGCATTAGAGAGAAAATAGAAAAAAATCTAAATAAAAATGAATTGCATATAAGAGGTACATTTAATCTGGGAAATGGAATCTAGCTAGTTTGGTTTGTTATTTATGTTTGTAAACCATGGTTTCACTTTCCATGAAATACCTATATTTGAAAAAATTGCATTTAAGTAACTTGTTATTTATATTTGTCATATATATAGTTACAATAATGTATGGTGGGTGATGAGGGGTAATTTGATCCTCTAATAACATCACGACATGTGGCATCGCTGAACAGCTGGGTGATACCTCGGCATCACGTAAGCAGACCACTTTGGACACTTCACAACTGCATTAGTGATTACGGCACCAATGCGGTAGACCGAATTGCGAACAGCTAGGTGGGACCTTAGGTCGGTGTAAGAGGTGACACGCTTCCACCGAATTGCCTTGACCCCAACAAAACATCAGGTTAGCATGAGAGGTGGCTTGCTTCTGCCGATTTTCTAGAGACCTGTCGGGCAACTTCCTCCTTAAGTGGGCTATTGTCTGCAACTTCCCCAGAATCATGATGCCACATCGAAAGAGTTGGTTATCACCTCGCCTGCTTTAGGCACAATTGGATAAGCACTACCAACTTACACAGAGTCCACCTCCAAGCGTGAACCTCCGAACCAGACAGGCCGGAGATCTCGAATGCACTTCATGAGCCTCACGACAGCTTGCCTATATAAAGGTGTTCCCTCCCTTATAAAAGATACGTGCGATTTAGCTCTCAAGTACTCTAGCTCTTTTGCATTCTTGCAACCACATCTCCAGCTCACTAACTTAAGAATCAGAGTGCCCACCCTGTGTAATGAAACCCAATCACTCTAATCTCTCTCTTGTAGCTCGACCAAACAACCTACTTAGTTCGACATCCGAGTTATCTACCAACAGGGAGCACCGCATCGCACATCATCAATGGGTTTTGAAAGAAAAAGTGTGCTAATTAAATAGGCATGCTAATAAAGTTGAGGACATGTATGAGTGCAACAATTAATGTTAGAACACCTATCAGAGAGACTTCGGATTTTATAGTTATTATGTGTCTTTAACAAGGTTGAACACTTATCCTTTTTTTATTTGCACTTATCATTAAATGAATCGACTTAAAACATTCATAAAGAGGTCAGATGGTGCTTGTTCTTTGATTATGCCATTGTTTCAATAAAAAAAAGGAATGAAGGACTAAGTGTAGAGTTAAGTTTATGGATAATACCTTAAAAACTAGAGGTTTTAAATTAAGTAAGAGAAAACAAAACATATGTATTTTTTTTTTTTTGGTAGAGTAAAGGTGAACTACACAATCTTGGGGGTAGCTCTTCCCCAAAAATTGCACCAACAAATGAACTCTAGAGGCCTAAAAAGCACAGGGAGAAAATTGCTAATAGGAGAATCTGAATCAAGAGCATGTTTCGCCAACCAATCAGCTGCATGGTTAGCTTCACAAAAGGCATGAGAGAAAATCACATAACAGTCCATCAACTCCACCACTTTGACCTCTTTATGGAGAGTGAAAAACCTTATATTTTTTATTATTTTGTATGCATTTGCATATACATATTTGTATTTGTATTCTTTCCAAATCGAGCCTCAAATTTTAATAAGTGGGAGTGCAAATTATGGTACAGTTAGGATTTGATACCAAGAGATTATTCAATGTAACCTTTTTTAGTGCCTTGGTTCAACATTTCATAACAAGAAAAATATTAAGGAGGATGCCACCCATGGAATTAGAGTAAGGTGGATGAAACGGAGGGGTGCATTCGGAGTCTCGTGTGAGAGGTGAATACCACTTAGGTTAAAGGAAAAATCTATAAAACAATTGTAAGGTCAACAATATTGTGTGGATTAACGTATTGGGTAGTCAAGAAATGATATGCTAAAGTCATTTAAAGGAACTTAAAACTAGCTCTAATAGGTGATAAAATGTGAGAAAGTATACTTAGGTAGTTCAGCAATACATGCATAGAAGATTACCTACATTGAACACATGAAAAGGTAATAAGTTGAAGTGGTTAGAAGGTCTAGTGGTAGACCACCAAGGACATGGTCACTTTAATAAGAAATGATTTAAGCACTCATAATTTAACAATGGATAAGGCCTAAACATGATTCATGTAGCTGACCCCATATATAAATCATTATGACATTATCTATTACTAAATATGTTAATACTTGAAATTGGTTAGTGAAAATAAGTGTGGTAGAAACGTAAATGCTTAGATGGATGAGTGGTAAAACCAAAAAGGATGAGATTAGAAATGAAGTCATATAATGAAACATAGAAATAGCTTTAGTAGATAATTGAATGAGAGAAATTAGATTGAAATGGTTTGTTCACATGCATGGAAGACCATCTATAACACATGTTAGAAAAGTGATATGTTACAAGTTGAAAGGGTTAAAAGAGCTAGAGGCAAAATGAAAAGGATTTGGGTGGAAATAATAAGAAATGATTTAAGTGTCTATAGTTTATTGATGCATATGACACTAAACAGAATAGAATGGTGAGATTAGATATATGTAACTGGCCCCATCTGGTTGGGAGAAGGTTTAGATAATGGTGACTATGAGTTGAAATTGACTAATGCATCTCACAAGTTCCTTATGAGAGATATTGGTGGGATACTTAATAATAAATATTTAAGTATTAGTATATTTCGCTATCTCATAGGAATTATTATCCATTATTAATGTATTCATCATTATCTATCATTAAATATTTTAATCATAATAGATTTGCTCTCATTGCTAGTCCTATATCTTCCGGCATTTTTGTTATGGAAAAAATATATTTATTAAGGCTTGGATGGTATCTTTGATTCTAATTAGGCCCAAATTATAAGGGTGGTCTATTAATCAAATTTTTAGTAGACAATACATTTTCAATGTAGGCAATGGTACTAAAATTGATCATGTTAGACCATAGGTGATTCACTTGTTAGTCATGACTAGAGAGGTGTTTAGTACAAATTGCATTTGAGTTGATCAATACAAGTTACAAATTTGTGTAAGAGATATTTTTCTACTTGAAATGTTTTGAGAACAATTTGAATTGGTCAATACAAATTGTTGTTTCTACCTAAAATGTCAAGTTTGATGTTTCACATGCACATGCATTTTTCTAGTTGAAATGATATTCATATATGATATGTTAACACAATTCTCCCAAATCTGAATTGATCAGCCCAAAATCCAAGGGCAATACAACGCCATTGTACTAGACATCCCTTGGCTCAATTTGGAAGGAGTACAAATACAAATATGTACGGTGCAGATACATACAAAATAATACAAAATACAAGATTTTGTACTCTACAAATTTGCATTTGTACTCCTTCCAAACTAAGCCAAAGCCACATGCTTATGACTATTGATGACTATTTTGTTTGAGTAGGAGATATGCTGCACTTGTTTTGCACTCTCATTCAGTTTGTATCTAGTGTCGCATTACATGTGAAGTGGGACAAACTGAAACTTGTTTTAATCTTTATCATAAAATGATGGTATTTGCCTAGGCTTCACATCCATACCACAACTTGAAGAGTCATCCCTCCCCTTCCACTCTTTTGTATATACCCTAGTTATTTAGGCATATCTTAGTTTTTAATCAGGGGACCCGAGGCACATCCCTAATTATAACTAGGGGCCATCATTCCTATTTGGCATTGATTGACCCAGAAGTTTTCAAGTTTGGGCTAAGGAATCTATTGCAAGTTGAACGGATTAGAAGAGGTAGGGATAGACCAAAAAGGACATGAGTCGAAGTAGTAAGAAACAGTTTAAGTGTAATAATTTATCAAGGAATATGGCATCACACATAATGGAATAGTGAAAGAGAATTCATGTAGACGACCCTATTTATTTGGAAGAAGGCTTGGATGGTGATGACGATATTTAGTCATGGGCCTAAAAGTTGGTCCTCATAGAGCAATACACCTCACACCTCACAATACATCCCATTATATTTTGGGGACATCTCCCTATGAATAACAACACACTCTAAGTATAAGAAATGTTCTTGATGTGCGGCTGGAACATGTTGTGTAAGGTTGGTGTTAGGAGTACTTTGGGAGGAGCGGATTTGGACATGCCCATGATCACTCATTATCACTCAAAGGTCAAGTATTAAATGGTGAAAAAATCCCCTTCCCAATATTTTGGAATTCTACATAACAAATAGTGATTTCTTTGTCTTTTTCTTTTTATATTGGGGATATTAAATGTGTCGGACTTGGATGGTTTTGGGTTCTATGCCATTTACTACAAAATCAGTGCGAGAGTCAATGCCAAGTAGAGCTTAAGTTGTTGTTTGGTTGAGATGCATGATTATTAGAAAAACATTTGTCTTGGGGTTATGTGAGAGCTATTATTAGAAAAAAAAGTCAAAAAATGACATTTCCTACATTCCCTTTAAGCTCAATTTGGAAGGAGTACAAATGCAAATTTGTAGAGGGTAAAATCTTGTATAGTTGTGTGGCAGTTAGACTCAATTTGGAAGGAGCACAAATACAAATATGTACGGTACAAATATATACAAAACACAAGGTTTTGTGTTGTACTCCTTCCAAATGGACCCTTAGGCTCAATTTGGAAGGAATATAAATACAAATAGGTAAAGTGCAAAAATGTGTATTTTATATTATTTTGTACAGTACATATTTGTATTTGCACTCTTTTGAAACTGAGCATTAATGGTTAATGTAAAAAGACATTAATAATCAATTTTCAACTACTTTTCTCATTTTTCAAGACAAACAATGCATAAAACATTTATTCAATAAACAACAATGGAACGAAACATCCCCTTATATCATTCATTAAGAAAGAATGAGAGAAAATTCTACCAAACTTAATTTTGTAGACTTTACATTTGTAGTAAGATTAAAGACGTTACATAGTCTTTGTTTCACAAGATACAATTGCCCAAATATACTAAAGATTTTCACAATGTTAAAATGTTACATGTGACGTTTCAATTTTTCATTGATTAATTTTTTTGATATATTATTTAAAATTCATCATGACTTTTTCACATTTCTCTTAAACTGAACATGAATTTTCAAAACCCCCAAACAGCCCTCTATCGGTGAGTTTTATTGTCTAAAACTCACATTCCGTTAAGATTTCAGTTAGTTCACCACTAATGATTATTAACATAAGTTTTTCACATAAGCATTTGAGTACATGACCAAACTACCCCTGAATGGCCAATCAAACTTATTAAATATTTTTCAAGACAAAAATAACTCCTAATTCGAACCAAGGCCTAGACATAGGGGTGGTCACGAGCCGAGCTCTTCACAAGCTACTCGAGCTCGGCACGTGAAAAGCTCGGCTCAGCTTGATTTCAATAGAGCTTTGACCCGAGCTCGATCCTAATTTACAGGCTCATTTAATAATCGAGCCGGGCTCGAATGGCAACGTATACATACATATAATAACAATAATAATATAAAATTATTAACAATAATATATATAATAAAAATATTATATATATATAATATTTTTATTTTAATATATAATAATAACTAATTATTATAATTCTTAATTTTTTTAAATATCAACTAAAAAATATTATATATTTTATTTGTATAAAACATTTTTTCTCAAGCCGAATTTGATCTCAAGGTTCTAGTTCGAACCGAGCTCAAATTCAAGCCTTATACTACCTTGGTGAGCTGAACTTGAGCCTCGTACTATTTGGCTCGGCTTGTCTCGAATCCACCCTTACCTACGCAGGTCGCAAATAGTTAGGAATAACTTTGTCATAAAAATATTTAATAAAATTGAATGATCATTTAGAAGTAATTTGGACATATAAAATACTAAAATACTTACATGTACAAATTCTATTAATGATCACTAACAATAACCTAACAAAAATTTTAACAGAAGGTGAATTTTGGATAAGGGGCTTTGTCAAGGTTTTGGAACAACATGATGATTTTTAAGAAAAATGCCAAAAAATTAGCATGAATTTTAGATACTATCCTTCACATTTTACATTATATAATGTTATTAACATATTTTGAGTTAATTATTATGGCCTAGCCAAGGCCTGTATGGACCATGTGTTAAAGATTAAAAGATGTTTCCATTCCCATCGGGCGTTACACATGGCTACGATACGATAATCACGTGGTATTCATAATTTGTTTAGCATTTAAAACCGAGCTCGGCTTCATGTCGGCCCATCTGAGAAGGCGATACACATTAATTAGGATCTGCTCCTCAGTCTCCTCACATAAGGCGCCTGATACCGACCTCATGCATCTCTCATCATGTATTAAGAATATCTCTTATAAATAATAACAATAATAACGTATAAATATGGGAGATATTTCAAATGCATGGTGGAATGTCTGTAAAATCGGTGTGAGGCGCCCTGTGTTAAGAGCAGATTCGGTCTCGTTTTACGCCTTAATTTTTTGAACCTTTCTTTTGATCTTGGGTAGACCGCAATTTTTTTTGAACTTTTAAAACATTAATTTTTTTTCCCGCCTGCAGAGGTCCAGTTGTTCCTCAGTTCGCATGTCACGACAAATGTTCTGAGGTCCCACACCAATACGCTTTCGTTCTTTATTTCTTTTTCTACATCTCTTATACTCAATTACCAAAGTGCCCCCGTAAATGAACAAAATTATCGGACCCCAATATTCGCTATCCCCCCCCCTCCCCAAGGCCTAACCCAAAAGAAATGGATCAGATGGGCTGAGTTGTAATACATTGAATCCATCTTCAAATTAAGACAACTGGGCATGACACTCACACTGTCATACTCACACTATATCTTTTGTTTTTTTTGAAAATGCATACTCACAGTATATCAGTCACAGATCTGTACGTTATTTTCATATCAAAGGAGGTTAAATGGAACCGTATTGCGATCCGGTTACTGACATGGATTCGGGTTATCGATCTTTTGGAATTAAGGGTAGAATGGTCATCCGAATTTTCCCTCACGTACAGTTCAGCGGGGCTCCCTCCCAGACCTTCTCGTTGATTTCCATTCTTTTCTGGTTGATTGACTTATAAATTTCTCAGTAATAATATTTGCTTTATTATTCACTGGCTTCTGTTCTGCATCTTCTTCCCTTTAAGCAATAAGCATTGACTCCCTCAATTGAATCCCCATGTGGAATTAAAGCTTCCCTTCTACGCGCACGGACTTCCCGGGGAAGAGCATCCCCCACATCACCACCATTTCGAAAGTTCCGTATTAGCTTTTCTTTCGCACTTATCTTCCGATGAATCCAAGGCCTCTGCTTAAGTGATCAGTCACCGATCGATTACAAAAGGGGAAAAGGCCAGAAAAGGTCGACGCTCTATTTTTTTAATAGCTTCTGTAAGACTTTCGTTCTTTTTCCATTTCAATGTATTTATGAATTTCTAATTTCAAGTCATTTGTATGATATCTCTTCCTTTTTTTCTTCTCTGGAGAGTTAATCGACCACAAGTTAGTTAGATTTTGGTGATGCTCCTAAACTACAGTTATCGTTCCTTTTATTTTTCTTATTGAAAGATGATACCTTCCTTTCATTTAATCGTACTGTGGTTTGATCATTAAAGCGTGATGACTTGCGATGTGTAAGTCCCCTCTCTCTCTCTCTCACTGACTGTGCGCTTGCTTGAGCTTGAAAATGTCGAAATCTTCTCATTCTCAACTATTTTTCATCTTTCCATTCCCTTCCTTTTGCTCGTTTTAACCGTGCATTCTTGATATGAATTGTTTGGCTTTTCTTTTTCCCCCCTTTAGGGTATTATCGATGTCTTCTTGAGATGTCTATTCTGAAATAAATTTTTTGATTATCAAACTTAAAAAGAAGAGAAGTATTTTTCCATTATATATTGTTTTTGTTGTCTCTGATCTAAATTGAATGACAAAATGCATTAAGTTCGTTGATTTCAGCATCTTAACCTGCGGGATTCATGGCGTAATTTTTTGTCTGTTTATTTTTCCTGGGCAATTTCGACTTTTGAAACAAAATTGGACTGTTTTGAATTTCCTGGAATCGTGGGTCTCGAGACTTTATGGCTAACACCGTAACACGCCCTTGCACTTTCGAGTGGTTGCCCCTTACTCTCAGGTTTCACCCTGTGGCGGGCTTTTTGCTCAAAGTTTTTTTTTTTTTTCTTTTATTTTTAAGGTGAAGTCCCAAGCCAGATATTTCTGCTTCTACTCTACTGTTAATTGTGTAAGGCAGTAAGGCAGTCCCAAGCCCCCAATAATTACATCTGAGCTAGGCATTTTTGTGTGTCACATCTTGGCAATAAAAGAATGTGACGTCAGGCTCACCCTAGATTACTTTATTTTGTTTTAGCCTTCTTTTCCTTAATTAACCCCACGCTTTTAGGAATTTGGAGTCGAATCCAATTTTGACTGAAGGCGTTCTAAATTCGAATGTTTATGACTGAATTGATTATAAATCTGATCTGATTATATTTAATTTAATTACTAATTTTTACTCGTCCACTCACTTCTCATAGTTCGTCTTTTTGGTAAAGTTTCATTCCTCATAGTTTGTGGTTTAAGATATTCTGTCCATTTAGCAGTTTTAGTGACAAAGTGCTCAAATTACATTTGAAACTTTTCATTAGTTATTTTGCCCTTTATATATTACATGGGCAAAGATAACTCATTTATAATTTTTTTTTCCTGAAATTATCCCCTCAGTTATACCCCATACTTAGGACAAGTTTTCTTTCTGCCACAATATCAAGGTGGGAACGAAAAATTGAAGACAGGTTTAGAAAAAGATAAAATAAAAAAATTGAGATGATAGAACTGTATCAGGTGTTTATAAATGATAGTACTTTTTATCAATTTCAAAATATACATTTTGGAGGTGAAACTAGTATTTTATTACTAAGTGTATTTTGGTAAAGTACTAATTCTGTCTTAATTCCACTTCCGTTAACAAGCCCCTGTAGTTTTGTGATCAAAGGGGGCATAAGTTCAGGTAAAAATTCCTAATTACCTGTGGGACCGGGTGAGATATAGGTTTTTTGTCCTTAGATATATTGGTATTATCCCTTAAATATATATGTTTATATCTATGCCTTCTATTACTTCATAAACTGTAACCCCTCTCCCCTCTCCGTGCTTAGTGAGAGTGAGAGTGCACACAAAAAATCTACGTAAATCAGACCTTCATCTTTTATGTCCACTGTTAATACCATATGCCTGTTTACTCTTAAAACTAATGTGTTTATTTGAACTGTTGATTTGAATGTTCTATTTTATTAAAGTGTCATAGGTTCAAAATTCATATCAGAGTCTGACGGATAAAATTTGAATTTGAATCGGAACATTAACAAATCAAATTTGGATCTATATAAATGATTTTATCTGATTCATTTGCAGCTCTACCTACTTATTTGCAACTCAGCTTGGCTTGGGTTTACCTTCTCTCGGCAAACCCAATTTCCAACAACTTGAAAAGAAAATGAAACCATTGTTTGTTACATATAGTAGCAACTTTGGCCTTTTAAAACATGTATTTTCTATCTAACAATTAGGGGTGTGCCCCTTGTATAAAAAATGGGATGAGCTCAAATCACTGCCTTAACCTTTTTGCAACATAATTTTTGTTACAAAGAGCTCTATTACTTCACTTTAGTTACAATGTGCCATTAACATGAATAATATGTCTATATTGATACCGGTTGGATAAGAGAAATGTTACAAAATGGTCGATCGCAAATAAGTTTGTGTGGCACTGATAGATTATGGATGGCTCCCATCTAATGTGTTAGAAATGTTCTTTTAGTCTTTTAGACCGTTAAGCACCTCAAAATTTCTGATTGTGGCACATGGTGTATTATGTATATTCTGAGGGGATTGGTTGTGGTACAGATTATTTGTAGTGAACTTTCTTCATGAGTAGGGGTTCCTGCATATTGATATGTATGATCGTATTTGCTGCAAACTGTGCCACTATTTGTCAAACGTGTTGTATCTTGTAGAATACTTCCTTGTATGCATCTTCCAAAATAGTTGTAGCTGAAGCATCATTATTTTGTTCTACCGTATGCTATCTTTTCTTCTTTTACATAGGCAACTTAAAAATTAAAGTCAAACTGTATGAGAAGGGTGGGATATGTTCTTTGCTTCAGCATTAATTTTTATGCCCAATTATTTCTTTATTGATTTGTGTTTTTTTTTTCTTTTCTTTTAGGTGAACAGATCCTGTTGCTGCTATTAAAGGTCGCCTTTAAGCTTATTTGAATGGTGAGCAATAATCTTTGCTTATTTTTCATGTTATAGTTGGAGTTCACATTTTCGTGAAGCAAAAAACTTTGGGATTCTACTATGATACCGGCAAGACATGATAGCAGAAAAACTTGTAATCAATGAACAGGGTTAAGTACTCTGCAAACTAATGCAGAATTCTGAATTACAGCCCCCTATAGTTTATTAGTACTCCCCCCCCCCCCCCCCCCCCCCCCCCCTTTTATTAACCGCATCATACCCGTGGATTTAGCATCAATTTACCGTCAGGATTCATCTCCTGTATGGTAAGGCTACAAAATTCTGACCTGGACTGATCAATCATTCTCCCTTGAATTTAATAATAGGCATGTGCTAGAATATTTATAAAAATTTAAAATCAACTAAAAAATGGCTTAGACCATAGTAGGAACCTAACCTCTTTAGTCAAGATTGGGAAATTCTTGGTCTTCGGAATCCCAGCATCAGAAGTTGGGGTGGAGGCTCATACTTCCGGCAATGAAGAAACTCCAAAAATAAATAAAGATTCCAATGTTGCAGACTTGGTGAAGAAATATCAAACTTGAATACTTCTTGAATCAATCCTGTTTATATTGCAATACAAGTAGGTTCTAATTATGGATTGTTGATCAGTATAAAGACACAAATGAGGACAATTCTATGATATGGATGTATGCTTTGTGATATCAATACCATTAAAAAACTGTGGAGAAGTAAATGTTGCGGACCTAGGGGTGCAATGTTGCATTTTGAGATTGCTTGACATGGACAATGGTACAACATTTTAGCATCACTGTTTTGCAGAAATGGGGTGCAGTAGTGGAAACCAAGTGTACGACATCTACATCTATTTAATGGGTTTAAAAAGCAATATTATTTTGTTGGACCAAATTGAAAAATATTCACTTATAAATAAACTCAAGTCCAAAATAAACATTTTTGTTTTTCAGGCCAACATACCGCGGAATATGAAGAGGATGGAGTCAAGAAAATCGCATTCTTGGTGGTGGGACAGTCACATAAGTCCAAAAAATTCTAAATGGCTTGCAGAAAATCTTGAGGGTAAGAATCTATAATTGCCATGTTCTTTCATTGTTGGAAATTATGAAACCTTTTTGATGAAAAGCAAGTAAATATTAGCAAAAAGGTACTATAAGATGCAATTTTAATTCTCTT